>NW_027412505.1:1250206-1562758 GCF_048565385.1 Saimiri boliviensis
AATACTGGCCTCTGCAGGCATCTCAGCACCTCCTGAGTTCCAGCAGGTTTAAACTCATAATTCCAGCCAAAATAGGAAGATTCTCAAAGCTCAGGCATTCAGGTCCCTCACGGGCCCCATGGCTTGCAAACCTAACCTTCATGATAGATTTAAGGCCCCCTTTCGTCTGGATCACTGTGTGCAGGAAAATGCCGCTCCTGCTACTTCTTGTCAACTAAGCCATGCTGGGAGTGAGCACATCAAAGGGAACAGAGACTGTGTCGGTGTTGCCAGGGGCAACATCAACCTGGAGGTGCAGGGAACATTAAGATGGCTGAGGTGTGAGCTGCCTGACATGTGAGGATGTTCTCCAGTGAAGCACACAGCAGACTCAGCCAGAACCTCTGCAAGCCCTCCCTTCTCCCCGGGCTCCTTTTCAGCAATCAGATCCTCCTATCCCTCCTGCCAGTCCCAACCTGTCCATTTCATTTAAGGGACTGATTCAAAGCATACAGCTCAAGAGGGCTAGAGGGACCTTGTGGATCCTTTATTCCAACCTCATTCATTTTACAGATGAGAAAACAGGGCCCAGAGAGACCCAGACACTTGTTCAAGGTCAGAGAGTAAGTCGAGGGTGAGGCTGAACCAGAGAACATCAGGACCCCTAGACGGAGGTTATCTCATGTTCAAGTCCTGACACAGACACTTTTACATGCATGTTTAATCCTCACACAACGACCCTGTGCAGTGGGTGTTATTATCCTTATTTTATCCTTGGGTAAAAGAAAGCTCTGAAAAATTAAATGCCATGCTCAAGGGCATAGAGCTGAGTTTCAAACTGCTTTGATTAGCACAAAAGTAGGAAGACATCAGTAATAACATCACAGTGTATATTTCAAAATAACTAGAAGAAAGAATTCTGAATATTCTTACAACAAAGAAATAAGTGAGGTGATATTTTAAATACCATTTCATCATTGCACAATGCATACATGTATAAAAACATCACAGAGTACCCCCATACATGTGTACAATTAAGTGTCAATTGAAAGCAAAATTAAAAAAAGAAACTGCCAAGCTGTTTTCAAAGTAGTTGAAACTATTTTACATTCTCAAAAGCAGCTTGTGTGAGTTTCAGTTGCTCCATAGTCTTGCCAATAGTTTTTAAAATTTTAACCACTGTAGTGAATGGGTGCCTCCTAGGGCACACTTTGCAATGTCTGGAGACATATTGGTTTTTACAATTTGAGTAAGGGAAGAAATAATACTGCCATTTGATGGGTAGACCAAGGATGCAGCTAAACACCCTACAATGTACAAGACAAGCACCCCAACCCCCACCTTCCTGCAACCAAGGAAATATTGTGAGGCTCAAAATGTCAACAGTGCTGAAGCTGGGAAACCTTAGTGGAGTGGTATCTAACTGTGATTTTAATTTACCTTTTCCAGTGGCTAATGATGAACATCTTTCCACGTACTTAATTTAAAATACTATTTATAATAGCACCAAAAAATAGGGATAAATTTGAGAAAAAAATGTACAGGATGAAAGCCACCAAATATCAGTAAAGAAATGAGAGAAACTAAACAGAGGAACTAAAGAAGTAAATGGGGAGATATACTGCATTCCTGGATTTGAAGGTTCAATATTGCTAATAGGTCAATTTTCACAAAACTGATGGATACACTCAATGCAATTATGATAAAAATTCTATCGGGGCTTTTAGAAATTGACATAGTAATTTAAAAATGTATATGGGAATGTAATAGACCTAGAATAGCTAAAACAACTTTAAAAAAGAAAAAGGTGGAGGATATCCAATACCTGGGTTTCAAGGTTTGTTAACAAAGCTACAGTAACTACAGTATTGATGGTATTGGTACAAATACACATCTAGATCAATGGAAAAGAATAAAGGGTCCAGAAAGAGGCCACAACAGATATAGAATCAACTGATTTTCAACAAAACTGCAATGCTGAAATGACAAATCCCCTAAATGAGGAAAAGAATAATCTTTTTATGAAATGTGCTGGAACAATGGAATAGTCATCTACAAATAAAACAAAATAAAACAAAAACACCTTGACACTTACTTTGCTGTATATACAGAAATTAACTCAACATCATGAATCTAACAAATCACCAAACTGCTCAAAGCAACTGTAAGAAGAAATTTTAATGACCCTGGATTTGGCAAAGATTTCTTAAACGGGGCACTAAAAGTCTGAACTGTAAAAGGAAAAATAAATAAATAAATTGGACATCACAAAAATGTAAAACTTTTGCTCTTCAAAAGACACAAAAAGGCAAGCCAAGCCAAGGATAAAAACACTACTCATAAAACCCACATTCAACAAAGAACATTTACCTATAAACAAAAACCCCCTACATTCCCAACTGCACATGATAAATAGTTCTAAACAGATGCTTCAGTGAAGGAGATTAACAGATGGCAAATGGTAATTACTGAGCTTTTTACTCTTGATGCTAGTTAATGAAACTAGACTGCTCTCCTAATACTGCTGAAAATAACATCAGCAAAATAAAAAGAAAACAGCTGTGTTTCCCCAAAGCCACAAAAAGCAGATATTATTCTGCTCCAAAAATACATTGCAAAACAATATATATATATTTTTTTAGTGGGAATGTAGATTGGTGTAGCCATTATGAACAGAATATGGAGGTTCTAAATAAAGTTTAAAATAAGCCAGGTGAGTTGGTTTGCACCTATAATTCTAGCACTTTGGGAGGCTGAGGTGGGAAGACTGCTTGAGGCTGGGAGTTCAAGACCAGCCTGGGCAACATAATGGGACTCCATCTCTATATTTAAAAAAAGATATTAAAAACAAAACTACCTGTACCCCAGTAATCCCTCTTCTAGGCACACATCCAAAGGACATATAATCACCATGCCATAAATATATCTGTGCTACCATGTGTATTGCAGCACTATTCACAGTAGCCAAGATATGGAAACAACTTGGGTGTCTGTCAACAGAGAAATAATGGATAAATAGAATATTATCCAATCTTTATAAAAAGAGACATCCTGCCATTTGCCACAACATGGAAGAGCACGGAGCACATGTTGCTAAGTGAAGCAACCCAGACACAGAAAGACAAATACTGCATCATAAGACAAATACTGCATCACTTCACTTGTAGGTAGAATCCAGAGAGAGAGAGAGAGAGAGAGAGAGAGAGAGAGAGAGTCAAATATACAGAAAGAATAAAACAGGAGTTAACATGGACATGGGAAAGGTAGAGATGGAGACATGTATGTTAGAAGTTATACAGTAGCAGATACATAGGATAAACAACTCCAGAGATCTGATGTACATGACAACTATAATTAATAAAACTATACTATATTTGGGATTCCTGCAAAATAAGTAGATTTTAGCTGCTCTTGCCACAAAAACAAATAAAAATGGGTAACTATGAGATGATAGATATGTTAACTGACTTCACTATAGTAACCAGTTTACTTGGGGAGGAGAATTATCTACCATAATGGAAGGTTCTAAGCACGTGATATCAAATCCTGTATGATTTCTTTCTCTTAAATGAAAAGTGGCTCAAACTTGAGGCTGTTGCCAAGTTATGGAGATGACTGTAGCTTAGCCTTGGAAAAGTGCTCTGGATAGTGTCACGGGAGACCTGATTTGTGCATTCTTTCCTTCCAAGGAGGGTGGGTAATAGGTTGGGTGAAAGCATATTATTCATATCTCTGTACATAGGGAATTTTGAATAATCCTCAAAAGGATGTTTAAGTCTATGCTTTGGTAGGTAAACTGGCCTAGACACACATATTATTATTAGATATTTGGGAAAACTTGTGATATGAGTAGAAGCAACACACTCTCAAATACTGTGAACTAAACATACATTTAGGTTGATGAAAGGAGGGAAGCCATGGGAATAGCAACATTAGGTTTCTTTCTTGTGCATTTTCCTTCACATTTCAAAGGCCTTCACAGTAAAAATATACTTGCGAAGAGAGGTATGAAGCTGAGAACTTCTTTAACATTCTGCATATGGGAAATCAGAGATAGTCTACAAGAATACTATTCATGCTAATAAATTCATCAAAATTGCAGAGTACAAGGTTAACACTCACTCAAACGGCAGTTGTGTTAATATGCATTCAATATAAATAATCCAATAGTAAGATTACAAATGTAATTCCATTGATAATAACCTCTGAAACCATTGAATACTTAGAAATAAATCTAACCAATGAGATGAAATACTCGTAACCTGGTAAGAACAGAATGTGACTGAAAAGAAGTAGAGAAGGTACAAATAAATGAAAAGGCATCCTGTATTCATAGACAGGAAGACAAAACCTAATACACAATACTACAAAATGATCCAAAGATGCACAAGAACTACTATCAAACTGGTAACAGCCATCTGTGCAGAAACGGAAAAGATAACCCAAATTTTTTTATGAATTCTCGTATGTTTCAAATAATCATAATAATGTTGAAAAAGAATAGCGTTGGAAGATACGCATTCATGAGATTGAAATCTACAAGAGGAAAAGATAGAGAAATTCAGACAGCAGGGTCCTAGCATGGGGGCACCCGTAAGTATCAGAGATACGGAATAGAGAGCCCAAAATCCAATGCACACATACACAGTCAACTGATCTTCCACAAAGGTGCCGAGAAATGGGAAAAGGAAGGCCTCTTTAACAAATGACGGTAAAACTGCATATCCTCATTTGAATAAACAAACTGAGCAGTGTGCTCAAGATTGTGCTTCTTCCTCCATTTACAAGACACTGGAGCTTTGCAATGAGCCCAGAGCGAATCTTCATCCCGTCCCCCATGCCCAGAGAAAGTCCTTGATATCAGGAGTAAACAGCAAGGACAGACAAATGAATGTGCTGCCATGAAACCTAACAGTTCAGAAGGTGAGGATCAGTTTCTCCCAAGCATCTGGGCACACTGTGGAAGAACTGTTGTCTCCAGGATTAAGTAACTACAGAACTGTGTCCCAAACCAAAGGCTTTAACATTTTGCAGTGGCAGAAGCAGAGGCAGAAAAGAGGTGTCCTCAGAAAGACCATCTTTAAATAATAAAGCAAGAAGAGGTGATCACAGACAGGGTACTCGCACTTCTCACCACTATGACATTAATCTCTGACAAGAACAAACTTCATCCATGTGTTCTTTTTCTTCTCTTTCTACATGTTCACTAAGCCTCCCAAGCAGCAGGCAGAAGCTGAAGTCTCCTGGGCACCTGCTTTATTAGATTCCACCTGTAATCTTGTTGCCTACCTGGAAAGGCATCTTCTTCACTGTTGAGATTTTCCAGAATCCACTCTTTAGAACCACCAACATCAGAGTAAGTCAGAGAGAGGTACACTCACTTCTACTCCAGCTGAAGCCACGTTGGCTCACACATCCCCTGGCTGGTCCTCTGGGTTCACATGCAGTCATACAGCCCCTCTGATCAGAGTTATACACTTGCACAATTATTAGCTCTCACTAGACTCCCAATATTCTTTAACCAGAACCCAGAATCAGGTTTCTATATATTACAACGAACAAGTTTGTTCCTCAGCAAGTGAGCTACTTCAGGGTACATACCATAACCAGGGAGTTATGAACTCTGCAATTAGACAAAAGAAGACGCCATGAGGATCAGATTAATTCTTCTGTGCACCCCCGCCCCCTGCCCAGATCTGTTAGTCTCTTGATGACTTCAGA
Source organism: Saimiri boliviensis (assembly GCF_048565385.1). NCBI lineage: Eukaryota > Metazoa > Chordata > Mammalia > Primates > Cebidae > Saimiri > Saimiri boliviensis. The sequence continues at coordinate 1,255,907 of NW_027412505.1, forward strand.
AAACTAGTTGTAAGACAATGGTTGAGTCAAAGGCCAAGAATCAAAAATGGTAGTACAGAGGACACCTGTGGAAAAGACAAGACCCTTTCCCACAGAATTTATCTATGAAGTTTATTTACATTGGCAAACACACAATGCCTAAACCGAAGAGGAAAACTGGTGTTGAGGAAAATTCCTCTGCATTACAGTTGATAATGGATGCTGTCATTTAAAAACATTCAGATACATCACGTATCCAATGGGAAGACACTCCCACTGAATTCCACTCCCACAAAGAGAATTGGACATGTGGTACATAATGTGCCTTCTCAGACTGTCACAATTAACAGAAGGAAAGAAATCAAGAAAGAAACAATTCTTTTTTAATTTTGTTTTCTTTTGAAGTTTAAGTCTCAGGATGTATGTGCAGGACTGTGCAGGTTTATTACATCGGTGAACATGTGCTATGGTGCTTTGCTGCATGTATCAACCCATCATCTAGGTTTAAGCCCTGCATCCATTAGCTATTTATCCTGATGCTCTCCCTCCCCGATCCCCACCTGACACGGCATTCTTTACAGGACAGAAAAAGGGGTTCTTACCTCGTCATCATCCTCAGAGGTGGTGCTCCTGAAATCCTCAGGAGGAGCTGGAGGGAGACAGAATAAAAGTCAGTCCCCTGGTGGCTGAAGACTGTGAGTAACTCAGGAAGCTTTGCTGGGTGTGGCATATGGAGTGTGGGACTGAAGATTCTGAGACGGTCTCAGAGAAACAACTATGGTCAAAGAGTACCATGAGGGAGTCTCACCAGTTATCTTTCATCTTAGACAATGCCAAAACCTGATAATACTCTTGCATTCCCAATTCCCAAAAGATATTAACCAATCAAAAAGCAAGGCTTAGATGTTTGCTGTGATACAGTCAGGAAAAACTGGTCTCCTGGGAAAAGTAATCATTAAATACCAGAGCAAGAAACAATGGTTACAAATGCAGCCCATAAAGCCCATGGACACACATCCTCTCATCTCTATTTTATTAAAACACAACAGGAACAAGTCAGACCTCTACAGCTATTTTTGTTTTTGTTTTTTTTTTTTGGTTCTGGCTTCATAGCCCCCTTCCTAGGTTCCAAAGCAACAGGTGTAACCTAAATGCTCCCAGAAATACTCCTAGGGTATCATTTTCATTTTGTTTGTTTGTTTGTTTGTTTGAGACAGAGTCTTGCTCTGTCACCAGGCACTAGGTTGGAGTGCAGTGGCGGGATCTTGGCTCACTGCAACATCTGCCTCCCGGTTTCAAACAATTATCCTGCCTCAGGCTCCCGAGTAGCTGGGACTACAGGCACACACTACCATGCCCTGCGAAATTTTGTATTTTCAGTAGAGACAGGGTGTAGCCTTACTTTTATAATAGAACAGCCTTTAACAGGAAATGGATCACAAAAGGAAAGGAACATACATTGAGTGCTGACTATATGCAACACATTGTTTTAGACACCAAAGCTGTCTTCTCATTTAATCTCTGCAATCGCTGTGTGAAACAGGCACTATTCCTGACTTATTTTGACACTGAGGCTCAGAGCAATCTATAAAACAAACGACAATGTGGGTAGCCCCAGTAATTGTCCCTGTTTTTTATAACCTGTTCAGTATTATAATCATCTACACTTCAGAAAAAAGAAAAGGCATAAAAAGGATACAATAGTAAAATAAATAAAAATTTCAACAAAGAATAAAAGGAAAAATAGCCATTCTCTTACCTCTCTGGATGGGCATGGAACTTCACCAGACTGCTAGAGAGCTGTCTCTCTGCTTCTAAGTCCTCACTGAACTGACTCTGTTCATCTACTAGTCCTTCTAGCATCAGCAGCAACTGAGAGAAGAAGAGAGAAGAAGCAATACAAAAATGGCACAGTGAGACGGGAAGCCACAGTTCATCCTGAGAAACAAGAAAATGCATCAGCACATCCCATGACATAAAAAGCCCGCTATCTTAGTACTTAAGCTTTTGACAGTATTGTACAGTTTTCAAATCAATATCATATTCACTATTTTTTAAATCTTTAAAACCCTGTAAGGTGGAATTCAAACATGGGAGCAAAAAGGACAAAAAGGAGAGAGAAGCTAGCAGCACAGGAAAGCAGCTGAGAGAAAGGAGTAAGAGGGAAACGGGACAGGCAGGAGGGAAACATACATAATAGGGGTTACCAGTATTCTTCATTCATTCAATCAATATTTATTGAGCACCTTCTATGGGAAAGACTCTGTTCCATGTTCTAAGGGAAAGCCTACTATCTAGTGGAGGAAAAAGACATTCATTAATCATAGACGTGTGTCATTGTGAGTGTAACAGTGCTATAAAGATAACGAGCTACGATCATGTATAACCAACAGAGTTGTTTAAGGCAGAGTTGAGAGCCACAACGGAGAGGGGTGAGTAGTTAGTGAGAGAGATGCTAATGGAGACAGGAAGTACAAGCAAGTAAGTCTGTTGGAAAAGAAAGGATAAACAGGGCTGGAGCTACGAAGAAAGTTGGGGCAAAGGCAGGGGCTTCTTTCTCTTTTTTTAACTGGGAGAGATTTTAACATGGTAAAATGCAGAGAGGAGAAAGATTCAGCTGAGAGGGAGATGACTTATGCATGAGTGTGAGGGATAACCATTGGTATGTGTCCAGAAGAACTACTGCTCTTTACAGAACCACACATCAGAAAGAGGCATCTACAACTGCTACTGATCAAAGTAGGAAACTTTAGAGGTTTCCCGATGAAATAACATTTATGAAAAACCAATACCACGGTTTATTTCACAGTAGAAAAACAAGGTTTGTGCTGGGTGTGGTGGTATGCACCTGCAGCTCCAGCTACTCAGGAGGCTGAGGCAGGAAGATGCCTTGAGCCTGAGTTTGAGGCTGCAGTGAGCCATGGTCGTACCACTGCACTCAAGCTTGGGTGACACAGTGAGACTCCACGTGTGTGTGTAGAGAGAGAGACATTGAGAGAGAGAGACAGAGAGAGAGAGAGAGAGAGAGAGAGAGAGTCTGTATTCCAATGACTTACCTGTTGTCTTTGTTTTCCTGAAATTTCTTGATCCTGGGATTCTACTGAAGCAACTTTTTGCCAAAGAAGTAATACTTTTTGGTCAGGCGTTCTACAGCTGGTATGTCTTCAGGATAACCAGTTGTATTTGCAGATCCTGGAAGTCAAAAAGTAAGTGTAAACATGAAAATAGTAATAAAAGTATTATTCAGTTGAGGAGCAGAGGAACAAATGTTCTTGGGACAGTCTGCCTGTACTTTCAAGTGGGATACTGATAGGCACTGGGCAAGGGATTCAATGTGTGCATAGTGTCTGAAGATGCCCTACAGGTAATCTGAGATGTGAACATTTCCAGTGATCTGTAAAAAGTTTTGAAGGACCTTAATGAGGTCTTCTTTAATCTGTATTTTCCTGGTCAGAGGCTCTGTATCAGCAGCCTGCACCTGCAGCTCTTCTTCCCGCACCTGCGCCCTTCTTCCCGTACCTGGGGCTCTTCTTCTCACACCTGCAGCTCTAATTCCCGCATCTAAAGCTCTTCTTCCCACACCTGAAGCTCTTCCTACACCTGGGGCTCTTCTCGCACCTGGGGCTCTTCTTCCTGCACCTGCAGCTCTTCTTCTTGCACAGCCATCATGGCCTGTAGAGCAGAAAGTTCCAACTGTGAATAAAGGGAACAATATCTGGCATGTTTACATTTTAACACGGAGGCAAATGCTTTTGCATATCATATCACTATCAGCCAGTAATGCAAGAGAAAATGAGACAAGAATAGGGCTCTACAGGATCAAATAAAAAAATTCATGTAGTATGGTAACAAAGGATGTTTTACGGGAAGATGTAATAGTTCTTTTTAATGATATCTTCCACCTTAACTGGCACCATAAAACACACCAAATTTGTTTAACATGCTTATTATGTTACTTAAAAAGAATGGTGACCATTAGTAGAAGCAAGAAGAGATGAAGTTTTTAATATAAGTACTTCAGCTAATAGAGGAAAAAATGATAGCATTAGGATATCTCCATTTTGCAACCCTTAACGAATTAATGGATTAGGCATCAAACCACAAAAGCTGCTAACATCACAAGAGATCACCAAACATTACATGCCTCCAGATGGAAGAACATGCCACCACCTCTGAAGGAATCCTGCCAAAAGCTAGTGCTACATGCCCTGAACTTTCAGTGTTCTCAACAGAAAATGACAAATACGTGGTTATGACAAAGTTCATTAAAACTTATCATAGCCTGGGTGCCATGGCTCACGCCTGTAATCCTGGCACTTTGGGAAAACCAGGCGGGCGGATCATGAGGTCAGGAGTTCAAGAGCAGCCTGACCCAAATGGTAAAACACCATCTCTACTAAAAATACGAAGATTAGCCAGGCATGGTGGTGAATGCCAGTAATCCCAGGTACTCAGGAGGCTGAGGCAGAACTGCTTGAACCTGGGAGGTGGAGGTTGCAGTGAGCGGAGATCATGCCATTGCACTCTAGCCTGGGTGACAGAGCAAGACTGTCTCAAAAAAAAAAAAAAAAAATCAAATAACCATACCTGCTAACGTTTACTATGTCACTGGCTCTCTAACAAATGCTTTGTATATAGTTAATTCTTTTAACAAACCTAGTGCTCTGGTTCCTGCCTACTTTTCCCACTTTAGTATCTGCCACTTTACTTCTCACACATGACTCTGTAGGTATACTAGACTTTTTCTGTTCTAGGAACACCAGATGTTCTCTTAACTCAGGGCTTTACAACTACTACTCCCTTTGCCTGAAATATCTTTCCCAGGGCTGTCTCTGATTCCCAGGTTTCAGTTTACATGTCATCTGCTCAGAGAAGCCTTCTTTGGCTCCCCTATTTAAGATGGTCTCCATCCACGCTACTTTCTATCATTTCCCTCCTATCACTTATTATCATCTATAATTATATCTGTTTATTGTCTGTATCTCCCCAGTGGAAATTAACTAAATAGAGCCAGCGACTTTGCAGATTTCATGCACTACCTCGTCCCCAACACGAGCCCAAGCTGAGAGAAGGTTCCCACATAGCTAATGAATGAAGGAGTGAATCCTCACAACAATCCTTTGAGGTAACTCCTTTTTGATTTATACATAAGGTGACTTCTACTCTTCAATTTACAGACAAGGTGATTGAGACTGAGAGAAACTAAGAAACTTGTTCAAAAATCACAGGGCTACCAAAAAAAGAAAAGAAAAGAAAAGAAAAGAAAAGAAAAGAACAGGCATGGTGACTCACGCCTGTAATCCAAGCACTTTGGAGGCCAAGGCAGGTAGATCACCTGAGGTCGGCATTGCAAGACCAGCCTGACCAACATGGTGAAACCCCATCTTTAAAAAAAAAAACAAAACAAAACACAAATCACAGGGCTAGCTAGTGAGCTAGAATATGAACTCAGGGAAGCTGACTCAGAGCCACTAGGCTATCACGTCTTCTCAATAGATGTTGCATATCCATACTGTCTTTATGGTAAGGGCAAGTTATTTTAAATAAACCCGCTAAAGCTAGTTAGCAATAGCTAAGTATCAGCCCCTCAAAATACCCATTCATAGGCACTAGAATTTCATGATCCTGAAAACAGGACAGAACCAAAAAGTAAAATTACTCTGGATTTGGTATATGTGAGAAACACAGGAATAGCAAGTGGAAACTAAAATACCTGACATGAGTAATCAGATAACGGCTAAGGCAGAACCACAAAAAGGAAAAGAGACTAGGGGAATTTAAAACCTGGTATCTCTTCAGTGCCACACATTCTCATATCCTAAAAACTGAGTCAAAAACATGAGTCTATTTGTAAGCAGAAATATGGTAATAAAATCAAAAGATAAAATACATTAATTCCATCACAAATACAAACACAGATTCTATATTATAGATCTAACTATGACAAAAGGTAGAAAAAAAATCTAAGGAGCTATTTAGACTAGCTAGCTAAAGTTAATTTAGGAAGCCACGACACTGACTGATCTTCTAAAAGAGATGCCAGAGTAACAAACAAGCTTTTAGTTTCAGTCTGTAACTCTGCACGGTGGCCCTATTTCCTCAACATCACAGATGAATATGCAACCAGCTGTGTAGACATTTAGGAAATATATATTTCCTGTCTATTTAATTCTTTTAACAAACCTAGTGATCTGGTTCCTGCCTGCTTTTCCAACTTGAATATCAGCCATTTTACTCCTCACTCATGACTCTGTAGGTACACCAGACTTTTTCTGTTCTAGGAACAGAAAAAATATATATATATAGGAAAGGTAGGAGGGTGCGAATCTCTAAGGCTGAAAGGCCTCTTCTAAAATAACTGACGAAAAGTCTATGCTCGAGAGAGTTAAAGCATAAGATGGGAAAAATAAATCTTAGGAATTATGTGAAGTCACAAAAGACAGGAGTTTGAATCAAAGCTTTGGCATTTATTAGTTACATGACTATTCTCCACTCTCATTCTATAAGCAAAATCAGTGTTTCAGCTTCTTCATCTGTAATAATGGGGCCGACATCATTTACTTCATGTAGAGTTGTAAGCATTAGTGCTAATTTAAATACCCAGCACGGTACATTGCATATGAATACTCAATAAACATTGACTATACTCAAGTTTCTCCTTTCATGTTTCTAAAACTAATTTCATGGGTCTAATGTCATAACTCTAAGCAGCAATCACACAATCCTTCCTATTTATACCAGTTATTTACTGTCATTATTATTATTTTTAGAGGAGGAGTTTTGCTCCTTTCCTAGGCTGGAGTCCGATGGCATGATCTCAGCTCACTGCAACCTCTGCCTCCCAGGTTCAAGTGATTCTCCTGCCTCAGCCTCCTGAGTAGCTGGGATTACAAGCACCTGCCACCATACCCAACTAATTTTTGTATTTTTAGTAGAGACGGGTTTTGCCTTATTGGCCAGGCTGGTCTCCAAATTCTGACCTCAAGTGATTAGCCCACATCAGCCTCCCAAAGTGCCAGGATTACAGGCGCGAGCCACCACACCCGTCCTTTACAGTTGTTTTAGCCCAATTAGCAATGGGGAGTGAGAGTTGTGTTTTTCCAGCACTTAGTAAGTTTTAATGGTCCCAATACAAAAACAGGAGCATCTTGTTAAGATAATGTATATAAAAAATAACATATTTTTCCCAAAAAAGAAAAAAGTCATACCTGGCATTTGGACTCAGATATTCTACTTGGAGAATTAGACACTTTTAAACATAAACTATTTTGAAAGTAAAAATAATAGGGATTTAAAAATTAAGAATTGACTAGAAAACTCACCTGACTTTCTCTTTTTTAGCCATGAGTTCAAGTTCCTCTTTGGCACTACTCAGTTCTTTTTCCAGCCCTGCCACTGTATTCAAGTCTCCTAAAATGAAAATAGAGTGTTAGTTTTAACTGCTATGAATATAATGTGGTTATCAGCTGCCTTCTTTGAGGAATTTACTGAGGACACATTCCAATAATTAGAAAAAAGTAAAACATATACACAGGTTGTTCTTTGTAGCATTATTTCTAAGAGCTAAATACCACAGTCATCCTGCAGTCTATAAAGAAAAGATTGAATAAAGTATAGTATATTCACAGATGGAACTATATACTGATGTAAAAAAGGAGTAAGGACAATCTTTTATCAACATATATGGAGTGATTTAGAAATCCTGAGACTATGTTAAGGAAAACAAGCTACATGCTCAAGAATACATGTAAGGTAATAGGTTTTATATTAGGAAAAGGAGGAATAAGAATATACACATATACATCATATATATACAGATGATTCATTTGCCGATTTTTGCAAAAAGATACACAGGAAGAATAACCCAGAAATGAAACTGATTACCTTCAGGAGATGAGTGGAAACAGGAGAGAGGGAATAGGGAAAGAGATGGGACATCTGAGTATATCATTTTATATACTGGAGTTTTGAACTGTGTTAACGTTTAATTTCTAATAAGTAAGTCAGCTTGTCAATTAATGGGACATAAAAAACCGAAATTCAATCCTAACATCAACAAATGAATCTATATGGTAAACAGATAATAAAGCCACCCAGAAGATAAAACAAATTAATCCAAATAATTTTTGAACTCACTAACTGAACATTGTCAGTGCAAAATACCCTAAGGATAAAAAGAATCACAAAACTACCTTAAGAATGAGAAGATTTACAAAAAAAGGTAAACATTACAGAATACATTTACTGTTGATAAGTGGTATTTATGTAGTAATTCTGAAACTACTTTTGCATAGTATACTGCTCCGCAAACGTGTAAATATTTTGAAATATAGTGACGTTATAAGTAACCAGGGCTCTCAAGAAGATACGAATGTGAAATGAAGGAAAAAAGAACCTATACTGTTAAATTCGAATTAGAGAAGTCAGTATCAAATCTTCATGTGTATACAAGTACATACATATATACTTAAAAATACTCACTGCTAGCTCTGTTCACTTAAAAGGGCCTAGAAGCAAAAGGTATTCATGTGGCAATGAAGAAATCTTGTGCCCAGATTACAGTTTGTCAATGCCATTACCCACCAAAAGGAACCAGGGAGCTCTTTAGGATAATGGCTGATCCTGGGACTGAGGCAGGTAAAGTAAAAGGTAATCATAGAACTTCTTACTGTGCCAGAAACTATGAAAGGACAAAAAATAAAGAAACCAAAAAAAACCGATGGGGATATGGCAAAGGGTCAGAGAAACAGCTCGATGAGGTTCCCATTGACCGAATCTGGGTTAATTTAAGGAGTCAAGGAAATAATGACCAAAATCAGTAATATAATGATTTTTGAAAATCCATATTGATAAAAACAAATGGAGTACACAGACAGGGAAAGGACAGCTCTTCTTTATAAAATAATATCCACAAAGAAATAAAGAAGAAATTTTACAAACAGAAAATTGTAATTTTTTTTTGAGACTGACTCTCATTCTGTCGACAAGGCTGGTATGCAGTGGAGCAATCTTTCTGCCTCCCGAATTCAAGCGGTTCTCCTGCCTCAGCCTCCTGCATAGCTGGGATTACAGGCATGTGCCAGCACACCCGACTAATTTTTGTATTTTTAGTAGAGATGGAATTTCATCATACTGCCCGGGCTGGCCTCGAACTCCTGAGCTCAAGTGATCCACTTTCCTGGGCCTCCCAAAGTGCTGGCATTAAAGGCATGAGCCACCATTCTCAGCCCTGAAAAAAATCACTATTTTTAAGCTACCAATGTAAGAGTTGGTTCAAGCAAGGCTCAAATGATACTACAGCCACTGAGTGAATGATTGTTGGAAAACAGAACTGTCAACATCTCAAATTCAGCCAGCAGATGACTTACATATAAAGAAGAAATGAAACTTTTACAATGGAGAGATTTGGCAGCTACAACTTTAACCAAATGACTAAATTTCATATCACCACGGATGATACAAACTGATTATCATGCACTGATGTGATGCACTAAGAAAGATGTCATCCAGGCTCACACCTGTAATCCCAGCACTTTGGGAGGCTGAGGCAGGTGGATCATTCGAGGCTAGGAGCTCTAGACCAGCCTGGCCAACACAGTGAAACCCCATCTCTAACAAAACAAAACAAAACAAAACAAAACAAACAAACTAGCCAAGCATGGTGACGCATGCCTGTAGTTCTAGCTCCACTTTGGGAGGCTGAGGTGAGAAGATCGCTTGAACCCGGGAAGCAGAGACTGCAGTGAGCTGAGATGGCACCACTGCAATCCAGACTGGGCAATGACAGATTCTGACTCAAAAAGAAAAAAAAAAAAAAAGTAATATTCGTCCTGAATTCTTCAAAAATGCCAGTCTCGCTAAAAAGAAAAAGCTAGGGCCGGGCGCGGTGGCTCAAGCCTGTAATCCCAGCACTTTGGGAGGCCGAGGCGGGTGGATCACGAGGTCGAGAGACCGAGACCATTCTGGTCAACATGGCGAAACCCCGTCTCTACTAAAAATACAAAAAAAAAACTAGCTGGGCGTGGTGGCGCGTGCCTGTAATCCCAGCTACTCAGGAGGCTGAGGCAGGAGAATTGCCTGAGCCCAGGAGGCGGAGGTTGCAGTGAGCCGAGATCGCGCCATTGCACTCCAGCCTGGGTAACAAGAGCGAAACTCCGTCTCAAAAAAAAAAAAAAAAGAAAGAAAAAGAAAAGAAAAAGCTAGGCCAGGCGTGGTAGCTCACGCCTGTAATCCCAGCACTTTGGGAGGCCGAGGTGGGCGGATCACGAGGTCAAGAGATCGAGACCATCCTGGCTATGATGAAACCCCGTCTCTACTAAAAATACAAAAATTAGCCGGTGTGGTGGCACGCGCCTTTGGTCCCAGCTACTCGGGAGGCTGAAGTGGAAGAATCGCTTGAACCCAGGAGGCAAAGGTTGCAGTGAGCCTAGATTGCACCACTGCACTCCAGCCTGGTGACAGAGCAAGACTCTGTCTCAAAAAAAAAAAAAAAAAAGAAAGAAAGAAAGAAAAAGAAAAAAAGAAAAAGAAATAAAAGCTAAACAACTGTTTTAGATTAGAGACTAAGAGACATGACAACTAAGCACAATGCATAAGCCCTGGATTGGGGGAAATCAAAGTAGCTATACAGAACGTTATTGGTACAACAGGAACTCTGACTGTGGACTGCATAGTAGATACTAAGCCTATATCGAAGTTAAATTTTCTGAGTACGATAATTATATTGTAGCTATGTGGGAGAGTGCCCTTGTTCTTAGGAAACACCGACGTGTGCAGCATAAAGTGTCATGATTTCTGTAAGAAATTCTCCAACGGTTCAGAAAATACATCCACACGTATGTTTCTGTACATACAAAGAAATAAGGCAAATGTGGCACAATGTTAATAACTGGTCTGAATAAAAATGTATATGAGTCTTCACTATACTATTCTTGCCCCTTTTCTGTAGGTTTGAAATTTCCAAAATACAAAACTTAGACGAAAGTACTTTTTAAAAAAGGCAAATAAAGAATAAATAAAACAAACCCAACATTATTTTACTCTTCGATTAGTATAAAGTTTCCAAACTGGAGAATGACTGCTCGTGAGACTGATCTAACCCACCCCCCGCACGGGCCCGGCGTGGCGAGTCACTGTGCGCCCGCGGCCGCCCTTCCTGACGGTCCGCGCAGGTGACGTCGTCCCAGCGAGGGGCCCCGACGGGAAAGGCACCGGGAAGCGCTGTTGGCACGTGGCCCGCCGTGCAGGATCGAACCGCGACCTCCTGCATGTCCGAATCCCCGCAGGCCGTCCGAGGAGGAGAGTAAGGACGGACCTTCTCTGGGCCACATCGGGACCGCAAAGCAACGACCTCAACGCAACATAAGGTAAGGGCAGTTCTTCAGCCTTTCAGAGAAATTCCAAGCCTGTTTTTTTCATTAAGTTAGGAAAAGAAAAGAATCTTAGCCAAACCGATTACTCACCGTCAGCGCGTCAGGGTCGTCGCGGCGCGGTCGGCGTCAGCGGCGTCCGGAGGGTTTGCGGCCTTCATGCCGCGCTCGGCGTGTCGGCGGCGTCCCATGCACTAACGGCGTCGGCGGCGCGAAGGCGGCGTCCCGGGCGCGGATGGCATCGGCGGCGCGGTCTGCGCGTCAGGAGTGTCGGCGGCGAGGTAGTCTCCTCGAGGGCGTCGGCGGCGCGGTCAGCGGTTCGACGGCATCCCGGGGCGTCGGCGCGTCGAGGGCGTCAGCGGCGTGGTCCGCGCGTCCAGAGGGTCAGTGGCGTCCGGAGCGGAGTCGGCGCGTCAGTGACGTCAGCGGCGCGACGGCGGCGTCCCAAGCGCTGACAGCTTCAGTGGCGTCGGCGGCGCTGTCGGAGCGTCGTGGGCGTCCGCGGGGTCTGCGGCGTGTTGGGGACGTCCGCTGCGCGGCTGGCCCGTCCGCGGCGTCCCAAGCGCGACGGCGGAGTCCCAGGCGCGGATGGCACCGGCAGCGCGGTCGGCGGTGACCGCGGTGCGGTCAGTGCGTTGGTAGCGTCCAGGCACTGACAGCGTCAGTGGCGTTGGCCGAGAGGTCCGCGCGTCGGGGGCGGGAGGGGGCGTTCACGGCGTGTTCGGCGTCGGCTGCGTCCACAGGATCTGTGACGTCAGCGGCGCGACGGCGGCGTCCGCGGATAGCATCGGCGGCGCGGTCAGCAGGTCAGGAGTGTAGGTAGCGCGGTAGGCTCGTCGGGGATATCCGTGGCGCGGTTAGCGGTTCGGCAGCGGCCCAGGCGCTAACACCGTGAGTGGCGTCGGCAGCGCAGTCGGCGCGTCGTAGGCGTTCGAGGCGCTGACGGCGTCCGCGGCGCGCTCTGCGTCGGGGCCGTCTGCAGCGTGTTGGGAACGTCCGCGGCGTCTGCGGCGCGACGGCGGCTTCCGAGGCGCTTCGGCGGCGTCCCTGGCGCGGATGGCGCCGGCGGCGCAGTCGGCACGTCGGTGATGTCAGTGGCGTGGTAGGCTCGTCGTGGGCGGCCGCAGCGCGTTCAGCGGGTCGGCGGCGTTGGCGTTGAGGTTCGCGCGTCGGGGCGTCCGCGGGGTCCGCGGCTCGGTCGGCTTCCGCGGCATCTGCGGAGTGTCGGGGACGTCCGCGACGTGGTCGGCGCGTCAGCGGTGACCGGGCGTCAGCATCGCGGTAGGCGCGGGCTGGCGCGTCGGCGGCGCGCTGAGTTGAGGTTTACCCGGACGTCCACGCAGCGTTTCCGAGGTGGGAGCGCCGCGCCAAGCCGGGAAACGGTGAGTCCGAGACCCGCGGCGTCCAGCTGGGTCAGTGTGCGCGCCGGGGGCCTCCACAACTTCCGCTGTGCCGGCGGGGTGGGCGCGCCGGGCTCCCCGAGCGCTTGAGTTTCCTGCGTTGGATTCCTTGCCGGCTGCAGCCCTGCTCTCGTGGGCTCTGGGGAAGAAACTCGCGGGTAGGTTTTTCTGTGGCACCCCAGAGGGTGGAGGGATGGAGCAGCGTCGGGGGCACATCCTCCTGGAGCTGGTGGAGGGCAGTGACCCTTTGCCCCACCTTCAGAGCATTCTTGTCTCCCCGTGTTTTCTCCTGTTAGGCAAAGTTAAAGAGGCATTTAAATTCCTTCATCTGGTTCCCCCCACCCCGTTTTTTTTAAAGGTGGGTTTTCACCACGATAGCCAGGCTGGTCTTGAACTCCTGACCTCAGATGATCCGCCCGCCTTGGCCTCCAAAGTGTTTGGATGACAGGCATGAGCCACCACGCCCCGCCTCAAGCGATTCTCTTGCCTCAGCCTCCCAAGTACTTGGGATTATAGGCGCCTGCCGCCATGCCTGGCTAATTTTTGTATTTTTAGTAGAGGCGGGGTTTCACCAGGTTGGCCAGGTTGGCCAATCTCCTGACCTCAAATGACCACCCACCTAGGTCTTCCAAAGTGCTGGGATTATAGCCACATGCCTGGCCAGGAGTTTCTTTATTTTAGAAAGGGAATTTCATCAATAATACTTCTTTTTTTTTTTTTTTCTTCCAAGTTGGCCACTCCTGGATCATCAGTACTCTTAAATGAATCAAATGAATCTGGTTTTCAGTTTTCTGGGGTTTTTAAGTTTTGTTACTGATTTTAGGCTAATGAAGAAAGGATTTCTAAGTGTGCTATTTTTTTTTTTTTTTTATCCAGTCTGGGACATCTTAAATAACATGGGATTGTGTGTCTTACATTTCTTAAAAACTGATCTGAATTCTTTAGTGGAGAGATTTGTTCCTTATCTAGTGGGCTTTGGTGTGATCTTTTTTCTTTTCCTCTTTTCTTTTTTTTTTGGTAGCTGGAGAGCCTAGTAAGGAGGTCAGTTATATTTGGGATCTGGGTCTGGGATACTAAACTTGCTGTCAGTTCATTGCACCTATTTGCTGTTTGACCTTAGAAAATTTATTTCCATTTCTGAGCCTTGGTTTCATCATTTCTCAAATGGAAATAATCACAGCCTGCTAACATCACAGAGAACTTTTAAGAATGAAAAAAAGTAGCATATGTTAAAAGCACAGTAAAAAACCAAGCAAATGCACGACTTTTTAATAAAAAGGTTATGTTATGTTATGTTATTTATTTATTTATTTATTTATTTTTGAGACAGAGTTTCGTTCTTGTTACCCAGGCTGGAGTGCAATGGCGCAATCTCGGCACACCGCAACCTCCGCCTCCTGGGTTCAGGCAATTCTGCCTCAGCCTCCTGAGTAGCTGGGATTACAGGCACGCACCAACATGCCCAGCTAATTTTTTGTGTTTTTAGTAGAGACGGGGTTTCACCATGTTGACCAGTATGGTCTCGATCTCTCGACCTCGTGATCCACCCACCTCGGCCTTCCAAAGTGCTGGGATTACAGGCTTGAGCCACCGCGCCTGGCCAGAGTTTTGCTCTTGTTCCCCAGGCTCCAAGCGAGGCTATGTATTTATTGAGTTATTTATCTATTAATCGATTTATTTAGAGGCAGACTCGAATTTGTTTATTTACTGACGTACTTACTGTCTGTAGTCCCAGCTACTTGGGAGGCTGAGGCAGGAAAATTGCTCAAACATGGGAGGCAGAGGTTGCAATGAGCCGAGATCATGCCATTTCACTCCAGCCTGGGTGACAGAGCAAAACTCCATCTCAAGAGAAAAGCAAAAGAAAGAAAAGAAAATGAATTTGCGGGCAGCTGAGAAAAATCGAGGAGACACAGAGACTAAAGATGACAGGCAGCCAGCTGGACAGCCACCGCCTCCTCAAGCCCGAACATGCAGAGGCTGACCTAGGGGGGTGACACAGAAATGGCCAGGCATGGTGGCTCATGCCTGTAATTCCAGCTTTTTAAGAGACCTAGGAGAGCAGATCACTTGAGACCAGGAGTTCAAGACCAGCCTGACCAATGTGGTGAAACCGTTTCCACTAAAAATACAAAATTAGCCAGGCATGGTTGCAGGTGCCTGTAACTCCAGCTACTTGGGAGGTTGAGGCAGGAGAACTGCTTAAGCCTGGGAGGTGGAGGTTACAGTGAGCTGAGATCACACCATTGGACTACAGTCTGATCAACAGAGTGGCTCTTTCTCAAAAAAAAAAAAAAGAAAGAAAAGAAAAGAAAGAGAAAAAAAGACACATAGATTCAATTTCTTTTTATTTTTATTTTTATTTTATTTTTTTTTTTTTTTGAGACAGAGTTTCGCTCTTGTTACCCAGGCTGGAGTGCAATGGCACAATCTCGGCTCACTGCAACCTCCGCCTCCTGGGTTCAGGCAATTCTCCTGCCTCAGCCTCCTGAGTAGCTGGGATTACAGGCACACGCCACCATGCCCAGCTAATTTTTTGTATTTTTAGTAGAGACGGGGTTTCACCATGTTGACCAGGATGGTCTTGATCTCTTGACCTCGTGATCCACCCGCCTCAGCCTCCCAAAGTGCTGGGATTACAGGCTTGAGCCACTGCGCCCGGCTAGATTCAATTTCTGTGCAGAATTGTGAGTGAGTGTCTCTCCTTTTGGGGGCAATGTCAGGGGATTTCCGGGATCTGAGAGTGGGCACTGAGCATGTGGCTGAGAATCCTGGACAGCTGCAACATCCAGATGTACTTAGCAGAGGAATCCGGGATGTGCCTGACTGGGGTATCAAAAAAGCTGTCAATTCCAGCTGGCTGTGGATGTTGATGCTATACATCCTGTATATGAATTCTCCCATCAGAAGCTCTATCTAGTTAGAAAGGCAAAGAAGAAAGAAAATCATGCTCCCGTTCCCCAAAGGAAAGGGCAAGGAGGCGGGAAGGTGGAAGGGAACTTCCTCGTGCTGCGGCCTGAATCTCTGCTTGTGCTGCTGTCTTCCCCACTAGACTCTGTACTTTCAGAAGGGGCTGGAGATGGGCACAATGCCAGCCCCTCCCTTCTATCCAGAAGTGTTCCGCAACCCTGACATTCACAGTAATTGCTTCTTTCTGTTCGTCTTTTTTTTGAGGCAGGTTCTTGCTCAGTCACCCAGGCTGGAGTGCAGTGGTGTGATCATGGCTCACTGCAGCCTTGACCTCTTGGGCTCAAGTGATTGTCTCCCCTCAGCCTCCTGAGTAGCCGGGACTATAGGCGTGCGCCACCATTCCTGGTTAATTTTAAAAAAACTTTTTTTTTTTTTTTTTCCTGTAGAGACAGGGTCTTACTATGTTGCCAGCTGGTCCCAAACTCCTGGGCACAAGCGATCCTCCCTTCTCGGCCTCCCAAAATGTTTGGCGTTACAGGTGTGAGCCACCACACCTGGCGTCTTTGTGTTTCTTTAGAGTAGAGCCGTCCTAGTATGCATCTCTAGCCCATAACTGTTCCCCAGCATTGTTATGTCTTTTAAGCCTCTTTAAATCTCCCAAGTTTGTTGGCTGGGTGAGTCCTCACACCTGTAATCCTGATGTGATAGGATCATTTAAGTTCAGAGGTTTGAAACCAACCTGGACAACACAGGGAGACTTCTATCTCTACAAAACCTAATTTTCTTCTTCTTTTTTTTACCCTACCCAGGCTGCAGTGCAGTGGTGTGATCTCACCTCACTGCAACCTTCGCCTCCTGGGTTCAAGTCATTCTTCTGTTTCATCCTCCCAAGTAGCTGAGATTACAGGCACGTGGAACCATGCCCAGCTAATTTTTGTACTTTTAATAGAGCCGGGGTTTCACCATGTTGGCCTGGCTGTCCTCAAACTCCTGACCTCAGGTGATCTGCCCACCTCAGTCTCTCAAAGTGCAAAGATTGGGATCACAGGTGTGAACAGCCATGCTTGGCCAAAAACTAAAATTTTTAAAAAGACGAAATCTACAAATTTCTCCTCTATTCCTTTTCCTTTTTTTTTTTTTTTTTTTGGAGACAGAGTCTTGCTCTGTCACCCAGGCCAGAGTGCAATGGCACAATCTCAGTTCACTGCAACCTCCGACTCCCAGGTTCAAGTGATTCTCTTGCTTCGGCCTCCTGAATAGCTGGAATTACAGGCATGTGCTACCACACCAGGCTAATTTTGGTATTTTTGGTAGAGATGGGGTTTCTCCATGTTGTCTGGCTGGTCTCAAACTCCTGACCTTGTGATCTGCCCACCTCGGCCTCCCAATGTGCTGGGATTACAGGCGTGAGCCTCCTTGCCTGGCCTATCCCTTTTCTTTTCTATGAATTTTGGAAGACTCCACACTGTTGGGCCTGCAGCATTTCTCAAAGTCTGGATTTCCCTGGTGCAGGTGAACCCATTTCTGTCTTTTGTATTTGTGGCGTATTTGCAGCTGGATTTATGCTCACCCCATTAGATTAGAGTTTGATCGTGTTGGCAAGATTCAGTGGGTGATGTGATTGATCTCTTATTGGTGATGAATACTATCCTATTGTCTCTCTTATTTTGTTAATTTTTTAAATGAGTTTTTTAGAAATAGGGTTCTCATTTTGTCACTGTCTGGAGTGCAGTGACTCCAGCATAGCTCCCTGAAGCCTCAAATTTCTGGGCTCAAGTGGTCTGCACACTGCAGCCTCCTAAGTAGCTGAGACCACACACCACCACACCCAACTTTTTTTCTTTTTTGAGATGAAGTCTTGCTCTGTCGCCCAGGCTGGAGTACAGTGGCATGATCTCAGCTCATTGCAAACTCCGCCTCCCAGGTTAATGCAATTCTCCTGCCTCAGCATTCTGAGTAGGTGGAATTATAGGCAACTGCCACCACGCCCAGCTAATATTCATATTTTTAGTAGAGATGGGCTTTCACCATGTAGGTCAGGCTGGTCTGGAACTCCTGACCTCAAGTGATCTGCCTGCCACAGCCTCCCCAACTGCTAGGATTACAGATGTGTGCCATCGCACTGTACCTGGCCAATGCCCAGCATTTTCTTTTTTTAGACTGAGTGTTGTTTTGTCACCCAGGCTGGAGTGCAGTGGCGCAATCTTGGCTCACTGCAATCTCCACCTCCTGGGTTGAAGCGATTCTGTTGCCTCATTCTCCTGAGTAGCTAGAATTACAAGCACCCACCACCAGGCCCAGCTAATTTTTGTATTTTTTAGTAGAGACGGGGTTTTGCCATATTGGCCAGGCTGGTCTTGAACTGATCTAGTGATCCACCCACCTCAGCCTCCCAAAGTGCTGGGATTCCAGGCTTGAGCCACCACGCCTGGTACCTAATTCCTATTCACTGGTCATGGATGGGAGCTATGGAACCTTTCCCCAGAATACATGCTGGCCCCATCAGAACTTCAGGATTCGGTCTCCTAAGAGATGTTCCTCTGTTTGTGCTACACACCCAAATAATCCATCTCAGTCCACTGTCAGACAACTTCCAGGAATGACAGTGGCTGTAGTCTAGCTGAAGAAACACTGAAGTAGGAGTCAGCAGACCCCAGGACTCTTTTGACTCAGCTGCTAACAACTTAATGTGGCATTGGGGAAAAAAAAAAAAGTTGGAGCGACCATGCCTGTCATCCCAGCACCTTGGGAGGTTGATGTGGGAGGATTGCTTGAGCCCAGGAGTTTGAGAGCAGCCTGGGCAACATAGCAAGACCCCATCTCTACAAAAAATTTCAAAAATTTTTCCAGATGTGGCAGTGTCCCCCTGTAGTCCCAGCTACTCAGGAGGCTAAAGTGGGAGGGTCACTTGAGTCCCGGAGGTCAAGACTGCAGTGAGCCAAGGTCATGCCACTGCACTCAAGCTTGGGCTTCAAAGTGAGACACTCTCAGAAAAAAAAAGCTGGAGCTTTTGTTTCACATTTGTAAAAGGTACATGTTATTATCTCCTTCATGGAGTTACTGTGAGGATGGAAATACAATTATTTTTCTTCCCTCTCCTTTTAGAAATACAATGAGATAGGCATAGTGGCCAGCTGAGGTGGTTCATGCCTGTAATCCCAGCACTTTGGGAGGCTGAGGCGGGTGGATCACCTGAGGTCAGGACTTCAAGACAAGCCTGGCCAACATGGTGAAACTCTCACTCCACTAAAACTACAAAAATTTGCCCAGTGTGGTGGCATGTGCCTACAATCTCAGCTACTCGGGAAGCGGAGGCAGGAGAATTGCTTGAACCCGGGAGGTGGAGGTTGTAGTGAGCCGAGATCATCCCACTGCACTCCAGCCTGGGAGACAGAGCAAGACTCCATCTCAAAAAACAAACAAAAACCAAAACCCGGTGTGGTGGCTCATCCCTGTAATCTCAGCACTTTGGGAGGCCGAGTTGAATGGATCACCTGAGGTCAGGAGTTCAAGACCAGCCTGACCAACATGCAGAAATCCCACCTCTACTAAAAAGACAAAATTAGGCAAGCATGGTGGCATGTGCCTGTAATCGCAGCTACTTGGGAGGCTGAGGCAGAAGAATTGGTTCAACCTGGGAAGCAGAGGTTGCAGTGAGCTGAGATTGCACTCCAGCATGGACAATGAGAAGTAAACTCTGTTTCAAAAATAATAATAGTAATTAGATAGGCATAGGCCCTGCGCATCGGTGGGATTCAAACACCTGCGCCTCGGGCGGGGGAGACACTTGGAGAGAAAAGCTGAGTCCCAGGCTTCGGGACCTCGGGAGACTGAAACCTGTCCCGCGGGTTATTGGGCCAGGTTGGGGAAGCAGTGCCCGGAGGCCTCCCACCAGGGTCCCGGAAACAAAGGCCAAGTGTTTGCTCTGTGGCTGAAGGGACAATGGCGTCGCGGATCTGTCACCGCGGGGGGGTGGCCAGGGGTGCGCTCCTCCCGAGCGCGTTTCCTGGTTCTCTGGCCAAGCACTCTGAACTCCGAAGTAGACCCTTGTTGGGGGGGCCAGGGGACAGCACGAGGTCCCCGTGGGGTGTCTGCCAGCCCTGGGTGCCATGTCCAGTGGGGTGTCTGCCAGCCCTGGGTGCCATATCCTGTAGGGTGTCTGCCAGCCCTGGGCGCCATGTCCTGTGGGGAGTCTGCCAGCCCTGGGTGCCATGTCCTGTGGGGTGTCTGCCAGCCCTGGGCGCCATGTCCTGTGGGGTGTCTGCCAGCCCTGGGTGCCATGTCCTGTGGGGTGTCTGCCAGCCCTGGGTGCCATGTCCTGAGCAGCTGTGCTGTCAGTTACTTAAACGTGTGTGGCACTTTCTGGTTGCCAGGCCCTCAGCAGCATGCAGATAACCTAAACGGTTCCGTAAACGGCCTGTGAGGGAGGGGCAGCCGCGCGGAGTCGCCTGCTGGAGGCCGCACAGCCGGGAGGTGCCGCCAGGGTGGGGTTGGGTGTGGCTGCTGCGTGCCAGGGGTGGCGGCCAGGCCGAGGGCACCTCCATCTGGAAGCTGCGGCCCGTCACAGTGCAGTCCACAGGTTCCAGACGGGGCTGTGGGGGCAGCGTGAGGGCGGGAAGGCTCCCGGGGGTCAAAGGAAGAGAAGGTGCCTGTTCCGGGGACCCCAGAGTGAGCTTTCCAGGCAGAGGGAAGCCCGGGGCCAGTTGTCATGGGGGTGTCTGAGTCTCTAGCTGGAGTTACTGGGGCAGGGAGGTCGGAAACGGAGGCCAACCGGTGTGAGCCTCCGCCTGCTGAGAGCCCCTGGGAGGGGCTGGTGTCCTGTGACCCTGACCTTCCACCGCGGGGCAATTGCAGGAGCCTCCTCCCTGGTCTCTGCCATCACTCACAGCAGCGCCAGCCGCCCTTGCGCCCCAGCAGAAGCTGGGCTCTTACAAGGCATCCCGCTCTGCCCCAGCGCTGGCCTCTCCAGGCACCGTCCCGGCTCTGGGCCCCTGCACTGCCCGTTCTGTTCTGCATTCCCTCCGCCTTTTCTGCCCTGTGAGGAGCTCTGCTGTCTTCACTGCTTTATTTCCCCAGACTCAGCCAGCATCGAAGGCGTGCCGTGTCCTAGGACCCTTGCAGCTGGCATGCAGGGAGGAGTGTGAGGCTCCCTGTCCCTCCTCAGGCTCTCAGAATTCGGAAGAGCCACGCTTTTTTGTTCTTGCCCTGCTGGGCCAAAGACGCCCTGCCTTCGTTATTCTCTGGGGTAGACACCCTGCGCTTTTGTTGTGCACCTGCCGTGTGGAACAGGGAGCTGCCCCGGGCCCTGCCCTCTGTAGCTGACTCCGGCTTCCCTGGCCACCCTGAGCCCAGCAGGGCCCCGGGAGCCCCAGTGCTGTGTGACACCTTCCGCAAGTGTGGAATTGACAAGAATGTGCTTTTCGTCCCTGAGTTACCATGTGGCTGGCATGTGCCCTGGCACGAGGGTCAGTGGCGGGCAGGGGCGAGCAGGAAGGCACCTCCGCTGTGCCCCTGCTTTTGCCTTTTCCTGACTTCTCTGGCCAGCTCTTAGGTTGAAATAAGTCCTGCCTGTTTTAACAGATGTTTATTAAACATCTGCGCTGGCCAGGCTCTGAGCAGCCTCCAGGGTCTCTGTCCTGAATACAATAGGCCTCTCCTGGTGCTGGCGGGTGGAGGCGGGGAGATTAAGTCCAGTGTCCCACAGGTGACTGCGTAATTCCACATGGGGCAATAGGGAGAAAGAGCAGACCTTCCCTTTTATTTTTATTTATTTATTTATTTATTTATTTATTTTCTTTTAATAAATTGAGACAGAGTCTCGCCCTGTTGCCAGGCTGGAGTGTAGTGGCACGACCAGCTCACTGCAACTTCCATTTTCCGGTTTCAAGCAATTTTTCTGCCTCAGCCTCCCGAGTAGCTGGATTACAGGCACACGCCACCACGCATGGCTAAACAGACCTTTCCTTTTGTGAGAGGGATGCTGGTGGGGACAGCCGGGAGGGGAGATGAAACTGAGCGGAAGTGAGAGTCACTTTGGTGCCCAGCACGTTGTCTCACACCTGTAATCTCAGCACTTTGGGAGGCTGAGGCTGGGGGGTCGCTCTAGCCTGGGAGTTTGTGACGGGCCTGGTCAGCATCAGACCGCAGTCTCTACTTTTAAAAATAAAAATAAGATATTCTGGGCAGAGAGAAGTCCCTGTGCAAAGGACCAGAGGTGAGTGTTTGCCCGTTTTTTTTTGTTTGTTTGTTTGTTTTTGGGGCCGGAGTTTTGCTCTTGATACCCAGGCTAGAGTGCAATGGCAGGGTCTCCGCTCACTGTAACCTCCACCTCCTCGGTTCAGGCAATTCTTCTGCCTCAGCCTGCAGAGTAGCTGGGATTACAGGCACGCACCATCATGCCCAGCTGATTTTTTTGTGTTTTTAGTAGAGACGGGGTTTCACCATGTTGACCAGGATGGTCTCGATCTCTTGACCTCGTGATCCACCCACCTCGGCCTCCCAAAGTGCTGGGATTACAGGCTTGAGCCACCGTGCCCGTCCTTGCCCGGTTTTTCAAGGAGCAGAGGGAGGGTGTGACGGGGAGAGGGCCTGGGGAGTTCGTGCTCATCTGAGGGTGATGGGAAAGGAGTGTCGCTTGGGCCTCCCACGTGCTGTGAGAAAAGCTCTTCCTTGTTGGTGGGAGCAGGCCTCGAGGCCAAGGCGGGTGTGGGGGCCCCATGGCCCAGCTGGTTTGAGAACCTCACAGCTCCCAGGCCCTTCTCCCCCTCCAGCCTCCCTGTCCTTCGCTGTTCTGTGTCGCTGGTGAACACCCCGTATAACCGAGGATTTGACTGTGGGGATGACTCCATCCGGTACCCCTACCGTCCAGACACCATCACCCTTGGGCTCATGGCCGGGGTCACCATCACAGCCACTGTCATTCTTGTAAGACAGGAGGGATTCAGAGGGACAGGGAGGGGGCGGGATGGGGTACAGCCCTACCCTGGGTTCCTGATGGAGGTGGCCTGGAGGTCTGTGGGGGGCTGGGGGACACAGCCTTGCCCCGAGTGGTACTTGTGGGTAATAGGAACCCCCTTTTGGCCGGGCACGGTGGCTCAAGCCTGTAATCCCAGCACTTTGGGAGGCCGAGGCGGGTGGATCACGAGGTCAAGAGATCGAGACCATCCTGGTCAACATGGTGAAACCCCGTCTCTACTAAAAACACAAAAAATTAGCTGGGCATGTTGGTGCGTGCCTGTAATCCCAGCTACTCAGGAGGCTGAGGCAGGAGAATTGCCTCAACCCAGGAGGCGGAGGTTGCGGTGAGCCGAGATCGTGCCATTGCACTCCAGTCTGGGTAACAAGATCGAAACTACCTCTCAAAAAAATAAAAATAAAAATAAATTTAAAAAAACACAAAAACAACAACAAAATAGGAACCCCCTTTTGTCTTTTGAGATGGAGTTTTGCTCTTGTTGCCCAGGCTGGAGTGCAATGGCAGGATCTCCGCTCACTGTAACCTCCGCCTCCTGGGTTCAAGTGATTCTCTTGCCTCAGTCTCCCCAGTAGCTGGGATTACAGGCATGTTAATTTTTGTATTTTTAGTAGAGACAGGTTTCATCATGTTGGTCAGGCTGGTCTTGAATGCCCGACCTCAGGTGATCCTCCCGCCTCAGCCTCCCACAGTGCTGGGCTGGTAGGCGTGAGCCACCAAGCCCAGCTTGGGCACCTTTAGAGTCCCCAGCTCTGCAGCAGCCTTGGGGAGGCCCGTGGGGAGGACTGAGGCCCACTAAGGGCCCATGGGCTGATCAGGACCCCCTCTGGTCACCGCGGCTGCCCCACACGCAGGTCTCGGCAGGAGAAGCCTACCTGGTGCTCACAGACTGGCTCTATTCCTGCTCTGACTTCAATAATTACGTGGCTGCCATGTACAAGGTGCTGGGGACCTTCCTCTTCGGGGCGGCTGTGAGCCAGTCTCTGACGGACCTGGCCAAGTACACGATCGGCCACCTGCACCCCAGCTTCCTGGCCATCTGTGACCCCAAGTGGAGCTGGGTCAACTGCTCGGTCTATGTGCAGCTGGAGAGCGTGTGCAGGGGAAAAGCTGCTGACGTCACCGAGGCCAGGTGGGTGTGGACGAGCAGCCTTCACTCTGAGGGCAGTGGGAGCTGAAGAAGCCGCAGAAGCCAGATGGTTAGCAGCCAGCAGGCGGGGGGTCAGGCAGGAGCGGGGCTCAGGGCTCCAGGCGCCCCGCAGACAGCAGGAGGCCGCGGGGAACGTGCTGTCTCCCTTGACTCCCTTGAGTCTCAGCCCTGCCCTCTTCTGCACTGTCTTTTTTTCTTTTTAAAGATAGGGTTTCACCATGGTGGCCAGGCTGGTCTTGAATTCCTGACTGCAGGTGATCCACCCACCTTGGCCTCCCAAAGTGCTAGGATTACAGGCGTGAGCCACCGCACCCAGCCATGCGCTGTCTTCTTACTGTTTCTACTGATAGGCCCTTAAACGTTTCAACTCATCATTGTCCTTTTTAAAAAAATCAAAATATTGACTGACAAGCCTAGGGTAATGTCGGACCAGAATAAATAAATAAATAAATAAATCAAAATAAAATTTGTATAAGTCACCATTTCTTCCATTTTAATGTGTACAGTTCATTTTTAGTACATTCACAATGCTGTACAGCCATCTCCTCTACCTAATTCCAGAATATTTTCATCTCATCAGAAGGAAACCCCGCAGCATAGGTAACATGGCAAAACCCCGTCTCTATGACAAATCAAAAAATTAGGCCGAGCTAGGTGGCTCATGCCATAATCCCCGCACTTTGGGAGGCTGAGGCGGGCAGATTACCTGAGGTTGGGAGTTCGAGACCAGCCTGGCCAACATGGAGAAATCCTGTCTCTACTAAAAATACAAAATTAGCCAGGCATGGTGGCACACGCTTGTAATCCCAGCGAATACCACACCATGAGCAAGAGAACCCTGCAGTGCTCTAGTTGCCATCACGGGAGTGTTGCCAGGACGCTATGGGCAAGAGGGTCTTGCAGTGCCCCAGCGGCCAGCAGGGGGCGTGACCCCACTACACCGAGAGTAAGAGTGCCCAGCAGCACAGGCACCACACTGTGAGCAAGAGGATGTAGCACTGCCCTGTTTGCCAGCAGCGGACATATTGCCACTACACTGAGCAAGAGGGCCCTGCAGTGCTCCAGCTGCCAGCAGGTGATGCCGGTCACCACACTGTCAGAGGGCCCTGCAGTGGATCTAGCCAGAAGGGGGCGTGGGCACAGCATCGTGAGCAAGAGGGCCCTGCAGTGCAGGCCCCCAGTAGGGGCCCCCACACCCACCTTTCAGATTCTTGAGGCTCTTCCACCGATGTACATCCTGTCACATCACCAGCGTGCATTGAGTCACAGCGGTCTGCAGAGTTGCATTCTCCTCCTTACAGAACTGGGGGGCATTGTGAGGGTGGAACTGCGTCCTCCTCAGCACACACCTTGGGGCGGGGTTCTTACTGCAAGAGGGGCTTGCGGTGGCCCCAGCTGCCATCAGGAGGGGTGCAGACACAGGACCATGAGCAAGAGGGCCCCGCACCGCCTGGCCACCAGCAGGGGGCTCCCGAGCGTGCATCGCATCGCTTCAGGGCAATCTGCGGAGCTGTGTTCTCCACGGCACAGACGTAGGGCACAGCCTCGGTTTGAGACAACTCTGGGCCATGTCCACGGTGAGTAAAATCCTTCCTGTCTGCATCCCTGACTGCTGAGGGTCAGAGACTAGTACGAAGAGCTCTGTGTGGGAAACTGGACACGAAAAGCCCCTCTGAACCCTGCGCACCTGGGTTCTCCCGCCCAAGGCCAGGCGGCTGCGGTGTGAGGTGCACCCAGCAGCCTCAGAAGACCAATGGAGCGTTCCTGAGGCAGATATGGCCTCTGAAATACGGATACAATAAGCCCAGTGCTCAGGTAGGAAACACCTAATGCTAACGCAAGGCCTCAGTCCAAACATGTTACTATAAAATCCGCACTAGTCATGCGGCCCTGCCAGTACCGCAGTTTCAATACTGAACACGGACATATCAGTGCAAACGTAGAAATTAACGTGTGGTTAGGGTTTAGGGTGAGGATTAGGGCTAGCGATTAGGGTTAGCGTTCGGGGTTACCAGTTAGGGGTTAGGATACAGGGGTTAGAAAAATTTTAGGCAAATTTGAAGGAAGGAATGTTGCATGAATCATGCCTGAAGCACCAGAACGGAAAACAGGGCTTGGGGCTTCGAGCTCTTAGCAGTGGCAGCTGAGTGAGGTTTCTCATGGGCTCCAGCTGGGTGACCGCCGGTTGTGGGGATGGTTCCCTCAGTGTCAATAGTCATACAGCCAGCTGGCAGCTGGGCTTTTTGTCATTAACTGATTGGTTTATTCATGTTTTTAAGTCAGTTTGCATGCCTCGAAGTTCGGTTTCCATTTGCTTAGGCAAGACCTCAGGCTAACGGCTTCCTCGTTTTTTGCTTTAACATATCAAAACCATAATTCATTTTCATTTTATTTTCCTGGCATTAGAAAAGTAAGTTCACGTTTTTGTTGTCATTCAGAAAGTCAGTTTAATTGGCAGCCTATTTGTGATTTGCATAAAATAATGTCTGTTAATTATTAGCATCTTAGATTAGATGAAATGTTTATTAAGCTTTGCTATTAAACCATAACAGGAGTTCAGTTGCTTTTTCTTCCTCCTAGGCTTTAACCAATGAAAATACACTCAAGCATCTCCTAACAATGTGGATACTGTCTGAGAAATGTGTCCTTAGTGATTTCATCTTTGTGCAAACACCATCGAGTGTCCTTATAAAACCTGGATGGTGTAGCCCCCTTCACACGTAAGTGATATGGTATAGCTTCTTGATTTCAGGCTACATACCATACCTGTATAGCTCATCTCTGTACTGAATGCTGTAGTCAAATGTCACACCATGGTGATTGTGGATTGTGATCCCAAAATATCTGAGTCAGGTCTCAGTCAAGTAGAAAGCTTATTTCGCCAAGGTTAAGGACATGCTCATGACACAGCCTCAGGAGGTCCTGACAACATGGGCCCAAGGTGGTCAGGGTAGAGCTTGCTTTTATATATTTTAGACAGGAGACACCAATCAATATGTGTAAGATGTAAAGTCATTTGGTTCAGTGAGGTGGAACAACTAGAAGTAGGAAGGCGGCTAGGGGGTGGTTTTAGGTCAGAAGTAGATAAAACAAAAGTTGCATTCTTCTCAATTTTTTGATCAGCCTTCCACTGAATACAATTTAGTCTGGTTCAGTGAAGTTGCATTTTTACATAGACAGTAGGGCAGAGGAATGGTGTGATCTTGGCCTAGCGTACCCCCCTCTGCCCTGGTTTAAGCCATTGTCTTGTCGCATCCTCCCCAGTAGCTGGGATTACAGGCATGCACCACCAAGCCTGGGTAATTTTTGCATTTTTAGTAGAGATGGGGTTTCTCCGTGTTTGCAGGTGGGTCTTGAGCTCCTGACCTCTGGTGATCCGCCTGCTTTGGCCTCTCAAAGTCTTGGGATTACAGGCATGAGCCACCATGCCTGGTCAGGAAGCTTATTTTGATTCTGATATTGTCAACTGTATTTCAGGTATAACTTGTTTTCCTTGGAGCATTAAATACTGCATTGGTATTGTATTACACAAATAAAACAGAGATCCCTTTTTATCACATTCATTGCTAGTGATATTAACAACTAAATTTAGATACATTCCAGAGTCTGGGCTTCCAGTAATTCTTGGCGATCCTCTGAAGGTAAATTACTTTTTCTCACAAGACACAGTGACATCTAAAGTCGCATTGATTGTCCTGCCACTTTTGTTTCTCTAGTTTCATCGATTTCTTCAAAGCATCTTTGGGGGAATAACTTTGACTATCCCTTTAAACTTTTCAGTATTAGAAAGCATCGTCATGAAACATTGAATAATTGTGGTCACAAATTCCCTTTACAGTCTTCCTTTGAATATTTTTTCCAATCGCAAATATTTGCTTTTGTTGTATTGTAGCTAAAAGGAATGCTGGGAAACAAAACAAAGACAAGCATTCATTATAATAAGTGATTCAGTCACAATCAATTGCTATTTTTTTTTTTAAAGTTATATTTTTGAAAATGTCCCGCTGTAAATTGAAATAGTCTCCAAAATCTGAAGTCTTTCCTTGGTTCTAAGGTGACCAGATTTCCTAGAGAGTGAACCACACCACAAGAAAAAAGATATGATAAATATGTTTACATGGATGTGTTATTTTAACATAAATCTTGTAAAATAGGCATTTCATTGAAATTATATATGTTTGCATAAATTACTTTGCAGCATAATAAATGCCCTTGTTTTGAAAAGTAGTAGTTAGTGTCAATTACTACTTATTAGTACAAATAAGTAAGCAGATATTTTTAAAAATTTGTAATTTTTAAATAAAGGTTTTATTTTAAATTGGTTTTAGATTCACACTGAAATTGGGAGGAAAATGCAGATTTCCTGTGTAGACCCAAACTAGTTTCCCCTCGTGAATATCAACATGTGTCAGATACGTTATTAACAATTTTTTTTTTTTTTTGAGATGGAGTCTTTCTTGCTCTGTAACCTAGGTTGGAGTGCAATGGCACGATGCTGGCTCATTGCACCCTCTACCTCCCATGTTTAAGTGGTTCTCCTGCTTCAGCCTCCCAAGTAGCTGGGATTACAGGTGCCCACCAGCACGCTTGGCTAATTTTTGTATTTTTAGTAGAGATGGGGTTTCGCCATGTTGGCCAGGCTGGTCTGGAACTCCTGACCTAGATTATTTACCCGTCTAAGCCTTCGAAAGTTGTGGGATGACAGACATGAGCCACCATGCCCAGCCTACTATCAGTATATTTGCTTTGGTTAGGTATCTGTTCAGATATTTACCCAGTTTTAAAATCACATATGTATTTTGTAATTATCTTCTCACATCTCTCTTGTCTTTTTGTTCTCTGCATACAGTTTTGCACAGTAGAATACTTAGTTTTATAAAGTCTGTGTTATCAATATTTTCATGAATTGGCATTTGATGTTTTGTGTTATAAGTCAACACCAAACTCAATGTCATATAGATTTTCTTTTAGATTTTTTATAATTTTGCATTTAAAATTACCGTCTCTGGACTATTTTGAGTAGGTTTTTGTTTTTCTTAATTTCTGTATTTATTCATTTTATTCTACATGGCTTCCAAAGTCTTCCATCACCATCTTCGGGAAGGAATGGCTACAGTGGGCTTCATTTTGGTTTGAATTTCTAAAATTATTACATTGAGTAAACTCAATATTGAATTTTATAGGTATTTCAGGACAGCCAGGCGGGGTTGCACGTCCACCTAGAAACTCAGCAAGAGTGTCTGTGCTGAGCTCTGGCATCACCAGAGGGTGCACGAACCCACCCCTGACCAACTTCCCTCTGAGGTGCCAGAAGCGGCAAGGAGCTTTATCTTCCTCAGGGCAGCATGAAGGTCATGTCAACTTGGTGTTGTTCATTGGTGAGTAACAAACTTCCTGTCCAAAGCCCTGAGTGCAGAGGAGAGAGTCTTTAGAGAGTACTCAGCAGAGGAAGGAATTCAGCTAGACAAAGGAAACCCTCACATCCACTGTTTTGACTACACTCTGATCTTGTCAGTGTCCAAGACACAGCGGCTGCTAATAAGTATTCTCACAAGTATTCTCACAGTGGTCTGTAATATAGTAATCACTCCGTGGCCTAACACCAGTATAATATTCACACCATGTCCTAACACTAATATCCATATCATGCCATAACACTAACATATCCACACAGTAGCTTCTAATACTAGTAAATACAGTAGTATCTACTAAGTGAACTCTGTTGACATGCAGACTTTTATAAGGATTTCACAGCTTTGGTTGAACTATAGCCTCTATAATGGATTTTGATGAGGTCTTTGCTTTCCTGGCATGGTATTGATATGGTTGTTCTAAAAAGTAGTTTGTTTCCAATAATGTCATACTTCTAAGAATCTTCCAATAGCAGTACAAAGTATAACCTCTTTCTTCTCTTAGATTTGCAGCAGTTGTTGCTGTACCAGATTTACAATGTCCCAGAAAATACTTCAGTATATTTTGCCCAAAGTACACTCTCCCAGGTAACCACCACATAACCCCTAGATCAGGAAATTAGCATGGTTACTACATGATAATTCAGTCTACAAACTCATTTCACTTTTACCTTCTGCACCACCTGGGAGTATGATGTGTTTTTTCATTGTTCTGATCCAGTTTTCTTTTCCTGGCACTGTTCCCCAGACTTTCCTGCATATTTATCACCTTGACACACTTAAAGAACATACAAGTTTTTGTTTGAACACCTGTCTTCAGTTCTTTACAGTATATGCCGAGGAATGGAATCATTGAGTCATATGGCAAATCTATTTGCACGTGTTTGAAGAAACACCAAATGATTTTACACATAGGCTGGACTGTTTAATACTGTCAGAAGCAGTGTTTATGGGTTCAAGTTTCTGCACATCTTTGTCAACTCTTTTTTGTTTGTTTGTTTTTTAGTATAACTATTCTAGTGTGAAATTATTTGAATTTTTTTTTTTTTTTTTTTTTTTTTTTGAGACAGAGTCTCTGTCACCCAGGCTGGAGTGTAGTAGCACCACCTCGGCTCACTGCAAACTTCACCTCCCAGGTTGAAGTGATCTTCCTACCTCATCCAGCTAAGGAGCTGGGATTACAGGCACATGCCACTATGCCCAGCTAATTTTTGTATTTTCCATAGAGACAGGTGTTCTTCATGTTGGTCAGGCTGGTCTTGAACTGCTAATGTCAGGTGCTCTGCTCGCCTCAGCCTCCCAAATTGCTGGGATTACAGGAGTGAGCCACTACACCCTGCCACTCCCAGACATTTTGGTTTTCTTTCTTTTTTTCTTTTCCAGATGGAATCTTGCCGTTTCAGCCAGGCTAGTGTGCAGTGGCTCAATATCAGCTTACTGCAGCCTCCACCTTTTGGATTCAAGCAGTTCTCCTGCCTCAGCCTCCCAAGTAGCTAGGATTCCATGTGCATGCTAGCAGGCCCGGGTAATTTTTGTATTTTTAGTAGAGATGGGGTTTTGTCATATTGGCCAAGCTGGTCTAGAACTCCTAACCTCATGTGATCTGTCTGCCTCAGCTTCTGAGGCGAGTGGATCACGGGGTCGAGAGATCGAGACCATCCTGGTCAACATGGTGAAAGCCCGTCTCTACTAAAAATACAAAAAATTAGCTGGGCATGGTGGCACCTGCCTGTAATCCCAGCTACTCAGGAGGCCGAGGCAGAAGAATTGCCTGAACCCAGGAGGCGGAGGTTGCGGTGAGCCAAGATCGTGCCATTGCACTCCAGCCTGGGTAACAAGAGCGAAACTCTGTCTCAAAAAAAAAAAAAAAAAAAAAAAATTGAATATAACTTAATCCTTTATTACTAAAAGAATGCTCAACTCAAGGGGACACAAATCACTCATTTTGACTTCATGAGCTATGGCACTTAGAGACAAATTTTTGAAAATACACAGCTTAAACTGTCCGTGCTTTAAGTGCTAGACAAGTTTTTTTTTTTTTTTTTTTGAGACGGAGTTTCGCTCTTGTTACCCAGGCTGGAGTGCAATGGCGCAATCTCAGCTCACCGCAACCTCCGCCCCCTGGGTTCAGGCAATTCTCCTGCCTCAGCCTCCTGAGTAGCTGGGATTACAGGCAGGTGCCACCATGCCCAGCTAATTTTTTGTATTATTAGTAGAGACGGGGTTTCACCATGTTGACCAGGATGGTCTCGATCGCTCGACCTCGTGATCCACCGGCCTCGGCCTCCCAAAGTGCTGGGATTACAGGCTTGAGCCACCGCGCCTGGCTGTTTTTAAGAATACACAGCTAAAATAGCTAAAATGGTCCCCGCTTTAAGTGATTTAGGAAAATGGATTTCAGGCAAGGCCAGGCACATCGATTTCAGAAAAGTCGATTTCAGACAAGGCTAGTCAATTCCAGAGGAATTGATTTCAGGCAAGGCCAAACAAGTCGATTCCAGAAAAATAGATTCGGGCAATCCCAGGCAAGTTGATTTCAGAAAAATCGATTTCAGACCAGAAAAGTTAATTTGAGAACAGGCCTGGCAAGTCCATTTCAGAAAAATTGATTTCAGACAAGGAAGTCGATTCCAGAAAAGTCGATTCAAAAAAAAAAAGAAAGGCAAGACAAGTAGAATCCAGGAAAAGAGATTTCAGGCAAGGCCTGGCAAGTCGATTCCAGAAAAATCGATTTCAGGCAAGGAAAGTGGATTCCAGAAAAATCGATTGCAGACAAGGCAGGTCGATTCCAAAAAAGGAAAGGCAAGTTGAATCCTGGAAAACATGTTTTAGGCAAGGCCAAATTGATTTCAGAAAAATCGATTTCAAACAAGGCCAAATAAGTTGATTCCAGAAAAGTCGATTTGAGAAAAGGCTAGGCAAGTCAATTTCAGAAATGTCGATTTGAGAAAAGTCAACGTAAGTCGATTCCAGAAAAGTCGACTACAGACAAGGCCAAACAAGTTGTTTCCAGAAAAGTCAATTTGAGAAAAGGGTTAGGGTTAGGGTTCAGGTTCGGCATTAGGGTTAGGTTTAGCGCTAGGGCTAGGGCTATAGCACTTAAATCAAGGACAGTTTTAGCTGTGTATTTTGGAAAAGTTGTGTGCTCTACAAAGAAAAAGCAACTTTTGTTCTTTTTGGTCCCCAGGAGAAATGGGAGTCTTTTTCAGAGAGCACAGGAGACACATGAGTCCTTTGCAGTCCTCTTGTCTGCCTCTAAGGGTGAAATGAGAGTGTGAAGCACTTTGGGAGGTGGCCAGGCACACAGCTTGGATGGCTGCAGAGCAGAGCTTCTCCCTGGAGGCGTGGTCCCAGTCATCATGAGCCATGTCTGAAAGAATCACATTTTATATGCAAGCATGCTCTCCATTTGACTGTGCTGTTATTTTAAATGAGAGCATCATTGACAATGCTTTATCCTGATAGCCCTGCCTAATTTTGTTCTACTTAGTAATGCGTGGGCTTGAGGAGAAGACAGCATTGGGGGATAAGGAGGGAGAATGGACGTGTGAATTAGGGAAAGGTGTCTTTTCCTTTGGAGCATGAATGACTTCAAAGCCCTCCTCATACTGCTAAGTATCTGGCTGGACACTACCAGTTGTGTGTTTAGACTGTTTGTCTCTGTGTATGTGTGTGTGTGTCTGTGTGTCTGTGTGTCTGTCTTCAGGCGTGAACAGCATCTCCTTCCTGTGGTAGCATATTACTCAGAATCTTGGATAACCCCCAGCCTTCCGAAAAACACAATACATGTATGTTTTAAGAAATTTTATCTTGATGATTAGTGAGAGGGTGGTGATTGAAACCAGCTCATTTCCTATTGACCAATGAGGTCAGCTCACCTTTGCTGAAAATGGTTCTTGACTCTTACTTTGTAGCAGGAACTCCTAAGTTAATCAATCCTTTTCAAGAGTTTCAGGCTGAAAGTCCAGATCTCTCAGGTTAGACCCAGTGTTAAAATATTACCTGGGCAAATTCTCGTTAGAGACAAGGGGCCAAAGACTGTTCCGATGTCTTTTAATGTTGACTTCAATCGAGTAAAGCCCTTGTTAAGCTATTTACCTGTGAAACTGGGCCTTGGGGAGGCAGTGCACCCTTTGAAATTAGAGGTCAGGAGATTTGGATTTGATTTCCAGCCCTCTGCCAGTCAGTCAGCCACTCACTTTCAAGTGACAAGCCTTAGGCGAGTCCCTTTCTGTCTCTGTTTCTCGATTTCTGCACAGGGATTTATGTGGGCCTTAAGGCCCACTGGGAAAAGATCCCTCTTCCAGCTCAGTGCCTGGTTTGTTGAGTACACTTGTCAATCTGGACTTTAATATACCTATAGTTTTGGATTAACTATATTACCTCTGCTAGAAATTAACACAGAAAATTCACAGTTGATTGACAAGAATGAGAGTCAGTTCTAAAGAATTCAAATAGAACTTAATCCTTTATTACTAAAAGAAAGCTCAACTCAAGTAGACACAGATCACTCATTCTAATTTCATCAGCTATAGCACTTAGAGACAACTTTTTCAAAATACACAGCTAAAACTGTAGCAGTCCCCCAGGGCACCCTGGCTGCTAGGGACTCCTTGGCTAGGAGGCTGTGCCCACACACAGCCCCTGGCCCACCCTGGCTACTAGGGACCCCTGGCTAGGAGGCTGTGCCCACACCCCTCGCCAGAGGGCCCATAGCAGCCCCCGGCCCATCCTGGCTATTAGGGACCTCCTGGCTAGGGGGCTGTGCACACAACCCCATCCAGAGTGCCTACAGCAGCCCCCCAGCTCACCCTGGCTGCTAGGACCCCCTGGCTATGGGGCTGTGCCGACAGACCCCAGTAGAGGGCCTGTAGCAGCCCCCCGGCCCACCCTGGCTCCTAGGGACCATCCGTTTTGAAAATGTTGTGTAATATGATACTTAGAACCATATCATAGGGTGATCATAATGTTATTCTGTTTTTTTTTTATATTAAGCACAATAACACTAGTTCTAGTTACATGTCTTTGATATTGACAAAAATGTCATCCTTACCTTCCTTGACATTAGGATTGAAAGCACAGGGGGTTTTCACCCCTTGCAATGTTTAATTCAATATAATTTTGTGTGTGTGTGTGTGTGTGTACATTAGTGACCATATGAGAGCTTGATGTACACCTCTTGCCATACTGAGAGTATTTCCCTATGGGCAGTAACATCATCCTCTCCTTCCCTGGATATTAGGAACAACATCACAGGACGGGTGTACAGCCCCAGTTGGATTGTGAGTATTATTATCTGTAATCCCTTAGTTATTAGGAACAATATCACTGGGGGTTTGTGCACTTCCTGAGATACTTGGAGTAACATCCTCTCCGTTTTTGGATGTGTTAGAAACAATATTACAGTGGTGGTGTACACTTCCTGCGATATTCAGGGTACTCTCCCCAGGATATTAGTAACCACATCGCAGAAGCGTTGTACACCGCCTGTGATAATGGAACAGTCACAGAGTGTACACTTGCTTTCACAGTGAGAGTAATACTTACTTAGGATATGATGGATAATATCACAAGATATACACACATGGGTGTATACCCACCCTGATATTAGGAGTAATTTTTATCTAATATACTAGAAATAATATCCCAGAATATACTCATAATGTGTACATTTATTGGGATATTACAATAAATGTATATAATATGTACCATATGTACCTTTACTGTGATGTACATATGTGTACACAATACATATGTACAATAAATGTACATAATCCATACAATATGTACATTTATGTGCACATGTGTATGATATATACATTATTGTAATATCACAATGATATATGTAATTACAATTATATATATACAATATGTAATATCATGGTAAATATACAGATTGTACACATTATGTACTTTTAATTTATTTTGGTATTACAATGTGTAACCATGTACGTAATGTACATATGTACTATATGTACATGTGTACATATTTGTGCACATTATGTACATTATGTACAGCTGTACAAAATATACACGTTTACATAATGTGCACATTATGTAAGGATGTACAATATGTACACATATATGTAATGTATACATGTTCACGTGTACATAATGTGCACATTAGGTAGAGAGGTACAGTATGTGCACATTTACATGTTTACATTACGTACAGATGTACAGTATGTATGCATGTACATATAGGTGCACATTGTGTACATATGCACAGCCCCCTAGCTCAGTGAGCCTGAGGATCCTGCATTGCCCTAGTTGCCAGCAGGGAGCATGTTGCCACGGCAGTGTGAGCAAGAGGGCCCTGCATTGGTCCGCCAGGAGAGGGCGCCCAAGCCAGCCTTTTCAGAGTCCTGAGGTTCCGCCCCCCGAGGTGCATCATTGCCGCCCACGTGGTCTGCAGAGTTGTGTTCTCCTCAGCGTTGATCTGGGGGCACTTGGAGGTGGAGCTGCGACCTCCTCAGCACAGACCCCGGGGCTCGGGTCTCACTGTGGGAGGGCCCTGCCGTGGCCCTCGTCGCCGGAAGAGGGCGCGGGCACATCACCGGGAGCGAGAGGGCCCCGCACTGCCCGGCGGCCGCCAGCAGGGGGCGCCCGAGCCGCCTTTTCAGACGGCGTCACGGTCCCGGCGTGCCTTGCGTCATGGCGGCCTGCGGAGTTCTGTCGTCCTCAGTGCAGACCTGCGGGGCCCCGTCAGGGCGGAGCTGCGTTCTCCACAGCACAGACCTAGCGGGCACAGCCTCACCTGGG
This sequence comes from Saimiri boliviensis, assembly GCF_048565385.1. NCBI lineage: Eukaryota > Metazoa > Chordata > Mammalia > Primates > Cebidae > Saimiri > Saimiri boliviensis. The sequence goes on from NW_027412505.1 coordinate 1,291,861, forward strand.
GACGACTCTGGGCCGCGTCCACAGTGAGTAAAATCCTTCCTGTTTGCAGCCTGACTGCTTAGGGTCAGAGACTAGTAGGAAGATCTCGGTGTGGAAACCTGGACACCAAAAGCCCCTCAGAGTCCTGCGCGCTGAGGTTCTCCCGAGCCAAGGCCACGTGGCGGCAGTGCGAGGTGCACACCGCAGCCTTGGAACGCAATGGCGCGTTCCTAAGGCAGCTGTGACATCCGGAATGTGAATACAACACCCGCAGTGCTCGTGTAGAAAACAGCTGTGATGCTGATGCAAGGCCTCCGTCCGCGCGTTACTGTAAAGTCCGCGCTGCTCCTGCGGCCGCCATACAGCAGTTTGAATCATCAACAGTGACGTATCAGTGCAAACGCAGAAACCAATGTATGCTCAGGGCTTTGGGTGAGGATTAGGGATACGGGTCAGGGTTAAAGTTTAGGGTTACCAGTTAGTCGTTAGGATTTAGGGGTTAGAGAATTTTAGGCAAAATAAATTTTGTTTATTTAAGCAAAGGAATGATTTGTGAATCACACCTGAAGCACCAGAATGGAAAACAGGGCTTGGGACTTTGAGCTGTTAGTGGTGGCAGCTAAGTGAGGTTTCTCCTTGGCTCCACCTAGGCGACTGCCTGTTGTGGGGATGGTTCCCTCAGCATCAACAGTCATAAAGCCAACTAGCAGCTGGGTTTATTGTCATTGACTGGTTGGTTTGCTCCTGTTTTAAAGTCAGTTTTAATGCCTCCAATTCGGTTTCCATTTCCTTTGCAAGACCTCAGGCTAACGGCTTCCTCCTGTTTTACTTTAACATGTCAAAACCGTAATTCATTTTCATTTTACTTTACTGGCATGAATAGCAGTAAATTCACATTTTTGTTGTTATTCAGAAAGTTTAATTGGCAACCTATTTGTGATGGTGCATAAAATAATGTTTGTTAATTATTAGCATCTTAGATTAGATGAAATATGTTAACTCTATTAAGCTTTGTTATTAAACCAAAACAGGAGTTGAGTTTCTTTTTTTTTTCTTCTAGGCTTTAACCATTTAAAATACACTCAAGCATCTTCTATTGATGTGAATTCTTTCTGAGAAATTTGTCCTTGGTGATTTCATCCTTGTCTGAACACCATAGAGTGTCTTTTTAAATCCTAGATGGTATAGCCCACTCCACACATAAGTTATATAGTATAGCCTATTGCTCCCATGCTACAAACCTGTATAGCACGTCTCTGTACTGAATGCTGTAGTCAACTGTCACACCATGGTGACTGTGGATTGTGATCCCAAAATATCTGAGTCAGGTCCCAGTCAAGTAGAAAGCTTATTTCACCAAGGTTAAGGACACGCCCATGACAGCCTCAGGAGGTCCTGACAACATGGGCCTAAGGTGGTCAGGGTAGAGCTTGCTCTTATACGTTTTAGAGAGACAGGAGACACCAATCAATATGCATAAGATGTACAGTCATTTGATTCAGTGAGGAGGAACAACTGGAAGTAGGAAGTGGGGGTGCTTCTAGGTCAGAAGTAGATAAAACAAAAGGTTGCATTCTTTTGAATCCTTGATCAACCTTCCAGTGAATACAATTTAGTCTGGTTCAGTGAATCTGCATTTTTACATATACAGTAGGGCAGAGGAATGGTGTGATCTTGGCCCACCACAACCTCCGCCTCCCAGGTTTAAGCAATTGTCTTGCCTCAGCATCCCGAGCAGCTAGGATTACAGGCATGCACCACCATGCCTGGGTAATTTTTGTATTTTTAGTAGAGATGGGCATCCACCATGCCCAGCCTACTATCGGTATATTTGCTGTGGTTGGATATCTGTTCAGATATTTAACCAGTTTTAAAATCACCTATGTATTGTGTAAATATCTTCTCACATCTGTCTTGTCTTTTTATTCTCTGAATACAATTTTCCACAGTAGAATATTTAGCTTTATAAAGTCTGTTATCAATATTTTCATGAATTGGCATTTGATGTTGTGTGTTAAAACTCAACACCAAACCCAATGTCATCTAGATTTTCTTTTAGATTTTTTATAGTTTTGCATTTTATATTACCACCTCTGGACTATTTTGAGTAGGTTTTTGGTTTTTTTTTATTTTGTGTATATATTCAGTTCATTCTACATGGCTTCCAAAGTCTTCCATCACTATTTTTGGGAAGGATATGGCTACAGTGGGCTTCATTTTGGCTTGAGTTTCCAAAATTATTACATTGAATAAACTGAATATTGAATTTTATAGGTATTTCAGGACAGCCAGGCAGGGGTGAACATCTGCTGAGAAACTGAGTAAGAGTGTCTGTCCTGAGCTCTGGCGCCACCAGAGGGTGCGTGAACCCACCCCTGACCAAATTCCCTCTGAGGTGCCAGGGCAGCACAAGGGTTGTGTCAACTTAGTCTTGTTCATTGATGAGTAAAATGCTTCCTTTCCATGGCCCTGAATGCAGAGAAGAGAGCTTTAGAGTACTCAGCAAAGGAAGAAATTCATCTAGAAAAATGAAATCCCCAAATCGCATCATTAAGACTACAGCCTGATATCATTGTCAATATCCAGACGCAGTGGCTGCTAAGATATGTTCTCACAGTGACCTCTAATATAATAATCACAGCATGCCCTAACATTACTATGATATCCATACCGTGCCCTAAAACCAATATATTCACACCATATTCTAACGCTAATCTGATATCCACACCATTGCTTCTAATACTAATGTAATACTATCCACATGGTTCCCTGATGTTAATGTAATATCTGACTGTTCTCCAACACCAATATAATATGTACACCATGTCCTAACACTAATATCCACACTGTGCCGTAACACTAATGTATCCGCACAGTAGCCTCTAATACTAATAAGTATAATAATATCTACTAAGTGGAGTCTGTTGACGTTGAGGCTTTTATAAGGGTTCACAGCTTTGGATGAAGCGTAGCCTCTATAGTGGATTTTGGTGATGTCTCTGCTTTTCTGGCGTAGTATTGATATGGTTGTTTTAAAAAGTAATTTACTTTTTTTTTTTTTTTTTGAGATGGAGTTTTGCTCTTGTTACCCAGGCTGGAGTGCAATGGCACGATCGGCTCACCGCAACCTCCGCCTCCTGGGTTCAGGCAATTCTCCTGCCTCAGTCTCCTGAGTAGCTGGGATTACAGGCACATGCCACCATGCCCAGCTAATTCTTTGTATTTTTAGTAGAGATGGGGTTTCACCATGTTGACCACAGGGTGGTCTCGATCTCTTGACCTCATGATCCACCCGCCTTGGCCTCCCAAAGTGCTGGGATTACAGGCTTGAGCCACCACCCCCGGCAGTAACTTACTTTTTAATAATGTCATACTTCTAGGAAACTTCCAGAAGCAGTGCAAAATATAACCTGTTTCTTTTCTTAGAGTCCCCAGCAGTTACTGCTGTACCAGATTTGCAGCGTCCCACAAAATACTCCAGTATACTTTATCCAAAGCATGGAAACTCTCCTAGGTTACCACCACATAACCCCTAGATCAGGAAATCAGCATGGTTCCTATGTGATAATTCAGTTCACAAACTCATTTCACTTTTACCTCCTGCCCTGCTTGGGAGTATAATGTGTTTTTTCATTTTGATCCAGTTTTCCTGTCAGTGTTCCCAAGACTTTCCTGCATATTTATGATCTTGACACATTTAAAGAGCATACGAGTTTTTGTTTGAACACCTGTTTTCAGGTCTTTGGTGTATATAGCTAGGAATGGAATCACTGAGTCGTATGGCAAATCTACTTGCAACTGTTTGAAGAAACTCCAAATTATTTGACACATATGCTGCACCATTTCATATTGTCACAAGCAGTGTTAAATAGTTCACGTTTCCGCACATCTTTGTCAACACTTTTTTTTTTTAGTATGACTATTTTAGTGTGAGTTAAGGGGTATCTCTTTCTGGTTTGAATTAGGACTAATGATGTTAAGCATCTCTTAAGTGCTTGCTGGTGAAGTGTGTATTAAAGTGCTTCATTAGTTTTTAGATTGGATTGTCTTTGTTGTTGAATTGTAAAAGTTATTTATACATTCTGGATAACAGACGCTTATGAAGAATCTACTGTGCAGATTTTTTCTTCCATTCTGTGGGTTACTGGAACATAATAAGAGTTTGTGTGTGGTCTCTGCCCCAGTGTCCTGAGTGTAATGTATGAAATGATGTGTCTTTTGTATGCTAATGAGATGACTGATGGCTGGGGGCACCTGGACAGCCTCAGTGGGGCTGGTTGCCAAAGAAACTAACCTTGCCATTAGAAGATTTGAAATTTCAGCCTCACTCCCATCTCTGTGAAAGTTAGAGGTACTGATGGTTGAGTAGAATACCTAAGGCACTGTTGGGAACATGGTAACACAGTGGTCTGCAAGCTTTTTGGCACCAGGGACTGGTTTTCTGGAAGACAGATTTTCTATGGCCCAGGGTGGGGTGCATGGATTTGGGATGATTCAAACACATTATGTTTATTGTACATTTATTACACTGTAACATGTAATGAATGATTTCAGATTGTCTTCTTGCAACTGGACGGTCCCATCTGGGGGTGATGGAAGACAGTGACAGATCATCAGACATGAGATTCTCATAAGGAGCATGCAGCCCAGATATCCCACATGTGCAGTTCACAATAGGGTTCATGCTTCTATGAGAATCTAATGCCACTGCTGATCTGTCAGGAGGCGGAGATCAAGTGTGGACGCATGTGATGTGGAATGGATATGAACACAGGTGACACAATGCTCGCCTTTCCTCCTCTCACCTCCTGCTGTATGGTCCAGTTCCTGAGGCTGCAGACTTGTACCAGTCTGTGAGCTGGGGATTGGGGGGACTCCTCCTCGAACAGACCAGGTCTTGTCCTCATGCAGAAAGTCCAAGATGATAAGCATGGCAACATTTTGGTCAAGCTAGAAAAAAGTATCACTGCAAGCTCAGCATGGTGACTCATGCTTGACATCCCAGCACTTTGGGAGGCCGAGGTGGGTGGATCATGAGGTCAGGAGTTTGAGACCAGCCTGGCCAAACTAAAATACAAGTATTAGCCAGGTGTGATAGCGTGCACTATAATCCCAGCTACTCAGGAGGCTGAGGCAGAATAATCACTTGAAGCTGGGAGGCACAGGTTGCAGTAATCGAAGACCATGCCACTGCACTCCAGCCTGTGCTACAGAGTGAGATTCCATTTCAGAAAAAAAAAAAAAAAAGGAGAAAAGAAAATAGCATCATTGCAAGCATTATTGCATGATGAGACTCTCCAAACTCAAGTTACTTGGGCTTGCCCCTCTATCCCATCCTTTTGTCACCCCACAGACCAAGCCACCCTCCCCCTTGTTGTACTGAAGAACCTGGGCAAACTGTGTACCTGAAAAACACTCACCTAGTGGTAAAAACCTAGCCGATGGCATTGGACTGCCCAGGTCCAAATCCCAGCCCCAGCACTGACTAGCTGGTTGATCCTGACAAGTAGATCACCTCTCTCAGCCTCTGTGTTTCCATCTGCAAAATGGGCATATTGATCATCACAGCAGCTGGTTGTGAGAATGGATTTAATGGATCTGGGCTGAGCCATGAGAGCTTTGATTTTTAGAAAATCTTTCAGGAGATTCTATTTGTTAAGGATCAAGAACCACTAATCTAATTACACGTGTCACAGTGAAATATTTATTACCGATTATAATGGTTATGATAATTATTGTAGTTATGTAATTAAAAATATATAATATATATTCTAATAAGTACTTGCTATTATTTGAGATGGAGTCTCGCTCTGTCTTCCAGGCTGGAGTGCGGAGTCTCGCTCTGTCTTCCAGGCTGGAGTGCGGTGCAATCTTGGCTCACTGCAACCTCCCAGGTTCAAGCAATTCTCCTGCCTTAGCTTCTTGAGTAGCTGTGATTACAGGCACCCACCACCACACCTGGCTACTTTTCATACTTTTTGGTAGAGATGGGGTTTTGCCAAGTTGGCCAGGCTGGTCTAAAACTCCTGGCCTCAAGTGATCCACCCACCTCAGCTTCCCAAAGTGCTGAGATTACAGGTGTGAGACACGCGCCCTACCCCTGCAGGGTCACACAGGAGCCAGCGAGCAGCAGGACGGTTTGTTCAGTAGGAGAGATTTCCTGTTGCCGCTTCTGCCTCTGGCCTCCCCGATGCAGAGGGTGGCCAGGTCAGGGGGCTCCCGTAACTGGCCTCTTGTGCCCCGCAGCTGCCAGAAAGGATTGCATCATGATACATGGTGCCACCTCTGCCTGGTTCCAGGAAAGCCCTCCCTGCCTCCACAGGTACAGAATGACACCCATGGAAACCAGCCTCATGTTTTCAGGGAGAAGCTGTGTAGGGCTCCAGCTGACTTCCACCTGAGGGGTGGTGCAGGTTTCCAGCCTGGGATGGGAGGGTGGGTTAGGTTGGGCTGGGCCTCTGCCAGGAAGGTTCCCAGGATGCTCCTGTACCTCCTGCAGGTGGGGACCTGGACAGCATAGACCTGCACTTCCTGCAGATGGGGACAATGGCATTTGCTTAATCGGCTTTGCTCAATTCTGTGCCACATATGTCAGTCCCAGATCATTATCATCTACAGCCCCCAATTCCATGGCTTGGTCTTTGTGGCCAAAAAAATCTCAGCCAGGCCTGAAACTCCATAAGAAGGGAGAGAATATGTCCTGGGCAGTATTTGCATTGGCTGTCACTCAGTCACTTCATTGATGGAGCACTAGCTGTGGGCCATGCTCTGTTCTAGGTACTGGGGATTGGGTGAAAGAAACAGACAAGGGCCCTGCTGTCTTGGGGTGATGTGCTGGTAGAGGTGAGGTCCAAACAGGAATCCAGGGCAAGGGGACAGAGCACGATGGCATGCCTAGTGAGGGAAGGCTTGGCATTCAAGCTGAGATCATAAGGAAAGACAGTGAGCCGTGCAGGTGTCTGGGAGAACAGTTTTGCTTTTTTTTGGAAACAGTCTTGCTCTGTCACCCACGCTGGGGTGCAATGGCATGCTCTTGGCTCACTGCAACTTCCACCTTTGGGGTTTAAGCAATTCTCTTGCTTCAGCCTCCCGAGTAGCTGGGATTACAGGTGTGCCCCACCACACCCAGCTCATTTTTGTATTTTTAGTAGAATGGGGTTTCACTATGTTGGCTGTGCTGGTCTCCAACTCCCAACTTCGAGTGATCCACCTGCCTCATCTCCCATAGTGCTGGGATTACAGGCATAAGCTGCCATGGCTGGCATGGGAGAAGAGCCTTCTAGGCAGTGGGAATGGCATATGCAAAGGCCCTGGGTCAGGACTATGCCTGGACTTGGGTTTTCCAATCTCAGCATGGTTGATATTTTGGGCTGAAACTTCATTGTTGGGTTCTGTCCTGTGCATTATGGGATGTTTAGTAGACTCCCAGTCTCTACCCACTAGATGCCAGCATCACCCTCTACCAGTTGTGACATCCATAAATATGTAGATCTTGCCAAATGACTCTTGGTGGATGCAGTCATCCGCAGTTGAGAACCACTGACCTACTGTGTTCAAGAAACAGCAAGGAGGTCAGCATGGCCAAGAAAGAGCAGCTGAGGCACAGAGTGGACGGAGACGGGATGTCGTTCATGATCATCAGGACTTTAGCTTTGACCCTGAGTGAAATGGGTGTGCTAACAGGTTCAGCTGGGAAGTGTTAAGAGCTGACTTGGGTTTTTTGTTTGTTTGTTTGTTTTTTGAGATGGAGCCTCTGTTGCCAGGCTGGAGTGAAGTGGTGTGATCTCAGCTCACTGCAACCTCCACCTCCCAGTTCAAGCAATTCTCCTGCCTCAGCCTCCCAAGTAGCTGGGACTACAGGCATCCACCACCACACCCAGCTAATTTTTGTATTTTTTAGTAGAGATGAAATTCCTCCATATTGGTCAGGTTGATCTCAGACTCCCAACCTCAGGTGATCCACTCACCACAGCCTCCCAAAGTGTTGGGATTACAGGCATGAGCCACTGCCAACTTGGGTTTTAACAGATCCCTCTGGTCACGGGGTGGAGGATGGGCTATGGGACATGGACAGGAGTGGGGCAGAACCAAGAGCAGGGGCAGGGAGGGGAGGAAAGAGCCTATTTATTGCAGGAGCCAAGGCAGGAGGCCAGGCTGGTGAAACCCTCAGGGTACTGCCAACTCTGTGCACGTGGGTGGACATTCATGCTTGTGTGTGCATGGTGTGTGTGCACACATGTATGCGTGTGAACATGGATTGCTTGGGTATGCATATGTGCTTGTTGCGTAGATTTGTGCCTACATTGTGTGTGTTGATGTGCATGCTAACATGCTTGTATGAGTGTGCAAATGAGTGTACATGCATGTGTACACACTTTGTATGTGTGTATGCATGTGCACATGCACAGATGTGCACAGGATGGTTGCTCAAATAGCCAGACAAGGACTGGGAAAGGAACAGCCCCACAGGTGCTCTTAGAGTCCTGGAGCAGGAAAGCTCGTCTCCATCTGAGGCTCACCCTTCCTCAAAGATGAGGGCTGGGCCCTAACCAATGTCATGTCTCCTTTCTTGCACTCAAAGAATAAACCTCACCATGTCCCAGGGCTGTTTCCTGCCTTTAGTCAGTCCAGTGGGGACAGGGAAGTCCTCCCTGCTGTCCATCCTCTTTGGGGCGCTGTCAAAGGTGGAAGGGTTTGTGAGCATCCAAGTAAGGCCACCCCCTTCCTGTGTGCTAGGATGTCCCCATCATCCTGAAAGTCCCCCTTCCTCACTGCCTTTCCACCCCTCCCCATCTCAGCCAAGCTCACTTTCATTCTCTCAACCACGCACCCACGCACCCACCCAGAGCCCGGCTCCCACTGCTCCTCAAAACCTGTCATATGTCTTTCCCCATCATCCTTCTGTGACCAAAGTAAGTCGTGTTTTAGTGTTCAGTGGCCTACATGCTCCAGGAGGCCTGGGTGCAGAACACCTCTGTGGTGGAGAAAGTGTGCCTCAGGCAGTAGCTGGACCCAGCCTGGCTTGAGAGAGTCCTAGAGGCCTGTGCCCTGTGGGCCAGATGTGGATAACTTTCCTGGGGGAGTCCACACTTCAATTAGGGAGAAGGTGAGAGTCTCAGGGTCTTTTGGGTCAGGGAGGCATTGCAATTGGGGGTCATTTGGGTCTCTGACTCATCATGGGCACCGTGATGGAGAAATGCAGGGAGTGGTCAGGGAAGTGAGGAAGAAGAAGGGCTGAGCTCATGGTCAAGCACATACTAGGTGCTCAATGAATAATCACTAATCAATAAATAGAAATGGACACAAAGAGAGACTCAAGGAGTCATGGTAGGGATTGGCTGTGAGGGTCTGTTCGACAACTGAGAATGAGATGACTAGAGTCCTGTCTTACTCTGCCCTGCCTTGTTGGGTGATGTTGATCTAATTGCTTCCCCTCTCTGGGCCTCACCAAAGGGTCTGGACAGGGATGTCCAAGACACAGAATATATGCATCTGGAGCTATGGCTTGGGCAGGAGCTTGCAAACTGTGACCCCCAGGCCAAATCCAGTCCTCCACTTTTGTGTGTGCGTGTGTGTGTGTGTGTGTGTGTGTGTGTGTGTGTGTTTGAGATGGAGTCTCACTCTGTTGCACAGGCTGGGGTGGTGCAATCTTGGCTCACTGCAACCTCCCCCTCCCACATGCAAGAAATTCTCCTGTCTCAGCTTCCTGAGTAGCTGGGATTATAGGGACATGCCACCACACTTGGCTAATTTTTACATTTTTAGTAGAGACAGTGTTTCACCATGTTGGCCAGGCTCATCTCGATCTCCTGACCTCAGGTCATCTTCCCATTTTCCTCAGAGTCAAAGCCCAAGTCGTGATGATCCCTGGCAAGGTCACTGTCACCTTGCTCTGGTATCTGTCATCCCCATCTTCCTTCATCATCTCCTGGCTTCACTCCAGCCTCCAGAGTCTGTGATGTTCCCTGATCCCCTGCAGCACACTCTGTCCCCAGGGCCTTTACAACTGCTGTTCCCACTGTGGGAAATCTCTCCCCAGGAGTTCCCAGGACTCACCCCTCACTTCTGTCACATTCGCAGAGAAGGCTTCCCAGATTACCTTATCCACCACCCACCACTGCAACCCTGCTCATGCTAGTGCACCTTACACCCACACCTGCTTTGCCTTGCCTTGCCTTGCCTTTTCTTTTTCCTTTCCTTTTTCCTTTCCTTTCCTTTCCTTTCCTTCCTTTCCTTTCTTCTTGAGACAGTCTTGCTGTGTTCCCCAGGCTGGAGTGCAGTTGTGCAATCTCGGCTCACTGCAACCTCCGCCTCTCAAGTTCAAGCAATACTCCCGCCCGAGTAGCTAGGATTAAAGGCAGGTGCCACCAGTTTTGTACTTTTAGTAAAAATGGGGTTTCACCATGTTGGTCAGGCTGATCTCGAAGTCCTAATCTCAAGCGATCCACTCACCTTGGCCTCCCAAGATGCTGAGTTTACAGGCGTGAGCCACCGCACCTGGCTGCACCTACTTTAGTATTTATTCTTCATAGCGCTTTCTACCTAATGTGCTGTCTGTGTTACTGGTTTGTTTGTGCATTGCCTGTCTTTCTCCTTCTCATTAGAGTGATGGATCCATTCAGACAGCAGAAACTGTTTCGTTCACTGCTGTTTCCCCAAAGACTAGAACCCTGACAGGGATATGATAACCAGGCAGTAGTTCTTAATGGAATAAATTAATGTAAGAATGAATGAATGTGTCATCTGAGTCTAGATTACAGAGAGAAAAAAAAAAGAATGAATGAATGGCCGGGTGCAGTGGATCATGCCTGTAATACTTGGGGAGGCTGAGACGGGCAGATTGCTTGAAGTCAGGAGTTCAAGACCAGCCTGACCATCTCTACTAAAAATACAAAAATTGGCCAGGCATGGTGGCACACCTGTAATCCCAGCTACACAGGAGGCTGAGGCAGGAGAATCGATTGAACCCTGGAGGTGGAGGTTGGAGTGAGTTGAGATCATGCCACTGCACTCCAGCATGGATGGAAGAGCAAGACTGTCTCAAAAATAAATAAAAATAATTTTAAAAAGGAATGCATGAAAGACAAGAAGTCCTAGATAGAAGGAATAAGTGATAGTAATCAATACTACACAAGGGAAATCATAGTGAATGAGACTTTATTTGTAAATTTCAAGACAGCTAGAAGACAAGGATTGTGGTGTACTCAATACAAAAGATAAATATTTGAGGTGCTGACTATCTCAGTTACCCTGATATAATCATTACATACTCTCTACATCAGGGGTCCCCACACCCTCTGGCCATGAATCAGTACCAGTCTGAGGCCGGTTAGGAACTGGTCAGGCAGCACAGCAGTTGAGTAGGGGGCAGGTGTATGAGGCTTCATCTGTGTTTACAGCCACTCCTTATTGTTTGCATCACCACTTAAGCTCCAACTCTAGATCAATGGCAGTGTTAGATTCTCATAAGGGCACAAACCCTAGTGTAAAGAGCACATGTGAGGAATCTCGGCTGCCTGCTGCTTCTTCTTTTTTTTTTTTTTTTTTTTTTTTCTTTTTTTTGAGATGCAGTCTCACTCTTTGCCAGGCTAGAGTACAGTGGCACATGCTTGGCTCACTGCAACCTCTGCTTTTTGGGTTCAAGCCATTCTCCTGCGTCAGTCTCCTGAGTAGCTGGGATTACAGATACATACCACCACACATGGCTAATTTTTATATTTTTTTAGTAGAGACAGGTTTTCACCATGTTGGCCAGGCTGGTATCAAACTACTGACTTTGTGATCCACCCACTTTGGCCTCCCAAAGTGCTGGGATTACAGGCATGAGCCACCATGCCCTGCAACTGCATACTTCTTATAAAAATCTAATGCCTGATAATCTATCACAATCTCCCAGTCTCCCATTGCCCCCAGAGGGACCATCTAGTTTCAGCAAAACTAGCTGAGGCTCTCAGTGATTTTACATTATGGTGAGTTGTGTAAGTATTTTGTCATATTTTACAATGTAATAATAATAGGAGCAGGCCAGGCACAATGGCTTATGCCTATCATCCCAGCACTTTGCGGTGTGAGGCAGGAGATAATCTGAGGTCAGGAGTTCGAGACCAGCCTGGCCAACATGGTGAAATGCTATCTCTACTAAAAATACAAAAAATCAGCCAGATGTGGCGGCAGGCACCTGTAATCCCAGCTACTTTGGAGGCTGAGGCAGGAGAATTGCTTGAACTCAGCAGGCAGAGGTTGCAGTGAGCCCAGATCATGCCATTCCACTCTAGCCTGGGTGAGGAGAGCAAACATCCATCTCAATTAATAATAATAATAATAGAAGTAAAGTGCACAATAAATGTAATGTGCTTGAATCATCCTGAGAGCACCCCCCTGCCCCCAGGCCCATGGAAAAGTTGTCTTCTACAAAACCGATCCCTGGTGCCAAAAAGGTTGGGGACCACTGCTTTACAGGTCTCGAAATATCACCTGTGCCCCTCAAATAGGTACAACTATTACATATCAATAGAAACTAAAAGAAATCTATTAAAATTTAAAATAAAAATAAGTAGGACTGAAAAGTTACCACTGGATCATCGAATAGGGAAATGAATGGTGTCCTCATTAAAGGTGGTCTCAGTGGAGAAAGGGAACAGAAGTTGGACTCAAATGGATACAGAGAGTGAGTAGGAGACAGAGTAGCTTGGGAAGCACAGGTAACCCCTCCAGGAAGTGTGCTGGGAAGGGGAGAAGCGAGGCCGGTAAGAATGTAGGGAATGCTGGCTTGGGAGTGAGTGCCTTTGAAGCTGACCATGTCCCCAGGGGAGAGACATGGGGAGCTACACCTCACCCTGATGGGCAGTTGCACCCCAACCTGCTTCTGCGTGGGCTCCCCAGTTTCACCCTGTAGATGTCCCTTTTGTGGCCACAGGACATGAATCTCTCAGGGGCCCGAAGCAGCAGCTGAGCCTCGCCCAGGCTGTGTACAGAAAGGCAACTGTGTACCTGCTGGATGACCCCCTGGTGGGCTTGGATGCCCACCTCACTTAGCACATCTTTAACCAGGTCATCAGGCCTGGCGGGCTACTCCAGGGAACAGTAAGTTTGGGAACGTGTGTCAGAGGGCACAGGGCAAAGGCAGAGGAAGCCCTCAGCCTTCTGTCCTAACCCAAGTTTCTCTCACCGCCACCTTCCACTTGAGTCCAATTTTCCTCTTTATTGGTCAGCTTTTGCTGTGATGATGCGACATAACAAACAACCTGTCAGATTCCATCAGCTTACAACAACATCTGTTTCTTGCTTATGCATCTGTGGTTTAACTACTACAGCTCTGCCTTGGATGATTGTCCTGGGTCAGATGGACTCCTTGTTTTCTTGAGGTAGGCTGAAGGAGTCCCCTCTGTTTCTCTATTTGGAAATGCTATTTTCAAGAAAGATAGCAGGAGCACAAGGAGGGGAGCTCTCCCAACTCGGAGTCCAGGGACAATACTCCCACCCCTACCCCCTGCTCCAGAGGTTGGCCAAGCACATGTTTATGACTTTTCTTTTCTTACTTTCTTTCCCCTTCCCTTCATTCCTCTTTCCCTTCCTCTCTCTCCCTCTTTCTCTCTCTTCCTCTCTCCTCTATCCCTCCCTTCCTTCCTTTCTTTTTGATGGAATCTTGCTCCATCACCTAGGGTGGAATGCGGTGGTGCAATTTCAGCTCACTGCAACCTCCACCTCCTAGTTTCAAGTGATTCTCATGCCTCTGTTTCCCAAGTAGCTGTGACTACAGGTGTGTGCCACCATACCAAGCTCATTTTAGTATTTTTAGTAGATTCAGGGCTTAGCCACAGTGACCTGACTGGTCTTGAACTCTTGGCCTCAAGTGATCCACCTGCCTTGGCCTCTCAAAGTGCTGGGATTACAGGCATCAGCCATGGAACGTGACCACATGTGTGTTAACTCCTAACCCTTCCCTGCCCAGACACAGACTCTTGTGACCCACGCACTCCACATCCTGCCCCAGGCTGCTTGGATTGTGGTGCTGGTGGGTGGGGCCATTGTAGAGATGGGTTCCAACTAGGAGTTTCTTCACAAGAAGGGGGCCCTCACAAGTCTTCTGGATCAAGCCAGACAGCTAGGAGATAGAGGAGAAGGAGGTACTAGGTGTGCTCTGCTGATTCTCTGTGACTGGCTCTTGCCAACCTTCGGGAAAAAGACTCAAAGGGTCCTACTGGCAAGAGTGGATTGCTCTGGTCACACCCTCCCTGCAAACTGATGCCCAGAAGCAGATGGCTCTCCAATAGGTCACCTCTCTCCAAGAAGAGCCAATAACACCATCTATGAGCCAGGGGCTGTGCTAAGTACTTCTGTAAAAAATACACTATTTGCATTTGATTCTCATCATACCCCAGAGGCGTGTGAAATTACTGCTATTATTTTATGAGCAAAGAGAGTTAAATCAGTTGCCCAAGGTCACCAGATTAAAACTTGAGGGTGTCCGACTCCAGAGTCTATGCTTGCAGTTGCTATGGAGACAACACAAGAAGGTTTTGGTGCCTAGAAAGCTACAACATGCCAGCTAGAGTTTCTAGTAATCCAAAGAACACAAATTGCGCTGGATACATGACAAGGTTCTAGAAGTAAAGTTGCCAAGCCAAGCTCACCCACAATGACTGAAAAGTAGCGACTCATAGCACATCACATAAATTAGCTTACTGAATCAACTTAATGCCCTAGTGAGACTGGTACTTGAATCATTTCCATTTCACAGATGAGGAAACTGAGGCCCAAAAGTTAAGAAACTAGTACCAGGTTACATAGCTTATAAGTGGCAGCACTGGGATTTGCACCCAAGCAACTTGATTCCAGAGAATGTGTTTTTTAATCAATAGACTTTTTACTACCCCTGCATGACAAAGCAAAGACTCACACCCAGGTCTCTCTCAATCTCAGATGTTGTCTCTTCTGAGAACATCTGCTTAGCATTGGCCCACCCTGCCTAAAAACACTAAGCGTTGATTCACTGTGTCCCAGTCCTGAAACTTGAAGCTAGAATTTGCCTGTTTGTATTGGTCAGCTTTTGCTGCAATGATGCTTTGTAACAAACAGCCCCCCAACTCTCAACAGCTTACACTACCAGATATTTCTTGCTTACAGGCCTGTAGTTAAACTTCTATAGGTCTGCCTTCAGTTATTGGCCATATCTGGGGGATAGTGGTGGGCAGGTGCCCTTCCTGGCAGAGATGGTACCTGAGGGTTGGTGGGAGTGAGCCAGAAAAGAGCATTCCAGACACAAGGAACTGCTTGAGCAATGCTGTCAGGAGAAACAGAGATAACGTTATACAGTGTTCACAACTGTTTTTCCAACCTCAAGTTCACAGCAGGTGCTCCATTATATTCACTGATTGAAAAAATGAATGAGTGAGTGAATAGCCTGAATGATGTTCCTGGAAGAACTCAGAGTGGGATGTTGAGGTTGCTGGAGTGGTGGCAGGAGGCAGGACAGGGAAAATGGATGGTCAGAGCAGTTAAGGCCACATGGTCAGTGGGTGTCAAAGTGAGTATCTGAACCATGTTGTGTGACAGGACTCTCTTGACCTTTTATCAGATTGTGAAAACAATCTGGTAAAAAGAGATGACAAGATAAAAATTTAAAGTGATATGCAGAAAGAAATCAGCATGAGGCAATTTAGTTGGGAAGGCCTAAACCTTAGATTTTTGGATATGGACTGATTCAAAAGAAATATGCAACTACCCTTTCACCCCAAATTCCTCAAACATATTGTTGACAGTAATTGATTTTCACTCATTTCTCTTTAATATGGCTCCTAGTCCTTGTACTTTACTGTAAATGTCTTTCCTGAGCTTATTGGTGACTTCTTTCTTGCCAAATTTAAGAGACTTTTTTTTTCAGTCTTCCTATTGCCCAATCATTTAATTATATTTTGGAAGGGTTATCTTACATTTCTCTCATTTTACTTTTGGTGTTATAAATATTCCAAAGGTAATATGTGTTATTTGCAGTGAAATAGAACATACAGATTTGTTGATTTGTGATAATCCAGGCTAAGGTGTTAGTAGAATTTTTCCTGGCTTTTAAGTACATTTTTATATGTTGTATATGTATTCTAAATAAAGTCAATTGAGAACAGAGACAGGAATCATTATTACATTAATACTCAGATGTCAGTCGCTTTTGCTCCATGTGCTTGCAGATGACATTAGCTACTTCTACAATGTTTCTCAAGTTTTTCTGGGGATCTCTGGAGGTGTATCTTGTTTACTTATAAATAAGTCTTATCTTAAAGGTACTGTTACTGCTCTGTCAAATATCTACCTCCTCCAGACATCATAGACACTGCTCAACACCAGCACTAGCTCTCTAGAGCCCGTTAATTGTAAAGGCAAGGTTGATCTCTCAAAGCAAAAAGGTGGGGAAAAGATATACCAACAAAATTAAAAGAATGTCATGTTAGTTATATTTATGTCAGGTAACACTGACAACCAAAAAGCATTACTAAAGATAAAGAGATTATTACATAATAATTAAAAAGTTCATTTCACCAGCATTTAAACCTTGTTTCCTTCTATCACATTTTCGTTCTTAGATGTACATTTTTTTTCACATTTTAATATATCTGAAGTCAGAAAGCATCTTATAGTCAGGTAAGCAGCAAAAGTAATATCATCATTGCTTGAACATTTACATCAAAACTTGTAGAATGGGTGTTAGAGGCATGGAAGAAAATTCTGGAGAAAATAGTGATGCACTTTTAATAAAGGCTGAACAACAGTTGATGATACAGGAAACTACTGTATGAAGAAGGGTGGACATGGATGACTCAGTCAAAAAATGACTCAAGTAAGTCAAAATGAATTCAAGGAAGATCGAGGAATAATTTAGCCAATTCACTTTTCCCTAGTTTGATTGAGGAATAATTTCCATGCAATAAAATTTACGTATTTTAAATGTAACATTTAGTAAGCTTTGGAGTTTACACACAGTCATGTATCCATGACCATAATCAAGATATAAATCATTGCCAGAAGTTCCTTATGGCCCTTTGCAGTGAGTGCCTTCCTCCAATTCCCAGTTCTAGGCAGC
Source organism: Saimiri boliviensis (assembly GCF_048565385.1). Lineage (NCBI taxonomy): Eukaryota > Metazoa > Chordata > Mammalia > Primates > Cebidae > Saimiri > Saimiri boliviensis. The sequence continues at coordinate 1,308,914 of NW_027412505.1, forward strand.
CATCTATCTAGTTTCAGTCACTATGGTTTTACCTTTTCCAGAATTTAGTATTAGTGAAATAATACAGTATATGGTCTTTTGTGTTTGTCACAGTCTTCCATTTGTTTGGGTAATTACCTGGATTGCTGTGTTGTACTGTAAGTATATGCCTATTAGAAAGTGTCAAATTACTTTCTATATGGTGTGATATATGGATCAAGATTAGCTTTTTAAAAATATGGATTTACTATAAAAAACTAGCTGGGCGTGGTGGCGCATGCCTGTAATCCCAGCTACTCAGGAGGCTGAGGCAGGAGAATTGCCTGAGCCCAGGAGGCAGAGGTTGCTGTGAGCCGAGATCGCGCCATTGCACTCCAGCCTGGGTAACAAGAGCAAAACTCCGTCTCAAACAAAACGAAACAAAACAAACAAACAAAAGAAATATGGATTTACAATTATCCCAGCAGTATTTGTAAAAAAAACTATTCTTTCTCCATTTCATTATATTAAAATGTTGGGGTCTACATCTGGACTGCCTCTGATTTATCTGTCTGCATTTTTTTTTATCAGCAGTGCACTGTCTTAAATACAGTACTATTAAAATTGGATATTGTGAATTCTTCAACATTGCTATTATTATTCTTTCTGGAAATTCTTTTGGCTAGTTTTAATCTATTGTCTTTCAACCTAATTTTGGAATCAGCTGATACATTTCTACAAAAATTTTGCTCAGATATTGATTGGAGAGAACCGACATCTTAAGAATATTGAGTTCACCAATCCATGAACACAGTATATCTTTCTGTTTATTTAGTTATCTGTGATATTTTCTGATAAGTTTTGCAGTTTTCAGCATACAGATTTTGTACATGTTTTGATTGATTTATACTTAAGCATTTCATATTTTGGTGCTATTGTAAAATTTGGTGCTTCATGTTAAATTTTGATTTCCAATTGCTCATACTAATTATGAATGTACTAATTATGAACAATTGGAAATCAGATTTTATAGTATATAAAGCTACAATTAATTTTATAGAACAGAATTTTATAGTATAGTATATAGAACTATAATTAATTTTTGTATATTGACCTTGCATCCTAAAACTTTGCTGAACTCAACAAATAGTTTCATTCATTTTTTGCAGAGTCTTTGGTATTTTCCAAGTACAAATCATGTCATCTATGAAGAGAATGTTTTATTTCTTCATTTCCAAGATTATTTATTGAATGATTGACCTCATCATACAAGGTGGAACCTTCAGTTCTTCAGTATAATTATAAATTCTGGTGACAGTGGAAATGCCTGTCTTGTTTCTGACATTAAGAGAAAAGCATTTGATTTTTTTATCATTAAATATGATGTTTGATACAGGGTTTTTTGAGATGCCCTTTATTAGGTTGAAGAAGTTCTCTTCTGTTATAAGGTGGATGAGAATCCAATATTTTAGTCTTCCTTTTTGATAAACTCCACAAACTAGACATTATTATTAGTAGGACTTTTAGAGAAAAATTTTTTCCTTTTTTTTATTGCATTTTAGGTTTTGGGGTACATGTGAAGAACATGCAATATTGTTGCATAGGTACACACATGGCAGTGTGATTTGCTGCCTTCCTCCCCATCACCTATATCTGGCATTTCTCCCCATGCTATCCCTCCCAACTCCCCAATCCCCACTGTTCCTCCTCTATTTGTGCTGACAGACCTCAATATCTGATGCTTCCCTCCCTGTGTCCATGTGTTCTCATTGTTCAACACCTGCCTATGAATGAGAACAGGTGGTGTTTGATTTTTTGTTCTTGTGTCAGCTTGCTGAGAATTATGTTTTCCAGGTTCATCCATGTCCCTGCAAAGGACACGAACTCATCATTTTTAATGGCTGCATAGTATTCCATGGTGTATATGTGCCACATTTTCTTTGTTCAGTCTATCATCGATGGGTGTTTGGGTTGGTTCCAGGTCCTTGTTATTGTAAGCAGTGCTGCAATGAACATCGGTGTGCATGTGTTCTTATAGTAGAACGATTTATAATCCTTTGGATATATACCTGGTAATCAGATTGCTGAATCAAATGAAATTTCTATTTCTAGGTCCTTGAGGAATCACCACACTGTCTTCCACAATGGTTGAACTAATTGACACTCCCACCAACAGTGTAAAAGTGTTCCTATTTCTCCACATCCTCTCCAGCATCTGTAGTCTCCAGATTTTTAAAAAATTTTTATTACATTTTAGGTTTTGGGGTACATGTGAAGAACATGCAATATTGTTGCATAGGTACACACATGGGAGTGTGATTTGCTGCCTTCCTCCCTATCACCTATATCTGGCATTTCTCCCCATGCTATCTCTCCCCAATTCCCCACCCCATGCTGTCCCTCCTCTTTTCCCCTCAACAGACCCCAGTGTGTAATGCTCCCCTCCCTGTGTCCATGTGTTCTCATTGTTCAACACCTGCCTATGAGTGAGAACTTGCGGTGTTTGACTTTCTGCTCTTGTGTCAGTTTGCTGAGAATGATGGTTTCCAGGTTCATCCATGTCCCTACAAAGGACACGAACTCATCGTTTTTGATGGCTGCATAATATTCCATGGTGTATATGTGCCATATTTTTCCTGTCCAGTCTATCATTGATGGGCATTTGGGTTGGCTCCAGGTCTTTGCTATTGTAAACAGTGCTGCAATGAACATTCGTCTGCATGTGTCCTTATAGTAGAATGATTTATAATCCTTTTGCTATATACCCAGCAATGGGATTGCTGGGTCAAATGGAATTTCTATGTCTAGGTCCTTGAGGAATCGCCACACTGTCTTCCACAGTGGTTGAACTAGTTTACACTCCCACCAACAGTGTAAAAGTGTTCCTATTTCTCAACATCATCTCCAGCATCTGTTGTCTCCAGATTTTTTAATGATCGCCATTCTAACTGGCGTGAGATGGTATCTCAATGTAGTTTTGATTTGCATTTCTCTAATGACCAGTGACGATGAGCATTTTTTCATCTTTTTGTTGGCCTCCTATTTGTCTTCTTTTGAAAAGAGTCTGTTCATATCATTCACCCACTTTTGAATGGGCTTTTTTTTTTCTTGTGAATCTGTTTTAGTTCTTTGTAGATTCTGGATATTAGCCCTTTGTCAGATGGGTAGATTGCAAAATTTTTTTCCCATTCTGTTGGTTGCCGATTCACTCTAATGACTGTTTCTTCTGCCGTGCAGAAGCTGTGGAGTTTGATTGGGTCCCATTTATCTGTTTTGGCTTTTGTTGCAAATGCTTTTGGTGTTTTTGTCATGAAGTCCTTGCCTACACCTATGTCCTGGATGGTTTTGCCTAGATTTTCTTCCACGGTTTTTATGGTATGAGGTCTTCTGTTTAAGTCTTTAATCCATCTGGAGTTAATATTAGTGTAAGCTGTCAGGAAGGGGTCCAGTTTCTGCTTTCTGCACATGGCTAGCTAGTTTTCCCAACAACATTTATTAAACAGGGAATCTTTTCCCCATTGCTTGTTTTTGTCAGGTTTGTCAAAGATTGGATGGTTGTAGATATGTTGTGTTGCCTCCGAGGCCTCTGTTCTGTTCCATTGTTCTATATCTCTGTTTTGGTACCAGTACCATGCTGTTTTGATTACTATAGCCTCGTAGTATAGTTTGAAGTCCGGTACTGTGATGCCTCCTGCTTTGTTCTTTTTGCTTAGAATTGACTTGGCTATGCGGGCTCTCTTTTGGTTCCATATGAAGTTTAAGGTGGTTTTTTCCAGTTCTGTGAAGAAGGTCACTGGTAGCTTGATGGGGATAGCACTGAATCTATAAATTACTTTGGGCAGTATGGCCATTTTCACGATGTTGATTCTTCCTAACCATGAATATGGAATGTTTCTCCATCTGTTTGTGTCCTCTCTTATTTCATTGAGCAGTGGCTTGTAGTTCTCCTTGAAGAGGTCCTTTATGTTCCTCGTTAGTTATATTCCTAGGTATTTTATTCTCTTTGTAGCAATTGTGAATGGCAGTTTGTTCTTTTTTTTATTTTTTATTTTTTTAATGAGACGGAGTTTCGCTCTTGTTACCCGGGCTGGAGTGCAATGGCGCAATCTTGGCTCACCGCAACCTCCGTCTCCTGGGCTCAGGCAATTCTCCTGCCTCAGCTTCCTAAGTAGCTGGGATTACAGGCACGCGCCACCACACACAGCTAGTTTTTTGTATTATTAGTATAGACGGACCACGTTGACCAGGATGGTCTCTATCTCTCGACCTCGTGATCCACCCGCCTCGGCCTCCCAAAATGCTGGGATTACAGGCTTGAGCCACCGCGCCCGGTGGCAGTTCGTTCTTGATTTGGCTCTCTTTCAGTCTGTTATTGGTGTATAGGAATGCTTGTGATTTATGCTCATTAATTTTGTTTCCTGAGATTTTGCTGAAGTTGCTTATCAGTTTCAGGAGATTTTGGGCTGAGACGATGGGGTCTTCTAGATATACAATCATGTCGTCTGCAAATAGAGACAATTTGACTTCCTCCTTTCCTATTTGAATACGCTTTATTTCTTTTTCTTGCCTGATTGCTCTGGCTAGAACTTCCAATACTATATTGAATAGGAGTGGTGAGAGAGGGCATCCTTGTCTAGTGCCAAATTTCAAAGGGAATGCTTCCAGTTTTTGCCCATTTGGTATGATATTGGCTGTTGGTTTGTCATCAATAGCTTTTATTATTTTGAGATACATTCCATCAATACCTAGTTTATTCAGAGTTTTTAGCATAAAGTCCTGTTGAATTTTGTTAAAAGGCTTTTTCTGCATCAATTGAGATAATCATGTGGTTTTTGTCTTGGTTCTGTTTATGTGGTAAATTATGTTTATAGACTTGCATATATTGAATCAGCCTTGCATCCCCAGGATGAATACTACTTGATCATGGTGGATAAGCTTTTTGATGTGCTGTTGCAATTGGTTTGCCAGTATTTTATTGAAGATTTTTGCATCTATGTTCATCATGGATATTGGCCTGAAGTTTTCTTTCTTTTCTTTCTTTTTTTTTTTTTTTTTTTTTTTTTTTTGAGATGGAGTTTCGCTCTTGTTACCCAGGCTGGAGTGCAATGGCGTGATCTCGGCTCACTGCAACCTCTGCCTCCCGGGTTTAGGCAATTCTCCTGCTTCAGCCTTCTGAGTAGCTGGGATTACAGGCATGTGCCACCATGCCCAGCTAATTTTTTGTATTTTTAGTAGAGACGGGGTTTCACCATGTTGACCAGGATGGTCTTGATCTCTTGACCTCGTGATCCACCCGCCTCGGCCTCCCAAAGTGCTGGAATTACATGAAGTTTTCTTTTCTTGCTGAGTCTCTGCTGGGTTTTGGTATCAGGATGATGTTGGTCTCATAAAATGATTTGGGAAGGATTCCCTCTTTTTGCATAGCTTGGAATAGTTTCAGAAGGAATGATACCAGCTTCTCTTTGTATGTCTGATAGAATTCATCTGTGAATCCATCTGGACCTGGACTTTTTTTGGGTTGTAGGCTCTTAATTGCTGCTTCAACTTCAGATCTTGTTATTGGTCTCTTCAGGGTTTTGACTTCTTCCTGCTTTAGGCTTGGGAGGATGCAAGTGTCCAGGAATTTATCCATTTCTTCCAGGTTTACTAGTTTTTGTGCATAGAGTTGTTTGTAATAATCTCTGATGATGGCTTGTATTTCTGTGGAATCTGTGATAATATCCCCTTTATCGTTTGTTATTGAATTTATTTGATTATTCTCTCTTTTCTTTTTTATTAATCTGGCTAGTGGTCTATTTTGCTGATGTTTTCGAGAAACCAACTCCTAGATTTGTTGATTTTATGAAAGGTGTTTTGTGTCTCTATCTCCGATTCTGCTCTGATCTTAGTCATTTCTTGTCTTCTGCTAGGTTTTGAGGTTTTTTTTGAGCTCGCTCCTCTAGCTTTTTCAATTTTGACTATAGGGTGTCGATTTTAGATCTCTCCTTGCTTCTCATATGGGCACTTATTGCTATATATTTTCCTCTAGAGACTGCTTTAAATGTGTCCCAGAGATTCTGGTATGTTGTGTCTTTGTTCTCATTGGTTTCAAAGAACATCTTTATTTCTACTTTCATTTCTTTGTTTATCCAGTCAACATTCAAGAGCCAGTTGTTCAGTTTCCATGAAGCTGTGTGGTTCTGTTAGTTTCTGCATTCTGGGTTCTAACTTGATTGCACTGTGATCTGAGAGACTGTTTGTTATGATTTCCATTCTTTTGCATTTGCTGAGGGTGATTTACTTCCGATTATTTGGTCAATTTTAGAGTAGGTGCAATGTGGTGCTGAGAAGAATGTATATTTTTTGGATTTGGGGTGGAGCATTCTGTAAATGTCTATTAGGTTTGCTTGGTCCAGGTCTGAGTTCAAGTCCTGGATATCCTTATTAATTTTCTGTCTCGTTGATCTGTCTAATATTGACAATGGGGTCTTAAAGTCTCCCACTATCATAGTGTGGAAGTCTAAGTCTCTTTGTAAGTCTTTAACAACTTGCCTTATGTATCTGGGTGCTCCTGTATTGGGTGCATATGTATTTAGTATCATTAGCTCTACTTGTTGCATTGATCCTTTTACCATTATGTAATGTCCTTCTTTGTCTCTTTTGATTTTTGTTGGTTTAAAACCTATTTTATCAGAGATGAGAATTGCAACTCCTGCTCTGTTTTTTGCTCTCCATTTGCTTGGTAAATATTCTGCCGTCCCTTTATTTTGAGACTTTGTTTATCATTACATGTGAGATTGGTTTCCTGGATACAGCACACCAATGGGTTTTGGCTTTTTATCCAGTTTACCAGTCTGTGTCTTTTGATTGGAGCATTTAGCCCATTTACATTTAGGGTTAATATTGTTATGTGTGAATTTGATCCTGCCATTTTGATGCTAGCTGGCTGTTTTGCCTGTTAGTTGATGCAGATTCTTCATTGTGTTGATGCTCTCTACTCTTTGGTATGTTTTTGGAGTGGCTGGTACTGGTTGTTCTTTTCTATGTTCAGTGCCTCCTTCAGGACCTCTTGTAAAGCAGGCCTGGTGGTGATGAAATCTCTGAGTACTTGCTTGTTCACAAAGGATTTTATTTTTCCTTCACTTACGAAGCTTAGTTTGGCTGGATATCAAATTCTGGGTTGAAAGTTCTTTTCTTTAAGGATGTTGAATATTGGCCCCCACTCTTTTCTGGCTGGTAGGGTTTCTGCTGAGAGATCTGCTGTGAGTCTGATGGGCTTCCCTTTGTGTGTAACCCGACCTTTCTATCTGGCTGCCCTTAGCATTTTCTCCTTCATTTCAGCCCTTGTGAATCTGATGATTATGTGCCTTGGGGTTGCTCTTCTTGAGGAATATCTTTGTGGTGTTCTATGTTTCCTGGATTTGGATATTGGCCTGCCTTGCTAGGTTGGGGAAGTTTTCCTGGATAATATCCTGAAGAGTATTTTCCAGCTTGGATTCATTCTCTCCATCACATTCAGGTACACCTATCAAATGTAGATTAGGTCTTTTCACATAGTCCCATATTTTTTGTGGTCAATTCGGCTGTTGAAACTTGTGTATGCTTCATGACATTCTCTTGTTGTGTTTTTCAGCTCCATCTATTCACTTATATTCCTCTCTAAGTTGTTTATTCTTGTTAGCATTTCATCAAATCTTTTTTCAAAGTTCTTAGTTTCTTTGCATTGAGTTAGAACATGTTCTTTTAGCTCACAGAACTTTCTAATTATCCACCTTCTGAAGCCTGAGTCTGTCAATTCATCATATGTATTCTCCTCATCCAGCCTTGATCCCTTGCTGGTGAGGAGTTGTGATCCCTTGTAGGAGGAGAGGCATTCTGGTTTTGGGTGTTTTCATTCTTTTTGCACTGCCTTCTTCCCATCTTTGTGGATATATCCACCTGTTGTCTTTGTAGCTGTTGTCTATCAGATTGAGTCTCTGAGTGGATGTCCCATTTGTTGATAATGAAGTTATTTCTTTCTGTTTCTTAGTTTTCCTTCTAACAGTCTGGCTTCTCTGCTGTAGGACTGCTGAGGTCCACTCCAGGCCCTGCTTGCCTGGGGGTCACCTGCAGCAGCTGCAGAACAGTAAGGGTTACAGCCAGTTTCTTTTTCTGCTATCTTTGTCCCAGAAGGATACTTGCCAGATGTCAGTCTTATCTCTCCTTTGTGAGGTGACTCTTGGCATATACCGGGGTCAGAGAGCTGCTTGAGGAGACAGTCTGTCCTTTATAGGAACTCAAGTGCTGAGCTGTGAGCTCCGCTGTTCATTCAGAGCTGATAGGCAGGTACATTTAAGTCTGCTGCAGCAGAACTCATAAACCCCACCCTTTTTTTTTCTTCCCAGGTTCTTTGTCCCAAGGAGTTAGGGCTTTATTTATGAGTTTCTGTTGTGCTGCTGGCTTTTTTTCAGGGCTGCCCTACCCAGGGAGGAGGCAGCCTTGTCACTGTCTGCCTGCCTAGGCTTTGCTGAGCTGCTGTGGGCTCTGCCCAGCTGCCATGTGAACTTCCCTGCAGTCCTGTTTCTATGGGTGTAGTTAGAACTTCCTTGGCATTGGTGGCCCACCTCTATAATGGCCGACTCTCTCTGTAATGGTGGACTGCCTCAGGAATGGCAAACTACCTCTGTAGTGGTGGACTGCCTCAGTAATGGCAGATACCCCTCCCCCACAGAGCTGGGCCTTCCCAGGTTCAGCTGTGCTTGCTGTGAAACTCTCAATACAGAGTGTTTCGGGTTGCTTTTTTTTTTTTTTGTGGAGGTGGGACCAGCTGAGACTGATCACCTGGCTCCCTGCCTCAGAGCCCCTTAAAATAAATTATTTTTCTTTCGTTAACGGTAGACTGTCTCCCAGGTGTTCCAGTCACCTGTTGAAAAGGCGCCGGGATCTGTGTGATTTCCCATGTGGTGACCCACTGTGCCAGCTGAAACAGCAGCACTGAGATTCGTGGTGCTTTTTTGCCTGAGACTCTCCTGGTCGGGCTCCCTGTTTCAGTACCCTTTTTAATCAGATGAATGGGTGACTTTGCCTTCCCAGAGCTCCAGTCACCGGCTAAAATGGCATCCAGACCTGTGTATTTTGTATGGAGAACCGCCATGCTGGGGCACCAGCAAAACAGTTGCACTGGCAAAAACAGCCATGCAGGCCAAAACAACTGCGGGGGCCAAGATAGGCATGTTGGCCACCCATGGGGCTCCTCCGCTTGGGAATCTCCTGGTCTGTGAGCAATAAAAATACATCTGGAAATGCAGCATCCACTCACCCTCCATGCTTTTCCTGAGAGCTGCAATCCTGAGCTGCTCCTAATTGGCCATCTTGGATGCCCTCTCTAGATAACAGTCGAGGAGAGATTTGATTGTTTACCCTTGGGTAGATGAAGCATTACTGAAACATACTGTCATTCACTCCAAGTTTCAAAACCCCTTTGTAGTGCTTCAGTTTCTTGTCATGAAGGAGGTTCAATAAGTTTTTATTAAGAATTAGGTTTGAGGCTGGGCACGGTGGCTCAAGCCTGTAATCCCAGTACTTTGGGAGGCCGAGGTGGGTGGACCATGAGGTCAAGAGATCAAGACCATCCTGGTCAGCATGGTGAAACCCCGTCTCTACTAAAAATACAAAAAAATTAGCTGGACATGGTGGCACGTGCCTGTGGTCCCAGCTACTCAGGACACTGAGGCAGGAGAATTGCCTGAACCCAGGAGGCAGAGGTTGCAGTGAGCTGAGATCATGCCCTTGCACTCCAGCCTGGGTAACAAGAGTGAAACTCCGTCTCAAAAAAAAAAAAAAAAAAAAAAAAAAGAATTAGGTTTGATATGAATAATGCACTAATACAAAGGTGAGATTTAACTTTTCCCTGTGAACAAGATTTTCATGTATTATTTTAAAAATGAAAGATTTTTGCCTGACCTTTTGAATAAACTGGAACAACAGGAAAGGGAAAAATATATATTATTTGGAAAGTGAAGTCATCCCTCTATTAATGAGTAAAGGTTTTTGCCTTTTTACAATTTTTGAGTTATCACTTTGGTTAATGAGTGACTTAAGATAACCTGGGATTTGATATCCGAGAAACTTGTAAAAATCAAATTATAAATCACTTGTTTTTCTTACATACATATCTTTTAGATATTATATCCCCTGAAGTACATAAATGACATTTGGCTTATTTGGTATAAAAACCATAGAGGAAGAATTGTCAGGAAGCATTGTCAGGTCAGATACAGTGGCTCCCATCTGTAATCCCAGCACTTTGGGAGGCGAGGGAGGGTGGATCATCTGATGTCAGGAGTTAGAGATCAGCTTGGCCAATATGGTGAAACCCCATCTCTACTAAAAATACTAAAAGTTAGCCAGGTATTGTGGCAAGCACCTATAATCCCAGCTACTCAGGAAGCTGAGGCCGGAGAATCACTTGAACCCAGGAGGTGAAGGTTTCAGTGAACAGAGATTGCAGCGTTGCACTCCAGTCTGGGCAACAAGAACAAAACTCTATCTCAGGAAAAAAAAGAAAGCATTGCCAAATGTGAAATGGTGTTTCATTTTCCTTGGACTGTATTTGCATAAATATGTTATCCTAAGACTTCTTTGTCATCCACAGACATTTGTTGTCTTGTTTTAATCCTCTTTGAAAGGTGACTTATAATCTGCTATGGGACATTGACAGGTGCTCCTAAATGCAGGTTTCTGATAACTTTGGAAATTTTGTCATTAGCATAAAGAAAAAACTTTCAGGACTCTCATGGAGACCTGAAATGTTCAAGAATATAAAGCAGAACAGGAGATAACTGCACGGAGTGAACTAATATAGACTGAAGTAATCTTTTTGGCTTTGCTTAAAATATTACTGATCCTTTGTTTTGTTTTTCAGAGTTCAGGAAGCTTATTTTGAGCTATTTACAGCTTTTAGCAATTGAGTAAAATATACTCCAATTGAGTAAACAAAATTAGAAGCATATTTGTTTCTCTCTATTTGTTTACTCCAGAATTTAGAATCTATTTGTGAATAGATTCTTAACTTATGGAAATATAATTTGCATAAGTGCAAAAGAATGTTTTCTTCTGCAACAGGTCACAATTGGAGAAATTAGTTATTTTGGCAAGGCTTTGACTGGAATGGCATGCTTTCCCTAAGGAATCAAACTTGATGTATAGAGTCAATAAAAACCCTTTGGGAAAACTGGCTTCATACCTTGTCTACACATTCCCTGTAAGTAACTTGTGGTAAGTAAATAATGTCACTTCCTGACAGGCTTATGATACCCAAGTTATCCTGTGACCTCAAAAGAGAAATTTATGCAACTCATGTAGTTATTTGAGGGAACAGACCTGTGCGACCCGCAGAGACCCTCCCCAAAGCAAATGAGAGCGAGGAGTTGTTAAGCCGAGTCCAGGTTTATTGGGATCTGCGGGCAACCCAGGAGGGAGGGGAGCTGAGCTGCACCCAGCAGCTGCCAGAGAGGGTTTTTATAGGGGCGGCGGCCTGTTTAGGCGAGGTGTTGCAGAGTGATTGGTCTAAGGGAGAGCAGAGGAGGGTTTTCTGCGTGCCAGAAGGGGATTGGTCACCTCTTGGCGGGCTTAGGTTTGAATTTTATTGGCTGTCTTGTTTCTAGGCAGACTACTGCAACTGCCAAGGGGTGGGGGATGGGGGTTGGCTTTAGGTTTGGCGGGTTAAGGCTGAGCAGTGATTGGTCGCCCTGCGCTACCAGGCAGAATAGGGTCTGCAGGCGGACTCCAGGAAGTGAGGGACAAAATGGAGGACTGTGGGTTTTTCTACAAAACAAGACCCATAGCTGGGCTCAGCTTTAAAAAGTATTATCTGAGATTCACTTTATGAAACCAAGTTTTATGAAATCCGATTTTGAAAACATATGTAAAAATAATTATTCTTGCTATACTTTATACAAATATTCAGGCCAGGTATAATAGAGACATTTGGTCATATCATGATTTTTCCTTAGTAAAAATGGGAGACTGGAGAGAGAAAAAAATTATACTTTAAGAACTAAGGGCCGGTAGCGGTGGCTTACTCCTGTAATCCCAGCACTTTGGGAAGCTGAGGTGGGCGGATCACAAGGTCAGGAGATTGAGATCCTTCTGGCCAATATGGGGAAACCCCATCTCTCCTAAAAATACAAAAAAATTAGCTGGATATGGTGGCATACACCTGTAGTCCCAGCTACACTGGCGGCTGACGCAGGAAAATCACTTGAACCCAGGAGGTGGAGATTTCAGTGAGCCAAGATTGCACCACTGACAGTGTGGGACTCCGTCTAAAAAAAAAGAGGTCCAGGTTCAACCTCCAAGGGTTGGCCTCTGTCTGCAGGAAACCTGGAACCCCCATCTAACAGAGGAGGCCCCAGGCTGGAGTCAGGAAGCCTTCAGAGTCACCAGGTCAGTAGATCAGAGCTGGAAACATAGAGCAGGTGGAAGCCCTGGACTCTTCTAGTGAGGGCTGAGAAGCTGGGGTAGGAACACATTCCATGGGCAAATGCACACAAGGGGTCCCTGGGCCCCTTCCCCTGCCCAGTGACTGCCAAGTTCCTAAGGAACTTCTGAGGCCTGAGACCCAGGGACATACTACCTGATCATCACCCCCACACCTTTCTGCCAAGATGAGACAATGCCCAGTGCAGGCAGGTGGTCTGGGATTGGGGTCTGGGGTGGGGTGCATGTTCCTAACTAGCAGGTGCCCTTACATAAAGCTGCCTGAGCTGGTTGCACCATCACTTGTTAGTCTACCTATGTGTGGCCTAGATTCAAAGGCCCAGTTGTCCATTCTGGCTATGCCATTCCCTGGATCCTCTGCCAGACCCAATAGTGTATAAGGAGTTTGAATAACTTTGCTTTTAGATCCTGAATAAGAAGCTTTATTGTTACTAGATTTTATCTGTAAAAACATTTTCTGCATTTTCAATGAGATTTGACTTACTAATTTTGGATAAAATCCAATTGGTTTATTTTAAAAATGGAAAAATTTTTGTTTTTTAGGTAATGATTTTCTAAAGTGCCCACAAAACTTGGCAAATAGGCTTGCCATGTTACACTATTAGTATAGGCTTGCTGAATTTGAATTTTTGTAAGAGGCACTATTATTCTTATGGTATTAAATCCATGCACTTTTACAACTTGAGACCTCCCCATTCCAATCAAAGTTGCAATTCAGTCCAAATACAGAGTGTGAGTGCTACTATGAAGTAAAAACAGCCACTCCACTAACTCCTGATTTTTGAATAATAACTCCTAAGAGATTATTACTAAGAGAGTGTAAGATAGTGTTAAATAGGGAAAATTAATAATGTTAAAGGCTTTTTATGATTAATTTTACTTACTTGAGCCTTATGAATTTTTTTCTTCAATTACTTGCAATTCCATTTTAGCTTTTTAAGTTAATTCTTGAGGACTATGCAGACTGGAATCTTCTCAAAGAATAGAAAACAAATTACTCATAGCATAAGTTGAAATGGCTAAAGTAGGTCTTATCTAATTGATATTTCAAAGTAACTTCTGGAAATTATTTAGAGTTTTTAAATTATCTCTTCTGATGAACACCTTTTGAAGTGACATAGTGGGGGGTTTTTTTGTCGTGTTTTTTTTTTTTTTTTTTTTTTTTACCAACATGCACAAATACGAATAAGGAGTTGTAGTTTGAATTTTATCTGGAGCTACGATTAACCTAGTACATTGAATGGATTTCTTTTTTTAAATGGTTATAGCATTGTATAAGTAACTCTTTATTTGGTGCAGTACAAAGAATATTATATAATGAATAATATAGCACTGAGGAAATTTTTTTCTAGTGGGCTTAATAGCTGTGTCCACATAAGTTTGACAAACTGTGGAACTGTTTAACATCCCTTGGGGAAGCACTTTTCAATAATACTTTTAGGCAGGTTTTTGATGAGTGTATTAGGAAAAGTGAAGGCAAATTGCTTACAGTTCTTTTCTGCCAAAGGAATCGTAAAAAAAAAAAAAAGAAAAGTAAAGAAAAAAAAGAAAGTCCTTCAAATCAATAATAGTAGTAGACAATTTTTTTGAATCATAGTGGGTAAAAGTAGTATAGCTGCATTAATTGCTCTGAGATCTGTTAACATTTTTTATTTTTTAGATTTCCTTTTTATTACAAAAATAGGACAGTTTTAAGCTAAAAATGTGGGAACTACATGTTCTTTTTCTAATTGTTTAGCAACTACATTTAAAAAAAATTCCAGTTTTTGTAAGTGGCCATTGTTCTATCAAAATTGGTTTATTATCTAACTATTTTCAAGCTATTGGTTTTGGAGGTTTAACAATGGCTGTCATTAAAAATGATATTCTAACCATGTTGAGAACTTTGTCCCTTAACTTCTAATGATTCTTTTAGACCCTGTAAATTTTTTTCTATTCCCATTTCAGGCACATAGCCCATGGCCTCCATTATTTGTTGATTTTGGGAGCTATACGATTGTTCAGGTATTAAGACTTTGGTTCCCCACTGCTGTAATAAGTTTCTTCCCCACAAGTTAATAGGAATCTGAATTACAGTAGACTGAATGGGGCCCTTTGCATGGTAAGATAAGACTGCTTTGATAAACTTCTGAGGCCTACCCCACTCTGACTATATTAGAGTGAGCATTTTATACAGGCCAAGAAAAGGGTCAGTGCTGAACAGAAATAATTGAGATATTTGTGCTAGTATTAACTAAACCTTTAAATTTTTTTTCTATGAATAGTGACTTTACATGCTGGGTGTTTATCTGTAATTTGATATATCCAGTATGCAGCTTTGCCCTGCTTATTTGTACTTCCAAATCCTCCAATTCTTTCATCTTTGCTTTGACCTAATTTGATGTAAGGTAAAAGTAACATTTGTGCTATGCGTTTTTTAGGTTTAGCACTGCAAGTATTGGAAAATGACATACAATTTGCATTCCCCCTGTAAAATTACTATTAATAGCTTCTGTATGAAATTTTATCCCTTTAGTATTAAGGCTAGGTTTTTCTAAAAGCAAAACCACTGTTTCTGTAGGTAAGGGCTTACAAACTCCTGCTGGTATTTTTTCGTGGAGGCTCCCCAGGTAAAATATTTACTTTCTGAGTGCTACACAAATTTGCTGCTGCGCTTTTATTGGTGGCAGGGGACAAACATTGTACAGAGATAAGAGAGTAACTTAAGCAGGATAGGACCCAGTTGGAATCGGGTTTCCTTCCTTATTAAATTTTGAATGACATTGATTAGCCCAATTATTTTTCTTTATTTTTTTACACTTGGGGCAAATGTCTGGTTTAGTATTTTTTGTTGTTACCCTCGGCTGAGGTCCTGTTCTTAGATTTTGTCTGCAGTCCTTTTGGTGTGTTCCTTTCTTCCAGAATGGAAACAAGCTCCAGGAAATGCAGCAGTCCCATTGTTTACCCTCAATCCTGCCATAGTTGGCACTAATAATGTAGCCTTATGTAAATTTCCTCCATTGCCATCATGAGCCTTAATATAGTCCATTAAATGAGCTATCCCTTTAAAAGGCTGCTTAGCAACATGACATTTTGTATTAGCATTATTGATTGCCTTGTTTAAGTTTCTTTAGAAATTTAAATGGCATTTAAATGGAAAAGGCTTCAATGTTACCTAAAACTGTCCCTGCTCATTTTGGGGGTGCATTATAACTGGAAACTGCTATCCCTCTAAATTTTCATCTTTACCAGCCTGCTGAATCCCAGCCTGAATAGACAATTACTGCTGTGGAAGGCCGGTATAGAGCCACTGGAGCAGCAAGCTTTGCTTTTTGAACAACGTTTAAGTTTTCCAACAGGGAAATATCAGGTAGGTTTGACCATTTTACTTTTTGAGAATGGGCTTAACAGTTTTACTTTTTAACTTAACTGATATTACTTCCATTTGGTTTAAAGCTTTTCTTTAAAGGGTGTAGTTTTACATGCTTAGCTTCTACTTGCTTTTTAACTAATTTATGGGCTAGATGTAATTTCTTCCCCTTTAGAAGCTACTGCTTTAATTAAATCAGATTTTAAAAGAGTTATCTCAGAGATAACAAAGAAATTATTATTAGAATTTAAATGTTACTTAAACCTTAGCGGAGAATTACAATTTTGGATGTTACTTGTTTACAAAGAACACACAAAATTTTGCTGTGGAACACCTGCGGAGAGCAGCACGCAGCTATTTGGACCTGGCCCCACATGGCTGCTGCTTGCTGCGTTCTGCTTGTGTTCTGCTTGTGGTACTCACTACTGAGCCTGGGCCACAGTTGTGGCCTTGGGCTGAGTCTGTTCGCTTGAACGCTGCTTTGACCTTTCTTTGCTGCTGAGCTGTTACCATTTTTTTCTTTTTCTTCCCTGCCCTCCCCACCCCTGTAATGCTATTAAAGTTAGAAATACCTGTAATGCTATTAAGGTTAGAAATATAGCATATGAAAATCTGTTGATTCTTAAAAATGTATTTTAAATTTCTGGGCTTAAATGTGTAACAACATAAACATTTGACTAATTCTGCTGCCATAATTAATATGGAAGCTTCAGTTTAATACAGTTACACAGATCTGAAAAAACAATTGCTCTAAAGCTAACAACGGCAATGAGAAAATTATCAGAATAATTACCGTCGCGTTAATATCTGCACACAAAATGTTTAGAATAGTAAGCTAGGATTTGAACCTAGGCAATTTGGTCTCAGAGAGAAAAAGTGTTCTGTTCCCAGTGAGTTCATAGTCAAATAGGTGCTGGGAGAGGAGGAAAACGAAAATGAAGTCACACAGATGAATGCATGCTGTAATTCTGGACAATTTTAGGAAGGAGTGGTATATGCTACTAAAAAAGCCTGAGGTTGCAAGATTTGACTTATCTAGAGGAAGATTAAGGCTTGGCTGTTGCCTGACTTGTGAAGAATGCATAGGCCTTTTTAACTAGATAAAGCTGTAGGGTGGGGGCCTGGAAGAGCTTTCCAAGCAGAAGACTGAGCTTCTGCAAATGGCCTGTGGCAATCTGTTTGCTTAGCCTGTATGAACAGAGAGAAAGAAGGCTATCCTGGCCAGATGACAGGAAGTAAAGGGAGCTGAGTCCTGAATGAGGTGAGAAAAGGTGGAAGCCAGACCAAGGTGTGAACGTTTTGTACTGTATTTCCATAAGAGCTCTGGGCAATATGTTAAGCTCTGGGTGACTTGGTAAGATTGATGTTCCAAATGATAAGTCTGGCTCTAATGGAGAAAACAAGTTGGAGTAAGGCAAGAGTAGAAGCCAGTGACCTGGTGTGAGAATGAGATACTGGAGTAGACTGAGGTTTGTTGTTAGGCTCTTAGGTGACAGGTGTGATGAGGGGTAATGGAGGTAAGTAGAGATATTTCACATGTATTTAGGAGATAAAAGTTTTAAAAACGATGCTGCATTGAATGTTGGTATGAGAAGGCAGGAGATTGAAAGACCCCAATGTGTCTATATATTCTTTATCTTTTCCAACCTCTGGGATTGATTATAATGTCTTTGGAGTCTTGTGAAATAGTGCTTCTTAAACTGAAGCTCTTGATTCTCCTTACTTCTGTGGAGATCCTGACTCAGGAGGTTTTGCTTGAGGATCTAAAATTTGGAAATTTAGAGCCATTAGTCTTGTTTTGGATTTTTGAGGTATCTTGTTTGAACATTCTTACGTTCAAGCACATTTGGAAAATGCTGATATAGACAGTGTGTAAGATAGTCAGTGATTCTCAATATTGGCTACACATTAGAGTTGCCAGGGATGCTTTTAAGAATATGTATGCCAGGGCCCTACCTGAAACAATTAAATCAGAATCTGTGAGTTGAGCCTGGATGTTGATATTTTAACAGGTGATTGGGATATGCAGCCAGTATGAACCTCTGGGTTAAATTATAATTCTAGAAAGCATGTGGAAAAAAAACTGGGATAATATGAAGATAGATAGAAGCATGCCAGGCATATATTAAAAATGATTTGTAAAGCAAAACATGGACAAATTACTCAAAATAAAATCAATAAAGTAGTAAAGGTACTGAATTATGCTGTGTCCACTGGGATATTTTCAACCTTTTCCAAATGACTATATAAAATTATTCTTCCATCTTCCTGCAGGAATTATTAAATAGTGTATATAGTACTTGATATACTTCTCTAAATTGGACATAAAGCAAATGTCTTAAATTGAGAGAAACTCTTCATGAAAAGAATCAAAGTATTCAAATGAAGATAAAGTAACTTTGGCCATTTAGCATGATCTGAGGTTATTTATAAAATAAACCAGGCAGAACTATAATTTCTGTACTCGTAAGCTTTGTATTTTTACTTCTCAGTAAATTTTATGTTAAAAGACATTAATACTTGCTGTTCGTTATTGGATACTTACGTCCATTGTTGAGAATGCTTTGCATTTAAAGCAAAGCACAAATAAAAATATGACTACAAAAATGATTTCTATAATTAAGTTAAAAAATTAGAATGCCCGAGACCTAAAAGTTATTCTCATTCGCAGGTGATATAAAGAGAACAACTTAGTTAGGTGACCCAAGCTTTAGAAATGCAAAGGTCTCTATATGGATTCCTGGCTTTACATTTCTATCAGTCAATCAATCTGGCTATCATTCATCTATCAAACAATCAAGTTATACTCAATCCTCAAAAACTGCATATTTAAAAGTTAAATATATATATTTAAATCATAGAATGTAATGTTTTGACATATTTATAAACTTGTGAACCCCTTGCAACAAAAATAATGAACATATCCTTCAGCTCCCAGAGTTTACTCATGTATCTCTGCAATCCTTTGCTCCCACATTTCCTCATTCCCCATTCTTCATACATACAGAATATACTCCTTTTTTGTCCTGTTTTTTGTTTCATCCAGAAAAAATATTTTGAGATTCATCCATATTGTTGCTTATACTGATAATTCATTTCTTGTTATTGCTAAGTAGTAGTCCATTACATATAATCACCTCAGATTTTCTATATTTCTTGATGGATATTCAAAGCATTCCTAGTTTTTGGCTATTACAAATAAAACGGCTATGAACATCCATATACAACGTTACATACAAGGTTAAAGGAGAGCAGTATCAGAAAGAATATTTTCTTTCAGAACTTTGGAGTAGAATGGCTGAATCAAATGGTAAGTGTATGTTTGACTATTTAAGAAAATACCAAAATATTTCATGAAGCAGCTGTATCATTGCACATTCCCACCAATGTTTTTCCCATAGACAAACCCTCCAAAGGCCTGGATGGATAAACCTGTCTGTAAATATTTCAGAATTCATGTGAGGGAGGGAGACTGGATCTGGTACTCTCAGTAAACACTGTTTCTAGCATGGCACCTCACTTCAGCTTTTACTGTGCCTTCACAACCTGGATTCTGACACTCTTTGACCCAGTTTCTACAGAGAATAAATTAATTATCTCCTGAGACATAAAAAAGAGGAAATTACTTGGTTGCATGAAGTCAGAGAAAGAGACACAGAATCCAGTTGTCCTTTTACAGACACCTAGGCAATGCTTCATTTTCAGTGTCATGATCCTTAAGCCCCTATAACTTCAGAAATACCTGGCATCTTCGATGTCTAAAATTTTCCAGGATTCTAAAAGATAAGTTAGCTTATTTCTCATTGGAATCTTGCTTAGCTTCCACTTAGGCAACACCTTTCTCCTTTCTGTAAAGTCAGCTATCACCTAGCAATTTTTCCTCTTCCAAAAGTTGGTTAACATCTCTTGCTCTGTCACTTAATATGGTATTATATTTCTCTTATTGCTTAGCTGACACTTTAGCAATGTTTGGAGAGGGAGCAGACATAAACAGCTGTATTGTTACATCTATGCAAAGTAAAACAGCGAAAACCTTTCATGCATGTTGGTTATTAGACTTGGCTACTCCAAGTCTCCTGCCCCTTCTAAGATCTCTGAATGTCTCCCATGATTTAGCAACGAATGAGGTAATGTCTTATGTAATAGGGGGGCTTCTAGGCCCCTGATCTAGCACTTAGCTGTTTATTTTGATTGGGTGGCATGTGTTCTGATTGATCTATAAGTTTTCTTGAGTAGTTGGCATCTGGTTCTGATTGATCCTGTCCATAATATACTCTGCTAAATAATTTTGATATCACTCTTGAATAAAGGAACTCTAACCCATATCATCTGAGGAGGAATTGAATGAAATGAAGTATGAGGTTAAGAGAGTAGAGTTAGGAAGGATATTTTAATTATTTAAAAATACAGTAGGACTTAGTGACATGTTCAAAATAAACCATAGATTTAGATGTAGGGAAGAATTAATTTCAATATGAACATGAAACTTCTAAAGGTTAAACCTTATCAAAGTTCAAATGAGCAGTTCTATTTTTTCCCTAACTTTGGGAAGAATAATGTAGCTACAATTATATCTATCTCTAATATGTTATATACAACATAATACATGATTTTAAAATATAACATATATTCTACGTTTAGACTATAAGAGCAATGCAGCCTTTTACAGCAGCACGTGCTGAAAAACTTAGCATAGGAAAGTCTGAATAAGAGGCTGGGCATGGTGGCTTATGCCTGTAATCCCAGCACTTTGGGAAGCTGAGGTGGGTAGATTACTTTAGCCCATGATTTTGAGTGGGCAACATGGTAAATCCCCATCTCTACTAAAATACAAAATAATAATAATAATAATAATTAATAACAAGTAGCTGGGCGTGGCAGCCTGCACCTATAATCAGAGCTACTCAGGAGGCTGAGGTACAAGAATTGCTTGAGCCTGGGAGGTGGAGGTTGCAGTGAGCTGAGATCATGCCACTGCACTCCAGCCTGGGCGACAGAGTGAGACTGTCTCTCAAACAACAACAACCAAAAAAAAAAAAAAAAAAAAAGGAAAGAAAGAAAGAAAAAAAAAAGTAGGAATAAGAAAACAGAAAACTCTGTCATTTTATAACTGAGAAATGATGATGATATATTATTTCCATGTAATTAATTTTTTTTAGTAAAATAAATAAATTTGTCCTTTGAGGTTTTCCTACCTTATGTATTTGACATTTGAGACCTTATTTAAAATATCTACCTTAAAATGATTTTCGATCACAGGAGGCAGTCCATTCTTTTATCCAAGAAAATTCTGGAAATTCCTAAAATGTATGTATACAATATGCATAACATGTACTGCAAATTGACCCATTGGCTGTGTTTGGGAGTTGTTTTGTTGGATTGCATTCTGATTTTGTTTTAAATCTGTGGAATTCTTAGAGTACTTCACTAAATCCAGTGGTTTCTCTGCATCATACTCTTCCTCCATCAGTTTACTTACAGGATGAATATAAACCCCTCATTTAATTTCCCCAAATTATATTTCAGGTGAGGCTATGTGTCATAGAACTTGAGTAAATGCAGATACATAGAGCAAAATAGAGGAAGTATATTGCACTGCTATTAGAAATAGTTTCTCTTAGTGTGTAGATACTAAACAAACCAGAGAGTTCATGCCTTCCTCCTGGTAGGTTGCTGCTCAGTCAGGGACATCTCAGCTCCATCAGAAAGTAACTTCTACCATCTGGTACCACGTATACCAGGAGACAATCTTCCTGGATGCCAGAAAGAATAGCAGGTCCCCTCCCCTGTTGTCCAAGGAAGTCGTGCTTATTTAATGATCTCGTATGTTTGACAGTGATAGTAGCCATTCCTTTATAAAAACCGCATACCCCACCTATGATGATGTGGTTAGACTTTCCTGACCCAAGAAACACATTCACGATAGTCGCTATACATTTCTAAAAGATAAAACTATTTAGTCTTAACTTCATATGTAATACCAACATACGACTAAACATAGTTCATACTATGTTTAGTTTGGACTGAATATATTTATGTGGGGATGGGGGGAAAAGGATCTAACTTTCCAAAGGCAAGTGATCCTAAAAGTAAGAATACTCAATTTACATTCACATACAGGATATATAATATTTCCACCTGCAGCTTCTGCACTGAAAATTGTTGAGATTCCATAGTTTTTCAAAGTCAATATACTTGCTTTATATTTGTGTAACTAAAGAATCTAGTCCTGTGAGTGTTTTTTTTTTCCAAAACACTCTATTACAGAAGTAAATTAAAGTTTTTTCCAAGGAAAAGAAAGCTGCTAGAAATGTGTTATTTTTTTATTTTTATTTTTAAATATGTTTATTGAGTTATAATTCATATATCATGCAATTAATTCATTTAAAGCATACAGTAATAGCTTCTAGTGTATTAATAGATGTGTACAACTATCACTACAGTCAACTGTAGTTTTCATAATCTGAAAAAAGTTTCCATGCCCTTTATTTATACACTCCCATTGCCCAATGCCTCCATCCCTAAGCAATCCCTGATATATTCTCTGTCTCTGTAGAATTGTCTATGCCAAACATTTCAGTAAAAATGTTGTATAGTGATGTATATTAGTTCATTCTCACATCTCTATAAAGAACTGCTCAAGACTGGGTCATTTATAAAGGAAAGATTTAATTGACTCACAGTTCTGCATGGCTTGGGGGGGCCTCAGGAAACTTAGAATCATGGTTGAAGGGGAAGTAAACACGTGCTTCTTCACACGATAGCAGGAAAAAGACTTGTCAAGCAAAAGGTGAAAAAGCTCCTTATAAAACCTTCGGATCTCACGAGAATTCACTCACTATCAATAGGACAGCATGAGAGTAACCACCCTCATGATTAAATTACCTCCCACCAGATCCCTCCCACCACAGAGAGGGATTATAAGAACTACAATTTAAAATGAGATTTGGGTGGGGACACAGCCAAACCATATCACAATGTAAGGTCTACTTGAGTGACTCCCTTCACTTGGCATTATGTTTTCAAGGTTAAATTTGGTGTGTATCACTACTTTTTTATGGATGATAACCATTGTATGGCTACCACATTTTTAAATTCATCAAGGTGACATGTGGAGGGTTTCTACCTTTTGACTACTGTTAGTAATGTTGCTATATAAATGTAGGTACAAATATTTGTGTGATCACAGATTTTTATTCCTTTGGGTACATACATAGGAGTGAAATTTCTGGGTCATATGTAAGTGGTAGCATAAGTTTCATTTTTCTTAAAGGTAAAATTATGATATGTACTTTGGTGCCAATTTTATACGTATGTATATATACACACATGTATCTCACATGAGATATATGCTATTTATAGTTAAAGAGAAAAGAGAGAAAAGGATAGAGATAAAAAGCACTGATAAGCCTACCATTTTGTAAAATATACTTTCAGCTCTTTCAGGTGTACATATCAATAATACATCCAAGTTTCTGTCATAATGTAGATAGTTTTATATGCTTCCTTTGATGCTTAACCTGATCATGGAAATTGGATTCATTATTACATCATGCAAAGGTATCATAGTTTATTTAACTGATTTCCTACTACTGGACATTGTGGTCATTTCAAAACCTGGTATTATTAATACTTATTTTAATATATAGAGTTGGTGCATACATTTTGGTCCTTGGAATAAATTCTCAAGAGTGGGATTGGTAGATCAAAGATGAACATATTGCTACATATTGCCCATTTGAATCACACAATTTTAAGGTCTTGTAAAACAAGGTCTTGTAAAACAAGTTTTTTTTTTTGTTTTTTTTGTTTTGTTTTGTTTTTGAGACGGAGTTTCGCTCTTGTTACCCAGGCTGGAGTGCAATGGCACTATCTCGGCTCACCGCAACCTCCGCCTCCTGGGTTCAGGCAATTCTCCTGCCTCAGACTCCTGAGTAGCTGGATTACAGGCACGCGCCACCATGCCCAGCTAATTTTTTGTATTTTAGTAGAGACGGAGTTTCACCATATTGACCAGGATGGCCTCGACCTCTTGACCTCGTGATCCACCCGCCTCAGCCTCCCAAAGTGCTGGGATTACAGGCTTGAGCCACCGCGCCCGGCATAAAACAAGTTTTTATAAAACCTGAATGAGAAAACATATGAAAGGGCACTATCTAAACCAGGGTAGTCCTCATGTAATTATTTGAGCAATTCGAGTTGTGGGGAGAGACTGGTATTGTGATAGAAATTTTAAAAAAGAAAAGAAAATAAACGATGTGAAGCATCAAAGAGAAATGGTGAATAATGGAAGCAATGCTGATAGTTTGACTCAGAATGGTAGAAACTAAATGGCAAGAGAGATGATGTGGAGTTGGCTGTAGTAATCTTTTTCTAATCTTGGTTTTCTAACAAAACATCTGTGCTATTTTTAATATAAGCCACATTTAATTAAGTACGTGAAAACACAAAAACATATAGCAACTGTTCTTTAGCAAATGACGGTGGCTCTGTTGGGTTGTCCACAGAGAAAATATGTCTACCCTTTCAGTTTATGGAGAAAATACAGCTAAATCTTACCCTAATGAACCAAGGTAATTGGAAAGGAAGTCAAACAAAAAGTAACAAAGTCTTTATTTATTTATTTATTTATTTATTTTTGGCGAAGATGTGTGTGAAACAAGAGAAAATTCTCATACAGAAGACAATAATTTAAAAACCAGTAAGCATTGCTTCAAGTCCTTTCTAAGAAGCACAACCTAAAATATGGAGGAGAACGTAGATCTTATATCTATGTTCTAGATCTTAGACCTATGTTATTTTAGATCTGTGTTCTCCTTAGATCTCAATACTATTGCAATATTTCCTAAAGTTCTGAAGAAGTTGGTTCAACAGAAGGAATGTAGCAAAAACATTAAAGTTCGTCAATGTTTTGTTTTGAAAGTGGGTAGCCTTCACAACTTTTATTTGCATTATCTATGTTTGTCTCACATGTGAATGTATATATTCAATGACATTTTTATTGCTTACTTTTTTTTAACTTCTATGTTATGAGAACTGAAATTTTTCAGACATGCTTTTCCACACCTTTTTTTTAGAAATACAATTTCTGTGTTTGAAGACGTCTGTGTTGGAGAAGACTTCCCAGAGGCAGGACGGACATAAGTTGGTTTTAAGGATGCATTTGCTTCCCTAGCCTAAAAATCAAACACTACATGAAGTAAACCAAAGTTCTGTTCTCAGATTTGGAACACAACACTTCTGGGACTGTTTCTTGGCAGCCTCTATAAATACATATAAGCTCACATTATAGTGTGGCATAGCAGGAAATTCTAGAAGTCAGTGGTCAGAGTTAAGAGAAAGAGCCAGATGCAGTGTTATGAACCTGTAGTCCCAGCTACTCAGGAGGCTTGAGGTGGGAGAATGGCTTTAGCCCTGGAAGTTGGAGGCAAGCCTGAGAATTTGAGACAATCCTGGACAATACAGTGAGACCCTATCTCTTAAAAAAAATTAATAAAATGAAACAAGAAGAGGATCTAATGTAGCTGAATATTGAGAAAGTGCAGAATACACAGAGCCCAAAAGGGGAGATATTTTACATAGGCAAGTGACTCGAGGCATTTTCTGATTGGTCTTCTCCATGCTCCTTGCCTAGCAATCTCCATGGCATTCACCTGAAAGCCACCATGTCAGTGAGTAGTTATGGGTGAAAGGCATTCTGGAGGTCTTGGGGAACATGGCTAAAATGGGCTTATGACATTCTCCCAATTCATGTCACTTACTTCTCCTAAATCCATTTTCTGTTGTTGGTACCACTTATATTACTTCTTCACTAAGTGTCTGCATTCATAAAGTTCCTACCATAAAAATAGGAATCTGTTTTCTTTAGAAGATCACAGATTCTCAAGGAACAAAACAATGTAACAGTGATTAAAAGTTCATATTCAAAAGGCAGTTACTGGATATTTCTTTTCTCAGCTAAATGTAATGTTCACTTATCTTGACTTTTAAGTAGCAAAGAGTAGGGATCCTTAACATAAATCTCAATGTCTAATCTCTAAATTAAATGTATTTAACCAGATTGTCAATCTTGTGTGATTTCCTAAAACAAACACAGGATTATTCAAGTATTGAACTCTGATAAAAAAAATGTGCACTGGCTTCCAATTGCCCTGGTTTTAGACTGGCATTTAAATCTATTTGACTGATTTGCCCCCAGTCTTCTATTCTAGCTTGCTTCCTACCATTTCTCAATATAAATCCTCCACTGACTCAGTCAGTCTCCTAGTTATTCTACAAACATAACTTTTCTTCTCTTTTCATCCTGTGTGCTTTCTCCTTCCTGTAACACTCATTTTCTTATCCAAATACTACTATTTTTATTCTAGAGCCATATTAATCTCTTCTTTGCTCTTTGGGAAGACTGGGACCTTGGAATGAGAGGATCTTTAGTAGTGTAACCACTTTGGACCAGTTATTTACAACTTCTGTAGGCTTTAATTTTTTCATTTGAAAAAAGGGGCTCATAAAAGTACCTGGCTCATAAAGGTTTTGTGAGGTTTCCTTGAAAACACTTAACTTGTTGGCACACAGTAAACATTCAGTGGATGATGATGTTGAGAAAGATGATGAATCTTGGCTTATGTAATTGTGTATTTGGTCTTTGTCAGGATAGACATGCCTTATGTTTTAATTCATATCAGTATGAAAGATCAGGGGGTCTCACTGTATTGTTAAATTTTTCTTTCTATACACCAGTGTGTGATTTTTTAAAAAATTTCCAAATATCCCCTTCCACCTTTGTGAAAAAAATAAGCTAATCTCTATGAGAAAGAAAGTCTCTCAGTGTTTGACAGAAAGCAGCCAATTTCAGAACTACAACTTCTCTGGCTGTCTCCTTAGCTGTGCTTTATTTCTCAGAGTTCTGAGCCCATTCCACTTTCTCTTCAATCCTCCCTGGCTCACAGTAGTAAACTCAAGCATGATTTATTAAAGTGGAATGAAATAACTATGTCATGCTTCTTGCCTGCAAGCACATGAGTTTTGATGCCTTTCAAGATGTATTAGACAGGCAGGTGGTTGGTAATCATCCTACTCTGCCTCATCGGGTGACATTTAAATAATCACACTCAAATCTGCAGTAACTACAGAGGAGCTTTTCAAGTGAATTATTATTTACTTCATACTACAGTTTATTAGGCATACAGATAAATAAGGGAACATTTTCATGACATACATGCTATTGAATGCAGTGAACATCGAGAAAGCAACTTGATTTCTAAAAATTCCTACAGTTACCAGTGAACAAAAAGAATACAACTGAATGGGGAAATTTTCAATTCTTTTCCAGGTTCAGGTTGTCTGGCAGCTTATTTTTAGAGATGCCTAGGACACTGAAATAACCGATGATTCATAGGAAGATTCTTTTTTGACTTGCAATTATGTCCACAAAAAATATAGAGTTAAAAAAAAATTAACCTGGACTACTAGAATATTTTCCCTGAAGATCTCTCAGTAGAATGGGGAAGACATTTTTATTTTCAGTAATTATTTATGTGGGTTCTATTACTATTCACCATGTTAAAAATTAATACTGAGAAATGCTTAAAATATGTGTACAGTTATCTTAATATAATTTATATTTTAAGTGTCTATGAAAAATTTTATTTTTCAGTAATAATGATGAGTAATATTTTTATTGTATAAATGTAAGGTGTACAACATGTTTCCATATACATCTGCATGGTGAAGTGCTTTTAACAGTCAAATACTTTAATAAATTACTACATTATCTTCCATAGTCACCTTTCCTTTTGACGTGTGTGTATGTGCGTGTGTGGTAAGAGTATCTAAAATTTATTGTTTTAACAAATTTCCAGAGTATACAATGTAATATCATCAACTATGATGCTTATGCTGTATGCTAGTTCTCTACCCATATTCATCCTGTGTAAATAAAAAATTTATACCCTTTGGCCCACATCTCCCATTTCTCCTGTACCTTTCCCAACTACCATTCTACTCTGCTGCTTTGTGTTTATGATTATGTTTTTAAGATTCCACATATAAGTGAGTTCATGTAGTATTTGTCTTCCTATATCTAGCTTATTTTACTGAACATAATTCATCCATGTTGCTGAAAACGGCAGGATCTCCTTTTTAAGGCCAGATAGTAATGTGTTGTATATGTATACCATGGTTTCTTTATCCATTCCTCTATCAGTAGATGCTTAGCTCATTTCCCTACTTTGGCTTTGAGAATAATTCTACAATAAGCATGGACACACAGATATCCTTATAAGGTGGTGATTTCATTTCCTTTGGGGATATATCCAGAAGAGGGATTACTATGGTAATTCTACATGAATTGTTATATGGTAGTTCTACGTTGAATTTCTTTTAGGAAGCTCTGTAAAGTTTTCCAAAGTGGCTACCTAAATCTCCATTCCTACCAACAGTTTGTAAGTGTTTCCTTTTCTCTACACCCTCAGCACCACTTACCTCTTGTCTTTTTCATAATAAGCATCCCAACAGATGTTAGGGGATAAATCATTGTGGTTTTGATTTGTATTTCCCGAATGGCTAGTGATGTTGAGCACGTTTTCATATACTTGTTGGCCATTTTTATGTCTTCTCTGGAGATAAGTCTGTTGAAGTCCTTTACCTATTTTTTAATCAGGTTATTATTTTGTTTTGCTATTGGGTTCTTTGAATTCCTTACATATTTTAGGTGTTAACTTTTTAAGAGAGACTATGGTTGGTAAATCTATACTCCCAGTGTTTAAGTTGTCTCTTTAGCTTCTTTACCATGGTTCCATGATAAAAACAGTGTTGAGACAGACATATATCCAACTTGGTCATTGTGTGTAATTTCTTTGATGTGTTCTTGAGTTCATTTTGTGTGTGTTCTCTTGATGGTTTTTCCATCTATGTTCATCTTAGTGGCCTGTAGTTTCCTTATTGTGTCTAGCTTTGACATAGGAATGATGCTGGCCCAAAAAATGGGTTTGACAGTATTCCCTCTAGTTCTAAGCTTTAGAAAAATTTAAGAAGAATTTGAGATATGTTCCATGAATATCTCGTTCATTGCACGTTTTTAACATGATGGGATGTTAAATTTTATCAAAGGCTTTTTCTGCATGTATTGAGATAATCATTTGATTTTACTCCTTGGTTCTGTTTATATGGTATGTTTATTGATTTGCATATGTTGAACCAGCCTTGGATCCCAAGGATGAAGCCAACTTGATTGTGGTGGATAAGCTTTTTGATGTGCTGCTGGATTCAGTTTGCCAATATTTTATTGAGGATTTTCACATTGATGTTCATCAGTGATATTGTCCTGAAGTTTTGTATTTTTTGTTGTGTGTCTGCCACATTTTGGTATCAGGATGATGTTGGCCTCATATAATGAGTTCGAAAGAAGCCTCTCCTTTTCCATTGTTAGGAATAGTTTCAGAAGGAATGGTACAGGCTCCTCTTTGTACCTCTGGTAGAATTGGTCAGTGAATTTGTCTGGTCCTGGGTTTTTTTTTTTTTTTTTTTTTTTTTTTGGTTGGTAGGCTATTAATTACTGCCTCAATTTCAGAACTTGTTATTAGTCTATTCAGCGATTTGACTTTTTCCTGGTTTACATAGAGGTAATATAGTATTCTCTAAGTTTGTACTTCTGTGGCGTCAGTGGTGATATCTCCTTTAATAACATTTTACTGTGTCCGTCTGATACTTCTCTCTTTTCTTCTTTATTATTGTAGCTAGGGTTTATCTATTTTGTTAATTTTTTCAAAAAATGAACTCTTGGATTCATTGATATTTTGGGGGTGTTTTTATGTCTCTGTCTCCTTCAGTTCTTGTCTGATCTTAGTTATTTCTTGTCTCCTGCTATCTTTTGGATTAATTTGCTCTTGCCTCTCTAGTTCTTTAAGTTGTGATGTTAGGTTGTCGATTTGAGATCTTTCTAACTTTCTCATATGGGCATTTGGTGCTATAAATTTCCCTCTTAACACTGCTTTAGCTGTATCCCAGAGATTTTGGTATGTTGTCTCTTTGTTCTTGTTGGTTTCAAAGAACTTCTTTATTTCTGCCTTACTTTCATCCTTTACCAAGGAGTCATTCTGGAACAAGTTGTTCAATATTCATGAAATTGTGTGGTTTTGAGTGAGTTTCTTAATCCTAGTTCTAATTTGATGGCACTGTGGTCTGAGAGACTGTTTGTTATGATTTCAGTTCTTTTGCATTTGCTGAGGAGTGGTTTAATTCAATTATGTGGTTGATCTTAGAATAAGTGTCATGTGGCACTGAGAAGAAGGTATATTCTGTTGATTTGGGGTAGAGAGTTATGTAGACATCTACTAGGTCCACGCGATCCAGAGCTGAGTTTAGTCCTGGATATCCTTGTTAATTTTCTCTCTCATTGATCTGTCTAATCTTGACAGTGGGGTGTTGAAGTTTCCCACTGTTATTGTATGGGAGCCTAAGTGTGTGTGTGTAGGTCTTAGGCTCAAGAACTTGTTTTATGAAACTAGGTGCTTCTGTTGTGGGTGTATATATATTCAGAATAGTTAGCTATTCTCGTTGAATTGTTTCCTTTAGCATATGTAATGCCTTTCTTTGTCTTTTTGACCTGTGTTTAAAGTCTGTTTTCTCAGAGACTAGGAATTGCAACCCCTAATTAATTTTTTTTTTTTTTTTTTGGCTTTCTAGTTGCTTTGTAAATTTTCCTCCATCCCTTGGTTTAGAGCCTTTGTGTGTCTTTGCATGGAACATATCTCAAAATATTAAGAGCTATTTATGAGAAACCTACGGCCAAAATCATATTCAATGGGCAAAAGCTGAAAGCATTTCTTTTGAAAACTGGTACAAGACAAGGATGCCCTCTCTTACCACTCCTATTCAACATAGTATTGGAAGTTCTGTCCAGGGCAATCAGGGAAGAGAAAGAAATAAAGGATATTTAAATAGGAAGAGAGGAAGTCAAGTTGTCTCTGTTTGCAGATGACATGATTTTATATTTAGAAAACTTCATTGTCTCAGCCCCAAAACTTCTTGATCTGATAAACAACTTCAGCAAAGTCTCAGGATACAAAATCAATGTACAAAAATCACAAGCCTTCCTTTACACCAATGATAGGCAAGCAAAGAGGCAAATCTTGAATGAACACCCATTCATAATAGCTACAAAGAGAATACCTAGGAATACAGCTCACTAGGGATGTGAAGGACCTCTTCAAGGACAATGACAAATGGCTGCTCAAGGAAATAAGAGAGGACACCAACAAAGAAACATTCTATCCTTATGAATAGGAGAAATCAATATCATAAAAATGCCACACTGCTTAAAGTAATTTTTGGATTCAATGCTATTCCCATCAAACTACCGTATATATTTTACACAGAATCAGAAAAAAAAAAAAAAACTATTTCAAATTTCATATAGAACCAAAGAAGATCCTGTATACTCAAGATAATCTTA
This sequence comes from Saimiri boliviensis, assembly GCF_048565385.1. Taxonomy (NCBI): domain Eukaryota; kingdom Metazoa; phylum Chordata; class Mammalia; order Primates; family Cebidae; genus Saimiri; species Saimiri boliviensis. Next base: position 1,340,131 of record NW_027412505.1, read on the forward strand.
AGCACAAAGAACAAATCTGGAGGTATCATGCTACCTGACTTGACACAGTACTGCAAGGCTACAGTAACCAAAACAGCATGGTACTCTTGCCAGAATAGACCCACTGACTAATGGAGAAGAGAGGCCTCGGAAATAACACCGCACATCTACAACCATCTGATCTTTGACAATCCTGAAAAAAACAAGCAATGATGAAAGGATCTCCTAATCAGTAAATGGTTGCATCGCCGGGCGTGGTGGCTCACGCCTGTAATCCAAGCACTTTGGAGGCCAAGGCGGGTGGATCTCCTGAGGTCGGGAGTTCAAGACCAGCCTGACCAACATGGTGAAACCCTGTCTTAAAAAAAGAATAAATAAAATAAAATAAAATAAAAAGTAAATGGTTGCTACTTCAACTTTTTTTGTTAATGGTTTGTTGAACCTTTTTGTTTCTTCTTGATTTGATCTTACTAGATTGTGTGTTGCTAGAAACTTATGCATTTTCTCTAGGTTATTTAATGTTGGCATATGACTGTTTATAATAGTCCCTTATGATTCTTTTCATTTCTGAGGCATCTGTTGTAAGGTCTCCTCTCTAATCTGTGATTTTTTTGCTTTTCTTTTCTTTTTTTTCTGAGACAGAGTCTCGCTTTGTTGCCCAAGTTGGTGTGCAGTGGTGCCATCACGGCTCACTGCAACCTCCACCTCCCAGATTCAGGCAATTCTCCTGCCTCACCATCCTGAGTAGCTTGAACTACAGGGGTGTGCCACTACCCCTGGCTAACTTTTTTTAATTTTTAGTAGAGGTGGGGTTTCGCCATGTTAGCCAAGGTGGTCTTGGTCTCCTGACCTCATTATCGCCCACCTCCGCCTCCCAAAGTGTTGGGATTACAGGCGTGAGACACAGCGCCTGGACTGTGATTTCATTTATTTGAATCTTCTGTCTGCCTTAGTTGGTGTAGCTAAAGATTTTTCACTTTTGTTTATTTTTGCAAAAAAAAAAAAAATTAAAAAAACCCACTTCTTTGTTTTATTGATATTTTTCCCATACTTTTTCTATTCTCATTTGATATATTTCTGCGCCGATCCTTATTGTTTCCTTCCTTCTGCTATGTTTGGGCTTAGTTTGTTCTTTTTCTAGTATCTTTTGGTGTAATGTTGAGGTGATCTTTGTTCTTTTAGATGTACATGTTTATTGCTATAAATTTTGCTTTTACAGCCGCTTCTGCTGTGTCTCGTAAGTTTTGGTATGCTTTGTTTCCATTTTTATCTCTGTATATTTATAAATTTTCCTTGTAATTTCTTTTTTTTTTTTTTCCTTTGGCACATTGGCTGTTCAGATGCATGGTTTTTGATTTCTTATATTGAGAATATTCCAGGTCTTTTTTTCCTGTTATTAATTTCTACTTTTATACCATTATAATCAGAAAAGATTTTGATATATTTTTAATCTTAAATTCGTTAATCTTGTTTTGTGATCTAACATATGATATATCCCGGAGAATGTTTCATTTGGGCGTGAGGAGAATATGTATCCTGTGAATGTTCTACATATATCCCTTAGGTCCATTTGATTGAAAGTATAGGTGAACAAAAAAAGTATAGGTGAAGTCCAACATTTTCTTTCTTTTTTTTTTTTTTTTTTGAGATGGAGTTTCACTCTTGTTACCCAGGCTGGAGTGCAATGGCGTGATCTTGGCTCACCACAAGTTCCGCCTCCTGGGTTCAGGCAATTCTCCTGCCTCAACCTCCTGAGTAGCTGGGATTACAGGCACGCGACACCATTCCCAGCTAATTTTTTGTATTTTTAGTAGAGACGGGGTTTCACCATGTTGACCAGGATGGTCTCGATCTCTTGACCTCGTGATCCACCCACCTCGGCCTCCTAAAGTGCTGGGATTACAGGCTTGAGCCACCGCGCCCAGCCCAACATTTTCTTATTAATTTTCTCCTTAATCATCTTCCTATTGCTGAAAGTGTAATACTGAAATCTGTCCCGACCTGCAGGACAACAACAGGAGCTCGAAGGGAGGGAGTGGGGATGGATGGGCAGGAGACACGAAGAATGGAGACAAGACAGGAGTCTGATCAAGTCTCATTTATTGTTGCTAAGCTCACAGCTTAAATAGGCTCAGGCAGAGAGGCGGGGCAAAGGAAGCTTGCAGTTGGGAGATTCCGGCCTTCATAAGTTTCAAAACTGAAACTTACCAGCAGGAAACAGAAACTGAAACATTCAGTGGAGAAACAGAAACTGAAACATTACTGAAACTTATCAGCGGGGAAACAAAGACTTAAACTTTTCAACAGGAAACATTAAACTGAAACTTACTAGCAGGAAAACAGGAACTGAAACTGAAATTGTGCAAACTGCAACAGATCATAAAATGGCGGCTATTGCTGCCCAAGAAATCTCCTTCAATTATTGTATTGCTGTCTATCTCTCCCTTCATATCTGTTAATATTTGCTTTATACTTTAGGTGCTCTGATGTTGGGTGGTGCATATGTATTTATAATTGTTATATTTTCTTTTCTTACAGTTTTGAATATAAAGCCTATTTTATCTGATAAATAGCTACTCCTGCTCTATTTTGATTTCCATTTGTATGGGAATTGTTATATTTTCTTTTTTTACAGTTTTGAATATAAAGCTATTTTATCTGGTAAACAGCTATTCCTTCTCTATTTTGATTTCCATTTGTATGGGATATCTATTTTCATAATTTTATTTTCAGTCTACGTGTTTCTTTACAAGTGAAATGAGTCTCTTTTAGGCAGCATGTAGTTGGGTCTGTTTTAAATTTATGTAGCTGCACTGTATATTTTATTAATTTTAGACCATTTACACTTAAAGTAATTATTGATTGGTAGAGATTTACTATAGATATTTTATTTATTGTTGTCTGGATATTTTATAGATTATTTCTTTCTTCTTGCAGTCTTTCTTTGTAATTATGCAATTTTCTGTAGTAGTATGCTTTGATTATTTTTTTCTCTATTTTGTATCTACTATAGATGTTTGCCTTGGGGTTACCATGAGGCTTATGTGAAACATCTCATAGTTATATCCAACTTAACTGCACTCACATAGAAGAGGTGGAAATTTCTAAATGAAGCTTACAACTGGGAGTTCAGGTGTTTATGTTTTAGGAACCTTCAAAATTTATGAGATCTCTAGAGCTGTAGCTGCCACTGTAATGAGCTGCAAGGATTCATTTCCTGCCAAAGGGTAGCTTAACTACCTCTCTTATGGAACCCAACAGTGACTCAGACATTCAATCATTTCTCTGGTCATTCATTTACAAAAGATTGATTAAACTACTCGGGGTCAGACACTGCTTCATGGCTTAGTGATACCAGTGTAAACAAAGCGCATTTGCTCCATTGTAGCAGTTGTATGGTGGTATAAAAGCTAAACATGATATTGGAAGCTTTTCAGAATTAAAATTGTGACCTTGGGCAAATCTAAACCTCTCTGATATTAGTATCTTCAACTATAAATTGGGATAATATCTGTCCAAATAAATTGTCTTTAGATAATCAGATATGCTAATGTATGCTAATGCATGTGAGAATACTTTTTAATGTTTTAATGGGCTTTTTTTTTTTAATTTGCTTTAAAAAAAAAACAAAAACAAAAAACACAGACAACTGGTTAAATAGCATTTCTTTTCAAGTGTCCAACGTGGTAAAGAAACATGATGACCAGAATGTCAAAGGGTTGAGCATGTCTTACGTGTTTTAAAACTAGATTTATCACTAGAACTGTTCCCAAAAGAAAGCACATTGACAATAATGAATTTGAGATCTGTCAAAACACAAGTGATAGAAATTCATTTTCACATTTTTAATGCTCTTATTAGGAACTTTTATTTTTCCCAAATGAAACATGGCTTTACCTTTTTATAGCTGTTCCAACATGTTTTTTTTTGTTTTTTTGTTTTTGTTTTTTTTTTTTTTTTTTTTTGAGACAGAGTTTTGCTCTTGTTACCCACGCTGGAGTGCAATGGCACGATCTCGGCTCACCGCAACGTCCGCCTCCTGGGTTCAGGCAATTCTCCTGCCTCAGACTCCTGAGTAGCTGGGATTACAGGCACCCGCCACCATGCCCAGCTAATTTTTTGTATTTTTAGTAGAGACGGGGTTTCACCATGTTGACCAGGATGGTCTCGCTTTCTCGACCTCGTGATCCACCCGCCTCGGCCTCCCAAAGTCCTGGGATTACAGGATTGAGCCACCGCGCCCGGCCAGCTGTTCCAACTTTTAAAATTATCCAGCATGTTCCTGAATTTAACAGGTTTGAATTTCTAAGTTACTCTCTACTTTTCCATGCATTGCAACCTGGAAGCAAATATGAAATCCATGAATACACAGTAATATTTTCAGCCATTTATTTGTTTACTGACTAACTTTTTCTCTGATTGGTAACATATTAAAGTAATATGTTTAAAAATACTTGTACAGTTTGGTAAATGAATCAGTATGAATATATCTGACCCCAGGGATATTGTTACAAACGTCCAGTAGGCTAGGAAGAAATACGCTGAGAGAAAAGTATGCTGGTATAAGTTATCTGGTTATGATTTATTACAACCTTCTTGTCTGGATTAATTATTGTGTGAACAAATTTTAAAATGTCACATAAGTAATGTATCATGATGAAACTGTATAATTAAAATATGGTTTACCAGTTCCTTTTCTCAGATTATAAATTACTGACCTTGTGATTGTATTAGTGCAGCTTTGTTAATTTTTCTCATGTTTAATGTCTGCCCAGAGGAATAGATTTGTTTATAATATTAATGAACCAAAAGATGGATGGTGAGAGTTCATTGCCATGGTTGTTCTGATTTGTAAAAGGCTAATACAGTTATGTGAATTCAATGTTATGTTTATTTCTCTATTCTGTATCATCATCTAGTAGCTAAACAGATTGGAAGTCCCTTTTGGGGTCATCGCTCACATAGAATAGCAAAGCTGAAAATCAGTCGTGCAGTGAGATTAAAATGGAGTGGTTAGGAACATGAAAGTGGGGGAAAATATGTGAACAGAAAGAGTATGAAAGAGTGGAAACAGAGTTAGTCACATGAAAGTAGTTCTGGAGGAAGGGTTCAGGAAGATATGGCATTTGCATAGGTCAGGTTCTGCCACTTCCCAGGGTTAGTCGATCTCATAGTTATCATATCCATGCCTAACTGACTGGGTTGTGTTGTATGTGTGTTTTTAATTCATAAGAATTAAAGTATAAATGGCCAACAGGTCTATACAAATATTCTCAGCATCACTAATAATCAGGGTTGTCATCTTCCCCAGTTAGGAGCGCTATTATTAAAAAGACCATAAATTCTTGCAAGGATGCTGAGAAAAGGGAACTCTTACATACTGTTGATGGGAGTGTAATTTAGTACAGCTATGAAGGTAAACAGTACAGAGATTTCTCAAACAACTAAAAATGGAACAACCATATGATCCAGAAATCCTATGGTTATAACTCCTGGTTATTTCTCCAAAGAAAAGGGAATCAGTGTATCAAAGGGAGACCTGCAACCCCACGTTTATTGCAGCACTGTTCACAATAGCTAGAATATCGAGTCAACCTGCGTGTCCATCAACAGATGAATGGTAAAGAAAATGTGGTATATATACACAAGGAAATTCCATTCAGCCATAAGAGAGAATAAAAATCTTTTCATTTGCAGCAACATGGATGACACTGGAGGCGATTAAAGTAAGAGAAACATTAGTTAGAAGAAATAAATACCTGTGTTCGATAGCACAGTAGGGTGACTATAATTAACAATATGTATTTCAAAATAGCTAGAAGATTTGAAATGTTCCCGACATAAATAAATGATAAATATTTGAGGTGATGAATATCCTAAATACTTGATCAATAACCTGATTTGATCCATTATACATTCCATGAGTATATCAAGGTATCATGTGTATGCCATAAAAATATACAAATATTATTGGTAAATAAACTACAAAGTATTATGTATAATAACCAACAAAAATAAAAGATCAAGGAAAAGTAATACTTTAAATCATGCAGGGAAATCTTCCAGTGAGTTCCTTCAATGAACAGGAACGGCCTTTCCCTCATGCCTTTTAAAATGTCAGCATCTTGTTAAGCTAAGTGGAACTTTTGTATTTAAACGCAGCACTGATTTGAATAATGTATTACCTTAAATGAAAACCAAACATTTCATAGTGATTGATTCAAATGCTGGGAAAAAAAACAGCAATGAGGCATTTTTGAGATATATTTCCTTTTTTCTTATCTGATAAGATTTGCAAGAGTATTATCAGTGTCCTACATTTTTTTCTTCACCTAATAGACTAATGTTAGAACCTAACCCAGGAGTAAGCTGTGACTCCATTGCATTCTCCATTAAGAAAAAATAAAATTTACCCAGGCCAAGGAGTCCAAGGCAGATACTGGACACTGCTAGATACTTCAGGACTAGGCAGCAGCTGCCTCAAGTCAGCAGATAGCTAATAAAGGGTCAGGCACATCCAGGATGGTAGACAGGTTTCAGAGACAAATAACAGTGGGTGGGAAAGTACAGCTACTGGGATTTCAGGCTTAAAAACATTCCAGAGATAAAGAGATGAGCAAATAAAGGGAGAAGAAAATGAGAAAGAAAGCCTAGTAAATGGTACTACAATCTGATCAGAGTGTAGAAGTCACTTGATTTCTGATATATTGGATGAGTCTCAGGTTATATGCCAATTAAGTACAATTAACACTTTAGCCATTTCTTTGCTTCAAATACCCATTTTTTTTTTTTTTTTTTTTTTGAGACGGGGTTTCGCTCTTGTTACCCAGGCTGGAGTGCAATGGCGCGATCTCGGCTCACCGCAACCTCCGCCTCCTGGGTTCAAGCAATTCTCCTGCCTCAGCCTCCCTAGTAGCTGGGACTACAGGCACGTGCCACCATGCCCAGCTAATTTTTGTATTTTTAGTAGAGACAGGGTTTCACCATGTTGACCAGGATGGTCTCGATCGCTTGACCTCGTGATCCACCCGCCTCGGCCTCCCAAAGTTCTGGGATTACAGGCTTGAGCCACCGCACCCAGCCTAAATACCCAAATATTTTATTCCATAATCAAATTTTCTTTTTTCCTGTTTGTCTTAACATTGTTTGGCCATGTTAAACATGTATTTATATTGGAGGAATCAAAGGTATCTTATATATTTAAAAATAATTCTGTATAGTACAGTTCTTGTTAGGGTATAAACACATTTGATTGAAGAATTCTCTTTGCTTTTAGATGACACTAAGAGAAAAAATACTGCAAAGTGATTAAAAAAAATTATGGTGCAAGTAAAATAGCAATATTAACTTTTTGCTGTTAGTATGCCAGGGTTACTTAAAGTTTGTTGTAGATTGACTACCACAGAAAACAGACTCAGATGGAAATGAGTGTAAAGGATGTTTCTTAGGGAGTGGTCTTGGGCTCAGCACTTGGGGTGTGGGGAAAGGAAAGAATTAGGGTTGGGCAGAGGAAGAATTGGAGCTGTGATGCATTGCAACAGGGATGCAGCTGACTCCAAAGGGAGCCCTGAAGCTTGGGTAGCCTCCCAGAGTTGTTCCTCTTTGGGAAGAGGAGCTTATTGTTTATCTCCAGTACTTGGGTAGGGATTCACTGGAGAAGAGGTAATCTCTTTCAGCGAGGTCATACCCAGCTCGGGGTACATGTCCTTGAGTCTTGAAGGAAATAGGGCAGAGAGATCTGGGCACTGCAGTATTTATGACAATTCCTCCGTATTTCTATGGCCGTTTGTCTCATATAATTTCTCAGGGTGGCTCGTTTAGGACTCTGGTGGGACTTTCTCTTTGAAGAAACTTGTAAGGTTATAAGGGAAAAAGGTTAGTAGGAGAAATTGCAGCCCTAGCTGCTACTGGGGAGGCAGAGTTCTAGGCTAAACTCTCTGATTCATTCTAGAGCCCTTCACCTTAGTTCTTATAATGGTAGAAGGATGCTAACTTTGTGGGTAGCCCACAACTTCCTTCCTGTGGGCACCAAGTTCGTGTTTACTTTTCTTAGGCTATGGCCATTATGGGTTTATGATTAAAATTAGATGATGAAATACTAATGTCTGCGAACCACCTTGGTATTAAGCTGATTGCTCACTTCTCAAATGTGTAATAGCAGCTTTCCTCCTGATGATTAGGCCATGTACCGTTTCCCGGATGGCAATTATCCCTATTCTGTTTGTTGTTGTTGTTGTTGGCCCTAAACACAAAGTGCCCAAAATGTTAAAGTGGCAGCTGTATTTTCTATCTGCTGGTGGAAGAGTTCTCTACACCTGTGGTGCCCAGAATTGTGGAAATGGGAAGCACGCATTCCAGAAGTGGGTTACTGGGGGTGATAGTAACAGAGCCATTGTGGCTTCCATGCCTTAATTCTGAGACCCATATATTTTTTCTTTGTGGGATAGTGCATCAAATAATGGTCATTGATTTAGCATGCACATTTATACTGGAGGATGGGGCCCTATTGTTAATTTCTAATAATGTTTAGAAATTTTACAAATGTTTCTAAACATTATTAGAAATTAATGTCAATGCCACTCAGAGTTTGTGAACACTGCTCTGTGTACATATCGTCTAATGGAAGAACGCTAGGAAAAACTCCCGGGAGCATAAACATCTTAAACAGAACTTGCCGTTGTGTATCAAAGACTCTGCTAATGATGCAGTCTCCCAGTACAAACAATACGTATGACTTGTCCTCAGCTTCTCAATCTGGGTTTGCTCTATAGCAGAACTAGAATTTAAAACACCATGTCGGCCAACTCAGTGAAGTTCAATTGTTGGTAGAATTTCTGCTTCTGAATTCTTATAGTTTAAATGATGGCCGGTGTGTTGTAAGCTCCAGAAACTTCTTTGAAAATGTGTGGGCAAAAAAAAAAAATCTTTCTCTAATAGCTGTTGAAAGAATGCAGTCTCACTAAAGGGAATTAGACTAGGGGATATAGATTTAATTTCATTCACTTTGATTTAAAGCAAAATATGGTAAGAATTTGATAAATTTATGAACCCAAACTAACCAGAATCCTCAACTTAATTTTTGTTGTTGTTGCTACACTCATATTTCATGAGAAGGAGAAAAAGAGTAGAAACTAGTTCACACTCGAGATTTATGTCCCTCCAAAAATCACCTTCCAGGGATACATGAATCCTGTACAGATTCAATCCAGTGTTCACATCCCATATTTACAATCCCTATTCAGAGGTAATAATGTTTAAAATAATGACTCAGAAATATTATAAAATGTAAAATGATCAAAGGAAGATTCAGTAACGTTCTGGAGACTGTGCCTATTTAGGAAAGAAAATTTGCCTATGTACTTAAAAAATCACACACCACACAACTGAACAGATTGACAAATGTTCTAAATTAACTCTGAGTTAATCTAATAATCAATTTCCAAAGCATTCTACTCACCTATGGTCTTACTCTGCTTGATTTAACCCATACCTCACTTGGTGGCATCTATGTCCTCAGTAGTTTAGGCAATTTTTTCTCAAAGCCCCATGTCATCAGCAGTGCAAGGTTAGAGGTATCCTGGTTCATACATGTGTGTGTCTTTCCACACGTCAGACTTCTATTGAAGAAGAACTCATCCTAATTCTCTTAGTTCTCCAGAGAATTTCTAATCACAAAAGCCATGAGCTACAAGGAGTTCCCAAGGAGACAGTTCTCCTTAGCACTTCCCATTCACTCCATAGTTAGAGACATGGGGAACACAGACTCAATCCATTCGACAAGTCAGTCTATATTGCATACCACACATAATAGTATATTTAACCAATATATAAATATTATAGGTTAAATATTCCACAACAAACAAGGTAGCACTTAACATCAAGAGGACAAAGAGATAGGAGAAAGGGTAAAAGAGCAAGTCCCAGTGGGAGTGAAGAAGACAAAAGGATTCCTGGTCTGGTCCATTGGTGTCCCAAGGAGGAGACTTTGATTTGGAAGAGCCTTTAGAGATGCCATATATGGCACCTCTAAAGTTTAGAGCTCTGCTTTGGAAGCAGAGCTGAAGCCATCACTCTGGTCTTCCTCTTCTTAGGCCAATGCCCCTATCTACATGTGTCATTTTTTGCTTCATTCCAGATTGGCAAGATTGTAATAATGAAAGATGACAGGGTTGCTTATGCACCTTGTATTCTTGTCTATTATAACTATAAACCTGAGTATATGTTTCCCAGAATAGTTAATCATCTAGTAGAAGAAGATAGTGTGATTTCTTGTCCTGTAAATCATGAAAACACACCTCCTGTACCTTCTCTTAATGTTTGCCATATTGTTTTTCAGGCTACAAGGAATTGGTCTCAGTGTCATTGTGTATAAATACTGCCCATTGCTCTCTCCTTATTAGTCGAGCTGACTAACATTACAAGGTAATAATTGGTTATACTGTATGAGGAGAATAACAGTTTATAACAATATTACTTGCAATAAACTTCATATTTTCTTTTCCTATTCAGTGAAGCAATTGTTTGGCTTTATGGCTACACAGACAGTTTTTCTTTCATAGCTAAGTTTATTTTGTCATAAGGCAATCAGGTGGCACAAAAGTATTAACAACTACAGGAAACCAACATCTAGCAAAGAAATTTGAAAATCATGCTCACCCTGAATAAACAGGTGCCTTAAAAAAAAATTCTTCCGACTTTTAACATCAAACAGAAAAGTTGAAAAAGAAGTACTGTAAAGACACATGCGCCCTTTATTTAGATTCACAGATTAACATTTTCTGGGATTGGCTTTGTGTGTCTCTTTGTCTTTTTTCTTCTTCACATACACACTCATTTTCTCTCTCTTACATACACGTACATATACATGCACACACACATTTTGGGGAACTCTGAACTGCTTGAAAGCAAATTGCATACATCAAGATTATACAAAAATACTTAAGGGATTCTTCCCAAAATTAGCACATTCTTTTATATTACTAAAGTAACAATCACAAGACATTTGCTACTGATAATTAATATTATGTAGTATACAGTCTAAATTTAAATGTCTCCACTTGCTCTCAAATATTCTTTATATTAGTCAGGGATCTTATATTGGATTTTTTGGTCATGTTTATTATTTTCATCAGTCTAGAATATTGCTTTCCCTCCACGCTTTTCCCTCATCTTTTACAGCCTTGACATTTTTGAAGACTCCAGACCAATTGTCTCATAGAATATTTCTCAAACTGGATTCATCTAACTGTTCTTCTGGATTAGACAAAATGTTTAGGCAAATATTATGTTTCCCATTGCATTGTATTGGGAAGTTTATAATGTCACTTTATCTCAATATTTGTGAAGCTAAGTTTCATCTCTTCGATTTAAATTGCATACTTAATAAACATTTGATGGATAATAGAGATATATGAAGGTCCTTTTCCTAACAATATGTTAGTGTATAGTGCTAGGAGTAATTTCATGCCAGAATCTCATATTACCTTGATGGTATTTGCAAAATGGTATTTTTAAAATTCAGACATTTTTCTAGATCAGGAGCCAGTAGATTTTTCCAGTAAAGAGCAACATTCTAAGTCTTTTAGGCTTTGTGGGCCACATATGGTCTCTGTTACATATTCTATTTCTTCTTTAGCTGTGTAAAAATTATTAGCTCATGGACTGCAGGAAAATGGTCTGCAGCAGGATTCGGGCCATGAGTAGTAGTTTGTGAAAGTCCTGTTCTGTGTTATAAAGAAGAGCTTTCCTTTTCCTTGTAACACCTGTGTGCGTGTGTGTGTGTGTGTGTGTGTGTGTGTCTGTGTCTCTCTTTGCGTGTGTCTGTGTCTGTGTCTCTGTGTGTGTGTGTGTCTCTCTGCGTGTGTGTGTGTGTGTGTGTCAGAGGGAGAGAATGAGATTCTTTAATAACTTTATTTCTTTTATAGAGTTGGTCTTTAAGTTTTTTGTTTTTTAAATAAATACTGTTTGGATTTAACTTAGGTAAATAACACTGTCTTAAGAAAATTTCAATTTCATTTTCTTCTATGCTTTCTGATACAATAGCCACTAGCTGCATGTGACTGTTCAAATTTAAACTAATTATAATAAAATTATAATTAGAAATTAAATAAATTAATAATTAGAAAAAATTTAGTTTCTCAGTCACATGAGCCACATTTAAGTGTACAAGTATTCACTCAACACACGTAGCTAGTGGCTATATATTGAACAGTGCAGATGTAGGATATTTTTATAATTTAGAAGTTGAATTGGATAGTAATAAATGCAGATTTCAAATGTATTTGCACAGAGTTGTGCAAAATAGTACCTCATAATTAGAGATAACATAATTTTTTTCTTTTCTTTTTTTGCTTTTATGCTTATTTCCCTTCTTACTAATTTGTCTATTTCCTTTTTTTAAGGTACCAAAGTATTTATTATATCCACTATTTTTTTGTTTTTATCTCACATTTTCCTTTCCTTATGCTTCCTTTGATTTAGTTTATCAGTTTTTTTTTTAAACTTTTATTTTAGGTTCAGAGGTACCTGTGCAGGTTTATTATATAAGTGTCACTGGGGATTGTAGTACAGATTATCTAGTCACCTATGTGGTAGGCACTGTACCTCATAGGTAGTTTTTCAGTCCTGACCCTCCTCTTTTCTTCATCCTCAAATAAGTCCCAGTGTCTATTGTGTCCATGTGTACTTAATGTTGAGCTTCTACTTGTGAGAACATGTAGTATGTGGTTTTCTGTTCCTCTGTTAGTTCATGTGAGATAATGGCTTTTACCTTCATCACTGTTGCTGCAAAGGACATGACCTCATTCTGTTTTATGGCTCCATTATATTCCATGGTGTGTATGTACCACATTTTCTTTATCAGTCTACCATCAATGGGCATTTAAGTTGGTTTCATGTCTTTGCTATTGGGAATCATGCTGCAATGAGCATACGCACGCATGTATCTTTTTCTTTTCTCTGTTATCTTTCTTCCCTCCCTCCCTCCCTCCCTTTCTTCTTTCCTTCCTTCCTCTCTTTTCTCTCTCTCCCTTTGCTTTTCTCTTTCTCTTCCTCTGTTTCTTTCTCTTATCTTCCTTCCTGTCTTTCTCTCTTTCTCTTTCTTTTTTCTTTCTTCCTCCCTCCCTCCCCCCTCTCCTTCTTTCCCTCCTTCCCTCCCTCCCTCCCTCCTTCTCTCTGCTTCTGTCACCCCAGCTGGAGCACCATCTTGCCACATTGCAAGCTCCACATCCCAGGTTCAAATAATTCTCCTTCCTTAGCCTCCCAAGTAGCTGGGACCACAAGCATCAGCCACCAGATCCAGCTAATTTTTGTATTTTTTATTAGAGGCTGGGTTTCTCCATGTTGCTTAGGTTATCAGGCTGGTCTTGAACTCCTGACCTAAGGTTATCTGCCCACCTTGGCCTCCCAAAGTGCTGAGATTGCAGGTGTGAGCCACACACCCGGCCTTCACCACTCCCTTTTGTATCCCCCAACTCACACCTTGCCCATGCCACTCATGCATACCCCCTGCCTTTCATCAAGGTCATTTGTGAGTCCTGCACTAAATGGCCTTCAGTCCAGAGACCAGACATCAGACAGCAATCTGGACCTCTTCCTTGATGGGAGGTGAAACCTCCAAAAGAGGAAATGCCTGCTATGGAGCCTGCAGGCTAAACACAATGACTCTACAGGCAAACAGCTAGAACCGTACTGAGTAAAATCTCCAGCTAGAAAGAAAACTTCCCAATCAACTCTTCCCTGATCCCATTTTACAGATGGAAACATTAAAGCTCAGAGGAGAGGAGACAGAGCAGGCATTGGAACCATAGTCTCCTGGCTCCAAAGCCAAGTTCTGTCCACCCAGCCAGGCTCTATCCTTCCTTCTATAAATGTTTATAACAGTATGTGCTGGGCACTCTCGTTAGGCCCTTTTACACATATCACTCAGTCTGCTTTTCCCATTCATTTGACAAGTGTTTACTGAGCTCCTACTGTGTGTCGGAGCTGGACTCGATACTAGGGACATATTGGTAAAAAACTCAGGCAAAGTCTACCCACCTGGGGTTCTTACAAGACAAAGAGAGGGTTGGTGTCATGGGAAAGGCTGTGAATGTAAAGAATAAAATGGTGGGGTCAGACAGAAAGGGTGGTCAGGGATGCTCTCTGCATGGAAGGGGCATATTCTTGGCTTTGAGACCCAAATGCCAAAATACCTGTGAGCAGCAGGCCATGCCCATTCAGTAACAGAGCTGAGCCACAACCCTCCATAGATGCCAAACCAAACACCAGATCAGGTCAGCAATGAGGGACAAAGACCATGGCCGGCAAGGGTCTTGCCACCTGAGCTCACAAGGGGATTTTTGTTATGCTTCTTTTATTATTATTATGATGGTGGGGTTGGGGGTCCTTAGTGCACAAGACACACTCTAGGAACCATAAGTCAGGATCGAGGCTGCAATCCCTGCTCTGCCCTTGCTGTGTGACCTCGGGCTGCTATCGCCACCTCTCAGAGCCTGCTTCCTTCCCCTTCTGTAAAATGGAGAGTCTAATAATACCTACCTGGCAAGGGGGTCCAGGGAAGTCAGTGAGCTCCTTCATGTAAATAGGCGATGTCTGCACGTGGCCCCGGGTCAGAGATTTGTAATGGGGATTGAAATTACTGATAAGTGGCCAGGCATGTTGGCTCACACCCTTATTCCCAGCACTTTGGGAGGCCAAGGCAGGTGGACCACCTGAGGTCAGGAGTTTAAGATTAGCCTGGCCAACGTGGTGAAACCCCATCACTACTAAAAATACAAAAATTAATCGGGCATGGGGGTGTGTCCCAGCTACTTGAGAGGCTGAGGCAGCGGAATTGCTGGAACCCAAGAGGTGGAGATTGCAGTTAGCTTAGATCATGCCACTGCACTCCAGCCTGAGCAACAAGAGTGAAACTTGGTCTCAAAAGAGCAAGCAAGCAAGAAATTACTGATAACCTTACAGGTTGTCAGAGGTACACAAGGGACTCAGAGCGGGGGACCACACTCATCCTCTCACACACAGAGAGGGGAGCAGTCTACCTCCCCAAGACCACACAGTGACCGGCTGTCAGCAGCTGCATCACCCCAGGCTCTCCATTATGGCCCAGGGTTTCTGATGTGCTCTGGAGGGGCCCTTGGGCCTCCCCACCACCTCCTCTTCATTCCTCACTTTAGCTCTTCTCTGTGGCCCCTGGTTATGGCCAAAGGCTGGGGATCTTAAGAGTTTGAGGCAGCCTGAGCATCTGTCTGTGCTTTCACCCAGAGCCAGAGCACCAGGCCCCATGCACATCAGCTGTGATTCTCCACCAGTTCAAAACCACCTAAGGGCTGGCTGGTTGTGCATGTGGAAGAGGGGGTGCTGTTCTTCCTCCAGGATGACAACATGATAGATTGAAAAGTACATGGGAGCCTGGGTGCAGTGGCTCAGACCTGTAATTTCAGCACTTTGGGAGGCTGAGGCTGGTGGATCACCTGAGGTAGGAGTTCAAAACCAGCCTGACCAACATAGTGAAACCTCATCTCCTAATCATACAAAAATTAGCTGGGTGTGGTGGCATTTGCCTACAATCCCAGCTCCTCGGGAGGCTGAGGTGAGAGAATCACTTGAATCCAGGAAGCAGAGGTTGCAGTGAGCTGAGATCACACCCCTGCACTGAAGCCTGGGTGACAGAGTGAGATTTCATCTCAAAAAAAAAAGAAAAGAAAAGTACATGGGCTCTGGAGGCAGAGAGATGGAATTGAATCCCAGCTTTTACTTCTCAGCTGTGTGCCCTTGGACAAGTTCACTTCTCTGAGCTTCAGTTTTCTCATCTGTGAAAAGGGAACAACATTTGGCTTGCTAGGGGTCTTAGGATGACTGGGAAGTGTCTGGCACGTAGTAGGTGCTCAACATGTGTGTTTTCCCATGGCCATCTAAGAGTCCTCAGGGCTGCCCTCCTGCCCTTCTCCCACAAATCCTGTGCCTGCATCTTAAATGGGTGCTCAGGGTGATAAGAAGGCACAGGGAGGGAGCCAGGCTAGATCCACACCCACGCATGCCCATTGTTAGGAAAACAAGCTTTTAATGCCTGGTCCTGCGGCTGGTGGCTGAGTATAAAATGGGACCCAGAGCCAGCCTCTCCCTTCCTCTAAAGCACACCAAGGCAATAGTGTTTAAAAGGAAAGGAGTCAGTGGCATGGAGGCTCCAGAGACTGAGCCATTCCTATGGAAGAAGGGAGGCAGTGGGGCCCACTGCTGCGGGCCATCTGGCAGGTGTTCCATTCTACCTTCCTGCTGGGACCCACAGCCTCTTCATCAGTGATGTCTTCAGGTTCACTGTCCCCAAGCTGCTTAGGTGAGTCCAGACTTCAGGAGCTCTGCTAAGTCTGGTGGTCTCTTAATGGCATCCCTCCAGAGTCAGAGGGCTTCAGCTCTCATGCCTCTGCCTATAGATCTGGTGCTCAGGTCACTGGAGGGTGGGTGAGAAGGATACTGAAAAAGGGAAATGATTAATGAGAAAGTGAATGTGCCCCAGAAGGGCAAATAAGCCAGCTCTTACATGACCGTGTCAATTAGCTTTTGTTGTAAAATGCCCCAAGAGTGGCTTAAAATGATAAGCGGCTTCATTTATTTAGTTCATGGTAATGTGGGTCAGTAACGTGGACTGGGCTCAGCTGGGTGGTGCTTCTTTTCTTGGCTGGGTTTTCTCATGTGCCTGCAGTTGTGTGTCTGAATCTGGGATGGCTTTCTGTTCCATGTGGGTTCCCATCCTCCAAAAAGCTAGCTCAGACTTGTTCATGTGGCTGCTTCGGAGGCTTCTAAGCAATAGGCCAAAAGCCACTCTACCCTGTTGGTCAAAGGTGGTTTTGTGGCCAGCCCAGATTCATATGGTGTCTGCTCAGCTGCTGTAACAGCATCACAGACTGAGTAGCTTCAACAACAGAAATGTATTTTTCTCATGATTCTGGAGGCTGGAAATTCCAGATCAGGTATCCACAAGTTGGTTCCATCTGAGGCCTCTGCCTTTGGCGTGCAGTTGGCCACCTCTTCCCTGTGTCCTCATATGGTCTTTCCTCTGTGTGTGTCCTGGTGTCTCCCTGTGTGTCTACATTTTCTCCTCTTGTAAGGACCCCAGTCAGACTGGATGAGGGCCCAGCCTAATGACCTCGCTTTAACTTTATTGCCTCTTTAAAGGCCCTATTTCCAAATACAGTCACATTCAGACATACCGGGGGTTGGGGCTTCGACATACAAATTTTGCGAGGACACAATTTAGCCCATAACAAGGTGGAAGAAAAACACCATCTCTTGACCTTGAGGAGCTGCAGTAAGATTGAGAAGAAGCATGGACAGTGGGGGACATAACCGAGATCATGATTGTGAAAAAGTTGACTCATCCCCCACACCTGGCCTGGTTTTAGCAAAAACAACACACATGGGTACCTCCTCTCACCAGCTGTCCCTTCTCCCTCCTTCCCCTGCCAGCCTTTTCCTGGAGTTTATTGGTGATCTCAAGCCTCCGGCCTGGAAGCGCTACCTCCTCGCAGTGCTGATGTTCCTCTCGGCCTGCCTGCAAACTCTGTTTAAGCAGCAGAACACGTACTGGCTCAAGGTGCTGCAGATGAGGCTGCAGTCGGCCATCGCTTGTCTGGTGTACAGAAAGGTGAGCCCTGGGGGACAAGTGCAGGTCTTCCCAGCTGGGAAAAGGAATGTAACTGAACTGGTTGGTAGTAATGCTATCAGCAGCTGAGAATGCTTTCAGTCCTTACTTATTAGAGTCACTCACGATATATTCTCACTTCCTTTGTTATTTCTCTTTATTTGTATGTATTTATTTTTTCAGGACAGAGTCTCTACCCACCGTGACTTCCCAGAGTGCTGGGATTACAGGTGTGAGCCACCTCGCCCGGCCTCCCTCCCTTCTTAAGTCTGAGTCATATTCTGCTGTTCGGATGGATCACACTGTGTTTATCTTTTCATCTAATGGTGGACCCGTCGGTTGATTTTGCCTTTTGGCTGTTGTGAATAGCACTGCTGTGAGCACAGGTGTGCAAATACCTCTCTGAGTTCCTGCTTTCTATTCTTTTGGAATGGATGGCAGTGGCTTTGTTAGAGCAAATGGTAATTCTGTGTGTAAGTGTTTTGAGGGACCACCATTTGTAAAGTGTTTTGTCATTGTTGTCGATATGGAATCTCACTGTGTTGCCCAGGCTAGAGTGCAGTGGCATGATCAGGCCTCACTGCAACCTCCTCCTCCCAGGTTCAAGCCATTCTCATGCCTCAGCCTCCTGAGTAGCTGAGATTACAGGCACTGGCCACGACACATGGCTCATTTTTGTATTTTTAGTAGAGACAGGGTTTTACCATGTTGGCCAGGCTGGTTGCAAACTCCTGGCCTCAGGTGATCCACCCACCTCGGTCTCCCAGAGTGCTGGGATTACAGGTGCGAGCGCCCTCACCTGGCTCTTGTAAAGTGTTTTAATCATCCTGTTTTACTGTTCTTCAGCTGGGGTTGTGATCTCAGCCCTGTTTCTCTCTGCTCCTGCTAAACAACTTCCCATAGGCAGCCCAGTCCCCACCTCTGTCCAGGAGTCAGCATAGCTGGAAGTAAAGTTGGGTCGGTCCTGCCTCAGTGCTGCTTCTGTTTTAGGTAAATATCCTGTGGGGTCAGGAGAGAAAATCCCAAGTGCACCTGTGGAACACCATGGGCATCCCCCAACTCAGGACTGTGGGAGAGATGGGGTGTTGGAGGAGAGGTAAACCTGGAAGCCACTTAGCCCCACTCTGTCCCTTGCCCCTACTTTTTTTTTTTTGAGATGGAGTCTTGCTCTGTCACTCAGGCCTGGAGTGTAGTGATGCAATCTTGGCTCACTGCAACCTCCACCTCCCAGGTTCAAGAGATTCTTCTGTTTCATCCGCCTGAGTAGCTGGGACCACAGGTGAGTGCTGCCACATCTGGCTCATTTTTGTATTTTTAGTAGAGCTGGGGTTTCAACATGTTGGACAGGCTGGTCTCCAACTCCTGACCCTAGGCCATCCACGCACCTTGGCCTCCCAAAGTGCTGGGATTCCAAGTGTGAGCCACTGCGCTCAGCCAAGCCCTGCTCCATTCTAATCCCACTGCCTGTGAAAGGCTTCTGGAAGCTCACAGAAACAATGGCCCTAGTATGATGGCTCCCACTCACTTGCTCCCAGAGTTCTTGGGACACACAGTGAGGAGTGATTGTTTTTCTCACTTATCTAGATGTGATGAGCCTGGTCAAAGAAGTTTGCTGTTGCTGACTTGCAGCTGGTTAGGCCCCTGCCCCATGGAAATTGCCCCCACTAAATCCTTATGCTTCAGTTTGCTAACTCAGATCTCCATCCCTGCCTCAGGCTGGGTTAGGCTCCTCCCTGTCATGCCATGCAGGAATCTCCCATGTGATACTTACTTACTTATTTGATTCATTGATTGATTGATTGAGATGGGATCTTACTCTATCACCCAGGCTGGAGTGCAGTGGTACAATCTCAGCTCACTGCAACCTCTGCCTCCCGGGTTCAAGTGATTCTCCTACCTCAGCCTATTGAGTAGCTGGGATTATAGGCACATGCCATAACGGCCTGCTGATTTTTTTATTTTTAGTAGAGACGGGGTTTCTCCATGTTGGTCAGGTGGGTCCCAAACTCTTGACCTTGTGATCCACCTGCCTCAGCCTCCCAAAGTGCTGGGGTTACAAGCTCTCACACGCCTGACCTGTGTGACACTTTAATGAAGTAAGGTGTGTAGGTGATGGCTGCCTGATGATCTTCCTACCACAGGGCAGGGCTAGGGGCTGTGTTGTCTGGAAATTCCTCAGCTCTTTATGCTGGTAAGGGAAGAAGGAAGAGAAATCCCTCGGGAGACATGCGGCGAGGTTTGGTGGGGACATAGGTCACCCGATTGTACTTGCTGTTCCCATGTAACTTGTAACGGCTCTCATGGGAGGTGGCCTAGAACCTCAGGGAGTGGGGGTTGCTCACTATCACCTAGGGGTTGGGGGAAGAGAAGCTGAGGCTGTACAGAGCCAGCAGGCAGGGCAGAGAAACTAGGGCCAGGTGCGGTGGCTCATACCTGTAATTCCAGCAGTTTGGGAGGTGGAGGCAGGTGGACCATTTGAGGTCAGGAGTTTGAGACCAGCTGGCCAACATGGTGAAACCATCTCTACTAAAAATACAAAATTAGCCAGGCTTGCTAATGCATGCCTGTAATCCCGGTTACTCAGGAGGGTGATGCAGGAGAATCACTTGAATATGGGATGCTGAGATTGCAGTGAGCCGAGGTCATGCCATTGCACTCCAGCCTGGGCAACAAGAGTGAAACTTCATCTCAAAAAAAAAAAAAAAAAAAGAAAAGAAAAGAAAGAAAGAAAAAAGAAAACGAACTTGCTCTGCCATTGTGGCTACAGGTTTAACCCCTGATGTGTCCCTTCTACCCTGCTCCTGCTCCAACACCATCCACAACTCCCAGCTGTGGATTTGAAGTCCTTCAGTGCAGACAACGTGGATTTGCAGAGCTGCAAGCCTGATGTCTGCCCTGCAGCAGGAGACAAAGAGGAGGGAGCCCTGAGTTTGAGCCAGAGGCAGGCTATGGTGTCCCCCTGCAGGCCCTGGTTCCATTGTGTTTTGACACTCCCCCATATCCTCACACAAGCCACCCCCATTTTCAGCATGATTAGAGATGCTCCTTGACTCATGACGGGGTCATGTCCCCATAAATCTATTATAAATTGGTAATAGCAGCCAAATGCAGTAGCTCATGTCTGTAATCCCAGCACTTTGGGAGGTCAATGTCGAAAGATTGCTTGATCCCAGGAGTTCAAGACCAGCCTGGGCAACACAGAGAGATCCTGTCTCTGAAAAAAAAAAAAAAAAAAAGTGAAAATATCCTAAGTTGAAAATGCATTCATTTATTTTTTGAGACAGAGTCTCACACTGTCATCCAGGCTGGAGTGCAGTGGTGCAGTCTTGGCTCACTGCAACCTCTGCCTATCAGGTTCCAGTGATTCTCCTGCCTCAGCCTCCAGAGTGGCTGGCATTACAGGCATGAGCACTGGGTAAATTTTGTATTTTTAGTAGAGATTGGGTTTCACCATGTTGTCCAGGCTGGTCGCGATCTTTTGACCTCAGGTAGTCTGCCTATATCAGTCTCCTAAAGTGCTGGGATTACAGGCATGAGCCACTGTACTTGTCCTATTTATTTTTATTTTTATTTTTGGAGGTGGAGTCTGGCTCTGTTGCCCAGGCTGCAGTGCAGTGATTCCATCTTGGCTCACTGCCTGCAACCTCTGCCTCCCAGGTTCAAGCGATTCTCCTCCCTCAGCCTACCGGGTAGCTGGGACTACAGGCACCCTACCACACCTAGCTAATTTTTGTATTTTTAGTAGAGATGGGGTTTCACCATGTTGCCCAGGCTGGTCTTGAGCTCCTGAGCTTAGGCAATCTGCCCACCTCAGCCTCCCAAAGTGTAGGGATTACATGTGTGAGCCACCATACTCATCCCGCAAATGCACGTAATACGCCTACCCTACCAAGCATTGGATGTTAGCCCAGTTGACGTTAGGTTGAGAACAAACCGAGCAGTACTAAAAGGAGAACAAAACCCACTCACCCTTCCCCACCTTGGATCATGACTTTGACATTTCAGAGGTCCAGCCTTCATGAATGTTTGTAGAATTAGATAATAAACTTGGATAAATGTACCACCTTTAAGTGTACAATTCAATGGCATTTGGTAGCTTCACAATATTGTGCAACAATCACTACAATCTGTTTCTATACTTTCTCATCATCCCAAACAGAAATGCTGTCCTCATGAAGCAATAGTTTACCTACTTTTAAATTTTTATTTATTTATTTATTTATTATGAGACCGAGTCTTTCTCTGTCTCCCAGGCTAGAGTACAATGGTGCAATCTCGGCTCACTGCTACTTCCACCTCCCAGGTTCTAAGCAATTCTCCTGCCTTATCCTCCAGAGTTGGGATATTACAGGTGCATGCCACCACACCCAGCTAACTTTTGTATTTTTTGTAGAGATGGGGTTTCACCGTGTTGGTCATGCTGTTCTTCAACTCTTGACCTCGTCGCGATCCAGCCACCTCAGCGTCCCAAAGTGCTGGGATTACAGGCATAAGCCAAAATTTTTTATTTTTTAAGAGATGAGGTCCTGCTCTGTTACCCAGGCTGGAGTGCGGTGGCATAACTATAGTTCACTGCAGCCTCAATCTCCTGGGCTCAAGTGATCCCTCCTGCCTCGGCCTCCCAAGTAGATGGGACTACAGGTGCACACAATTTCATGTGGCTAATTTTTATCTTTTTTATAGAGACAGGGTGTCACTATGTTCCCAGGCTGGTCTCAAACTCCTGGGTTCCAGCGATCCTCCCACTTCATCCTCCTGAAGTACTGGGATCAAGGGCATGAGCCACTGTGCCTGGCCCTCATGCAATTTACTGAATACTATGCCAACAGTGAAAAACAGACAGATTGTATCGGTACTGGAAGCAGAGTTTCTACTGAATGTGATCATTTTTGTGCCATTGTAAAGTCAAAAAGTTGTGTGACCATCTGCACTTGGAACTACTGGTAGGCTTAGACACTTGGATTTTAGATCCAGAAACATCTAAACACCTCCTGCTGGGTGGCAGAAGGCTGTAGGGCTCAGAGCTCTTAGCTTCTAGTGAGAGAAACCCACTCGGGCTGAGTTTAAAAACTGAGGCTGGGCACTGTGGCTTATGCCTGTAATTGCAGCACTTTGGGAGGTCAAGGTGGGTGGATCGCCTGAGGTCAGGAGTTTAAGACCAGCCTGACCAACATGATGAAACCCTATGTTACTAAAAATACAAAACTTAGCCCAGCATGGTGGCACGTGTCTGTAGTCCCAGCTACGTGGGAGGCTGAGGCAGGAAAATTGCTCGACCATGGCAGGCAGAGGTTGCAATGAGCCGAGATCATGCCATTGCACTCCAGCCTGGGTGACAGAGCAAAAGTCCATCTCAAGAAAAAAACAAAAGAAAGAAAAGAAAAGAAAATTATGAGGAGTTGAGAAGAATCGAGGAGACACAGAGACTAAAGATGACAGGCAGCCAGCTGGACAGCCACAGTCTCATCAAGCCCAAACATGCAGAGTCTGGCCTAGGTGGGTGACAGAAATGGCCGGGCATGGTGTCTCATGCCTGTAATTCCAGCATTTTAGGAGACCTAGGAGAGCAGATTACTTGAGACTAGGAGTTCAAGACCACCCTGACTAATATGGTGAAACCATTTCCACAAAAAACACAAAATTGAAGCCGGGCGTGGTGGCTCAAGCCTGTAATCCCGGCACTTTGGGAGGCCAACGCGGGTGGATCACGAGGTCAAGAGATCGAGACCATCCTGGTCAACATAGTGAAACCCCGTCTCTACTAAAAATACAAAAAATTAGCTGGGCATGGTTGCGCGTGCCTGCAATCCCAGCTACTCAGGAGGCTGAGGCAGGAGAATTGCCTGAGCCCAGGAGGTGGAGGTTGCGGTGAGCCGAGATCGCACCATTGCCTGGGTAACAAGAGCGAAAGTCCGTCTCAAACAAACAAACAAACAAACAAACAAACAAAAAACACACAAAATTAACCAGGCATGGTTGCAGGTGCCTGTAACTTCAGCTACTTGGGAGGTTGAGGCAGGAGAACTGCTTGAGCCTGGGAGGTGGAGGTTGCAGTGAGCTGAGATCACACCATTGGACTACAGTCTGATCAACAGAGTGGCTCTTTCTCAAAAAAAAAAAAAAAAAAAAAAAAAAAAAAGGAGAAAAAAAGACACATAGAGACAATTTCTATGCAGAATTGTGAGTGAGTGTCTCTCCATTTGGGGGCAATATCAGGGGATTTCCAGGATCTGGGACTGGGCACTGAGCATGTGGCTGAGAATCCTGGACAGCTGCAACATCCAGATGTACTTAGCAGAGGAATCCAGGATGTGCCTGACTGGGGTATCAAAAAAGCTGTCAATTCCAGCTGGCTGTGGATGTTGATGCTATACATCCTGTATCTGAATTCTCCCATCAGAAGCTCTATCTAGTTAGAAAGGCAAAGAAGAAAGAAAATCATGGTCCCATTCCCCAAAGGAAAGGGCAAGGAAGTGGGAAGGTGGAAGGGAACTTCCTGGTGCTGCGGCCTGAATCTCCACTTGTGCTGCTGTCTTCCCCACTAGACTCTGTACTTCCAGAAGGGGCTGGAGATGGGCACAATGCCAGCCCCTCCCTTCTCTCCAGAAGTGTTCCACAACCCTGACATTCACAGTAATTGCTTCTTTCTGCTCGTCTTCTTTTTGAGGCAGGTTCTTGCTCAGTCACCCAGGCTGGAGTGCAGTGGTGTGAACATGGCTCACTGCAGTCTTGACCTCTTGGGCTCAAGTGATTGTCTCCCCTCAGCCTCTTGAGTAGCCGGGACTATAGGCGTGCACCACCATTCCTGGTTAATTTTAAAAAAACTTTTTTTTTTTTTTCCTGTAGAGACAGGGTCTTACTACGTTGCCAGGCTGGTCCCAAACTCCTGGGCACAAGCGATCCTCCCTTCTCGGCCTCCCAAAGTGTTTGGCATTGCAGGTGTGAGCCACCACACTTGGCCTCTTTGTGTTTCTTTAGAGTAGAGCCTTCCTAGTATGCATCTCTAGCCCATAACTGTTCGCCAGCATTGTTATGTCTTTTAAGCCTCTTTAAATCTCCCAAGTTTGTTGGCTGGGTGAGTCCTCACACCTGTAATCCTGATGTGATAGGATCATTTAAGTTCAGAGGTTTGAAACCAACCTGGGCAACACAGGGAAACTTCTGTCTCTACAAAAACTAATTTTTTTTCTTTTTTTTAAACTGTACCCAGGCTACAGTGCAGTGGTGTGATCTAACCTCACTGCAACCTTCGCCTCCTGGGTTCAAGTCATTCTTCTGTTTCATCCTCCAAAGTAGGCTGAGATTACAGGCACATGGGATCATGCCCAGCTAATTTTTGTACTTTTAATAGAGCTGGGGTTTCAGCATGTTGGCCTGGCTGTCCTCAAACTTTCATTGGAAACACACAGCAGATGGGTTTGTAAGAATAGGGTCTTCTGTGTTTTAAACGCATTCTTACTGCTAACTGTTATATGCGTCTCTAGGGCTGGAAATGACTGTTTCTGCATTCTCCAAAGAAAGGGTTGCCGAACTGCTGCAAAAACACATCAGTTTATCTCTGGAAGTTGAATACACAGATTGACAACCATTCTGCTAGATAGCTCCGTTTTGGTTTTAAAGCAAGGTATTTATCTTTACAGCCTGTTCTCCCATCCACTCTGGAATGTCCAAACCCAGCTTTTAGAAGAAACGTGTTTCTACCTCGCTGAATCTAAACATAGATGCAACTTCCTTAAGGAACCAAAACACAGCAGATGAGTTTGTAAGAAGCGGGTCTTCTGTGTTTTAAACGCATTCTTACTGCTAACTCTTATATGCGTCTCTAGGGCTGGAAATGACTGTTTCTGCATTCTCCAAAGAAAGGGTTTCTGAACTGCTGCAAACACACATCAGTTTAACTCTGGAAGTTGAATACACACATTGACAAGCATTCTGCTAGATAGCTCCGTTTTGGTTTTAGAGCAAGGTATTTCTCTTTACAGCCTGTTCTCCCATCCACTCTGGAATGTCCAAACGCAGATTTTAGAAGAAACGTGTTTCTACCTCGCTGAATCTAAACATAGATGCAACTTCCTAAAAGGAACCAACACACAGCAGATGAGTTCGTAAGAAGCGGGTCTTCTGTGTTTTAAACGCATTCTTACTGCTAACTCTTATATGCGTCTCTAGGGCTGGAAATGACTGTTTCTGCATTATCCAAAGAAAGGGATTCCGAACTGCTGCAAACACACATCAGTTTATCTCTGGAAGTTGAATACACACATTGACAACCATTCTGCTAGATAGCTCCGTTTTGGTTTTAGAGCAAGGTATTTCTCTTTACAGCCTGTTCTCCCATACACTCTGGAATGTCCAAACGCAGCTTTAAGAAGAAACGTGTTTCTACCTCGCTGAATCTAAACATAGATGCAACTTCCTAAAAGGAACCAACACACAGCAGATGAGTTTGTAAGAAGCGGGTCTTCTGTGTTTTAAAAGCATTCTTACTGCTAACTCTTATATGCGTCTCTAGGGCTGGAAATGACTGTTTCTGCATTCTTCAAAGAAAGGGTTTCTGAACTGCTGCAAACACACATCAGTTTAACTCTGGAAGTTGAATACACACATTGACAACCATTCTGCTAGATAGCTCCGTTTTGGTTTTAGAGCAAGGTATTTCTCTTTACATTCTGTTCTCCCATCCACTCTGAAATGTCCAAACGCACCTTTAAGAAGAAACGTGTTTCTATCTCGCTGAATCTAAACATAGATGCAACTTCCTAAAAGGAACCAACACACAGCATATGAGTTTGTAAGAAGCGGGTCTTCTGTGTTTTAAACGCATTCTTACTGCTAACTCTTATATGCGTCTCTAGGGCTGGAAATGACTGTTTCTGCATTCTTCAAAGAAAGGGTTTCTGAACTGCTGCAAACACACATCAGTTTAACTCTGGAAGTTAAATACACACATTGACAACCATTCTGCTAGATAGCTCCGTTTTGGTTTTAGAGCAAGGTATTTCTCTTTACATTCTGTTCTCCCATCCACGCTGGAATGTCCAAACGCAGCTCTTAGAAGAAACGTGTTTCTACCTCGCTGAATCTAAACATAGATACAACTTCCTAAAAGGAACCAACACACAGCATATGAGTTCGTAAGAAGCGGGTCTTCTGTGTTTTAAACGCATTTTTACTGCTGACTCTTATATGCGTCTCTACGGCTGGAAAAGACTGTTTCAGCATTCTCCAAAAAAAGGGTTTCCGAACTGCAGCAAACACACATCAGTTTAACTCTGGAAGTTGTATACACACATTGACAACCATTCTGATAGATAGCTCCGTTTTGGTTTTAGAGCAATGTATTTCTCTTTACAGCCTGTTCTCCCATCCACTCTGGAATGTCCAAACGCAGCTTTTAGAAGAAACGTGTTTCTACCTCGCTGAAACTAAACATAGATGCAACTTCCTAAAAGGAACCAACACACAGCAGATGAGTTCGTAAGAAGTTGGTCTTCTGTATTTTAAACGCATTTTTAGCTGCTACCTCTTATATGCGTCTCTACTGCTGGAAAAGAGTGTTTCTGCATCCTCCAAAGAAAGGGTTTCCGAACTGCTGCAAACACACATCAGTTTAACTCTGGAAGTTGAATACACATATTGACAACCATTCTGCTAGAGCTCCGTTTTGGTTTTAAAGCAAGTTATTTCTCTTTACAGCCTGTTCTCCCATCTACTCTGGAATGTCCAAAAGCAGATTTTAGAAGAAACGTGTTTCTACCTCGCTGAATCTACACATAGATGCAACTTCCTAAAAGGAACCAACACACAGCAGATGAGTTTGTAAGAAGCGGGTTTTCTGTGTTTTAAACGCATTCTTACTGCTAACTCTTACATGCGTCTCTAGGGCTGGAAATGACTGTTTCTGCATTCTCCAAAGAAAGGGTTTCTGAACTGCTGCAAACACACATCAGTTTAACTCTGGAAGTTGAATACACACATTGACAACCATTCCGCTAGATAGCTCCGTTTTGGTTTTAGAGTAAGGTATTTCTCTTTACAGCCTGTTCTGCCTTCCACTCTGGAATGTCCAAACGCAGCTTTTAGAAGAAACGTGTTTCTACCTCGCTGAATCTAAACATAGATGCAACTTCTAAAAGGAACCAACACACAGCAGATGAGTTCGTAAGAAGCGGGTCTTCTGTGTTTTAAACGCATTCTTACTGCTAACTCTTATATACGTCTCTAGGGCTGGAAATGACTGTTTCTGCATTCTCCAAAGAAAGGGTTTCCAATCTGCTGCAAACACACATCAGTTTATCTCTGGAAGTTGAATACACACATTGACAACCATTCTGCTAGATAGTTCCGTTTTGGTTTTAGAGCAAGGTATTTCTCTTTACAGCCTGTTCTCTCTTCCACTCTGGAATGTCCAAACGCTGATTTTAGAAGAAACGTGTTTCCACCTCGCTGAACCTAAACATAGATGGAACTTCCTAAAAGGAAACAACACACAGCAGATGAGTTCGTAAGAAGCGGGTCTTCTGTGTTTTAAACGCATTCTTACTGCTTACTCTTATATGCGTCTCTACGGCTGGAAAAGACTGTTTCTGCATTCTCCAAAGAAAGGGTTTCTGAACTGCTGCAAACACACATCAGTTTAACTCTGGAAGTTGAATGCACACATTGACAACCATTTTGCTATATAGCTCCGTTTTGGTTTTAGGGCAAGGTATTTCTCTTTGCATTCTGTTCTTCCATCCACTCTGGAATCTCTCAACGCAGCTTTTAGAAGAAACGTGTTTCTACCTCGCTGAATCTAAACATAGATGCAACTTCCTAAATGGAACCAACACACAGCAGATGAGTTCGTAAAAAGTGGGTCTTCTGTGTTTTAAACGAATTTTTACTACTAACTCTTATATGCGTCTCTGCGGCTGGAAAAGACTGTTTCTGCATTCTCCAAAAAAGGGTTTCCGAACTGCTGCAAACACACATCAGTTTAAGTCTGGAAGTGGAATACACACATTGACAACCATTCTGCTAGATAGCTCCGTTTTGGTTTTAGAGCAAGGTATTTCTCTTTACATCCTGTTCTCCCATCCACTCTGGAATGTCCAAACGCAGCTTTTAGAAGAAACGTGTTTCTACCTCGCTGAGTCTAAACATAGATGCAACTTCCTAAAAGGAACCAACACACAGCAGATGAGTTTGTAAGAAGCGTGTCTTCTGTGTTTTAAACGCATTCTTATTGCTAACTCTTATATGCGTCTATAGGGCTAGAAATGACTGTTTCTGCATTCTCCAAAGAAAGGGTTTCCGAACTGCTGGAAACACACATCAGTTTATCTCAGGAAGTTGAATACACACATTGACAACCATTCTGCTAGATAGCTCCGTTTTGGTTTTAGAGCAAGGTATTTCTCTTTACAGCCTGTTCTCCCATCCACTCTGGAATGTCCAAACGCAGCTTTTAGAAGAAACGTGTTTCTACCTCGCTGAATCTAAACATAGATGCAACTTCCTAAAAGGAACCAACACACAGCAGATGAGTTCGTAAAAAGCGGGTCTTCTGTGTTTTAAACGCATTCTTACTGCTAACTCTTATATGCGTCTCTAAGGCTGGAAAAGACTGTTTCTGCATTCTCCAAAGAAAGGGTTTCCGAACTTTTGCAAACACACATCAGTTTATCTCTGGAAGTTGAATACACACATTGACAACCATTCTGCTAGATAGCTCCGTTTTGGTTTTAGAGCAAGGTATTTCTTTTTACAGCCTGTTCTCCCATACACTCTGGAATGTCCAAACGCAGCTTTTAGAAGAAACGTGTTTCTACCTCGCTGAATCTAAACATAGATGCAACTTCCTGAAAGGAACCAACACACAGCAGATGAGTTTGTAAGAAGCGGGTCTTCTGTGTTTTAAACGCATTCTTACTGCCAACTCTTATAAGCGTCTCTAGGGCTGGAAATGACTGTTTCTGCATTCTTCAAAGAAAGGGTTTCTTAACTGCTGCAAACACACATCAGTTTAACTCTGGAAGCTGAATGCACACATTGACAACCATTTTGCTATATAGCTCCGTTTTGGTTTTAGGGCAAGGTATTTCTCTTTGCATTCTGTTCTTCCATCCACTCTGGAATCTCTCAACGCAGCTTTTAGAAGAAACGTGTTTCTACCTCGCTGAATCTAAACATAGATGCAACTTCCTAAATGGAACCAACACACAGCAGATGAGTTTGTAAAAAGTGGGTCTTCTGTGTTTTAAACGAATTTTTACTACTAACTCTTATATGCGTCTCTGCGGCTGGAAAAGACTGTTTCTGCATTCTCCAAAAAAGGGTTTCTGAACTGCTGCAAACACACATCAGTTTAAGTCTGGAAGTGGAATACACACATTGACAACCATTCTGCTAGATAGCTCCGTTTTGGTTTTAGAGCAAGGTATTTCTCTTTACATCCTGTTCTCCCATCCACTCTGGAATGTCCAAACGCAGCTTTTAGAAGAAACGTGTTTCTACCTCGCTGAGTCTAAACATAGATGCAACTTCCTAAAAGGAACCAACACACAGCAGATGAGTTTGTAAGAAGCGTGTCTTCTGTGTTTTAAACGCATTCTTATTGCTAACTCTTATATGCGTCTATAGGGCTAGAAATGACTGTTTCTGCATTTTCCAAAGAAAGGGTTTCCGAACTGCTGGAAACACACATCAGTTTATCTCTGGAAGTTGAATACACACATTGACAACCATTCTGCTACATAGCTCCGTTTTGGTTTTAGAGCAAGGTATTTCTCTTTACAGCCTGTTCTCCCATCCACTCTGGAATGTCCAAACGCAGCTTTTAGAAGAAACGTGTTTCTACCTCGCTGAATCTAAACATAGATGCAACTTCCTAAAAGGAACCAACACACAGCAGATGAGTTCGTAAAAAGCGGGTCTTCTGTGTTTTAAACGCATTCTTACTGCTAACTCTTATATGAGTCTCTAAGGCTGGAAAAGACTGTTTCTGCATTCTCCAAAGAAAGGGTTTCCGAACTTTTGCAAACACACATCAGTTTATCTCTGGAAGTTGAATACACACATTGACAACCATTCTGCTAGATAGCTCCGTTTTGGTTTTAGAGCAAGGTATTTCTTTTTACAGCCTGTTCTCCCATACACTCTGGAATGTCCAAACGCAGCTTTTAGAAGAAACGTGTTTCTACCTCGCTGAATCTAAACATAGATGCAACTTCCTGAAAGGAACCAACACACAGCAGATGAGTTTGTAAGAAGCGGGTCTTCTGTGTTTTAAACGCATTCTTACTGCTAACTCTTATATGTGTCTCTAGGGCTGGAAATGACTGTTTCTGCATTCTCCAAAGAAAGGGTTTCTAAACTGCTGCAAACACACATCAGTATATCTCTGGAAGTTGAATACACAGATTGACAACCATTCTGCTAGATAGCTCCGTTTTGGTTTTAGAGCAAGGTATTTCTCTTTATATTCTGTTCTTCCATCCACGCTGGAATGTCCAAACGCAGCTTTTAGAAGAAACGTGTTTCTACCTCGCTGAATCTAAACATAGATGTAACTTCCTAAAAGGAACCAACACACAGCAGATGAGTTCGTAAGAAGTGGGTCTTCTGTGTTTTAAACGCATTTTTACTGCTAACTCTTATATGCGTCTCTACTGCTGGAAAAGAGTGTTTCTGCATCCTCCAAAGAAAGGGTTTCCGAACTGCTGCAAACATACATCTGCTTAACTTAGAAGTTGAATACACACTTTGACAACCATTCTGCTAGATAGCTCCGTTTTGGTTTTAGAGCAAGGTATTTCTCTTTACAGCCTGTTCTCCCATCCACTCTGGAATGTCCAAACACAGCTTTTAGAAGAAACGTGTTTCTACCTCGCTGAATCTAAACATAGATGCAACTTCCTAAAAGGAACCAACACACAGCAGATGAGTTTGTAAGAAGCGGGTCTTCTGTGTTTTAAACGCATTCTTACTGCTAACTCTTATATGCGACTCTAGGGCTGGAAATGACTGTTTCTGCATTCTCCAAAGAAAGGGTTTCTAAACTGCTGCAAACACACATCAGTTTATCTCTGGAAGTTGAATACACAGATTGACAACCATTCTGCTAGATAGCTCCGTTTTGGTTTTAGAGCAAGGTATTTCTCTTTACATTCTGTTCTCCCATCCACGCTGGAATGTCCAAACGCAGCTTTTAGAAGAAACGTGTTTCTACCTCGCTGAATCTAAACATAGATGCAACTTCCTAAAAGGAACCAACACACAGCAGATGAATTCGTAAAAAGCGGGTCTTCTGTGTTTTAAACGCATTCTTACTGCTAACTCTTATATGCGTCTCTACGGCTGGAAAAGACTGTTTCTGCATTCTACAAAGAAAGGGTTTCCGAACTTTTGCAAACACACATCAGTTTATCTCTGGAAGTTGAATACACAAATTGACAACCATCCTGCTATATAGCTCCGTTTTGGTTTTAGAGCAAGGTATTTCTCTTTACAGACTGTTCTCCGATCCACTCTGGAATGTCCAAACGCAGCTTTTAGAAGAAACGTGTTTCTACCTCGCTGAATCTAAACATAGATGCAACTTCCTAAAAGGAACCAACACACAGCAGATGAGTTCGTACGAAGAGGGACTTCTGTGTTTAAAACTCATTTTTACTGCTAACTCTTATATGCGTCTCTACTGCTGGAAAAGAGTGTTTCTGCATCCTCCAAAGAAAGGGTTTCCGAACTGCTGCAAACATACATCAGCTTAACTTAGAAGTTGAATACACACATTGACAACCATTCTGCTAGATAGCTCCGTTTTGGTTTTAGAGCAAGGTATTTCTCTTTACAGCGTGTTCTCGCATCCACTCTGGAATGTCCAAACGCAGCTTTTAGAAGAAACGTGTTTCTACCTCGCTGAATCTAAACATAGATGCAACTTCCTAAAAGGAACCAACACACAGCAAATGAGTTTGTAAGAAGCGGGTCTTCTGTGTTTTAAACGCATTCTTATCGCTAACCCTTATATGCGTCTCTAGGGATAGAAATGACTGTCTCTGCATTCTCCAAAGAAAGGGTTTCTGAACTGCTGCAAACACACATCAGTTTAACTCTGGAAGTTGAATACACACATTGACAACCATTCTGCTATATAGCTCCTTTTTTGTTTTAGAGCAAGGTATTTCTCTTTACAGCCTGTTCTCCGATCCCCTCTGGAATGTCCAAACGCAGCTTTTAGAAGAAACGTGTTTCTACCTCGCTGAATCTAAACATAGATGCCACTTCCTAAAAGGAACCAACACACAGCAGATGAGTTCGTAAGAAGCGGGTCTTCTGTGTTTAAAACGCATTCTTACTGCTTACTCTTATATGCGTCTCTAGGGCTGGAAATGACTGTTTCTGCATTCTCCAAAGAAATGGTTTCCGAATTGCTGCAAACACACATCAGTTTAACTCTGGAAGTTGAATACACACATTGACAACCATTCTGCTAGATAGCTCCGTTTTGGTTTTAGAGCAAGGTATTTCTCTTTACAGCATGTTCTCGCATCCACTCTGGAATGTCCAAACGCAGCTTTTAGAAGAAACGTGTTTCTACCTCGCTGAATCTAAACATAGATGCAACTTCCTAAAAGGAACCAACACACAGCAGATGAGTTCGTAAGAAGTGGGTCTTCTGTGTTTTAAACGCATTCTTACTGCTAACTCTTATATGCGTCTCTACGGCAGGAAAAGACTGTTTCTGCATACTCCAAAGAAAGGGTTTCCGAACTGCTGAAAACACACATCAGTTTATCTCTGGAAGTTGAATACACACATTGACAACCATTCTGCTAGATAGCTCCGTTTTGGTTTTAGAGCAAGGTATTTCTCTTTACAGCCTGTTCTCCCATCCACTCTGGAATGTCCAAATGCAGCTTTTAGATGAAACGTGTTTCTACCTCGCTGAATCTAAACATAGATGCAACTTCCTAAAAGGAACCAAAACACAGCAGATGAGTTCGTAAGAAGCGGGTCTTCTGTGTTTTAAACGCATTCATACTGCTTACTCTTATATGCGTCTCTACGGCTGGAAAAGACTGTTTCTGCATTCTCCAAAGAAAGGGTTTCCGAACTGCTGCAAACACACATCAGTTTAACTCTAGAAGTTGAATACACACATTGACTACCATTCTGCTTGATAGCTCCATTTTGGTTTTAGAGCAAGGCATTTCTCTTTAAAGCCTGTTCTCCCATCCACTCTGGAATGTCCAAACGCAGCTTTTAGAAGAAACGTGTTTCTACCTCGCTGAATCTAAACATAGATGCCACTTCCTAAAAGGAACCAACACACAGCATATGAGTTTGTAAGAAGCGGCTCTACTGTGTTTTAAACGCATTCTTACTGCTAACTCTTATATGCATCTCTACGGCACGAAAAGACTGTTTCTGCATTCTCCAAAGAAAGGGTTTCCGAACTGCTGCAAACACACATTAGTTTAACTCTGGAAGTTGAATACACACATTGACAACCATACTGCTAGATAGCTCCGTTTTGGTTTTTGAGCAAGGTATTTCTCTTTACATTCTTTTCTCCCATCCACTCTGGAATGTCCAAACGCAGCTTTTAGAAGAAACGTGTTTCTACCTCGCTGAATCTAAACATAGATGCAACTTCCTAAAAGGAACCAAAACACAGCAGATGGGTTTGTAAGAATAGGGTCTTCTGTGTTTTAAACGCATTCTTATTGCTGACTGTTGTATGCGTCTCTAGGGCTGGAAATGACTGTTTCTGCATTCTTCAAAGAAAGGGTTTCTGAACTGTAGCAAACACACATCAGTTTAACTCTGGAAGTTGAATGCACCATTGAAAACCATTCTGCTATATAGCTCCGTTTTGGTTTTAGAGCAAGGTATTTCTCTTTGCATTCTGTTCTTCCATCCACTCTGGAATCTCCCAACGCAGCTTTTAGAAGAAACGTGTTTCTACCTCGCTGAATCTAAACATAGATGCAAGTTCCTAAAAGGAACCAACACACAGCAGATGAGTTTGTAAGAAACGGGTCTTCTGTGTTTTAAACGCATTCTTATTGCTAACTCTTATATGCGTCTATAGGGCTAGAAATGACTGTTTCTGCATTCTCCAAAGAAAGGGTTTCCGAACTGCTGCAAACACACATCAGTTTATCTCTGGAAGTTGAATACACACATTGACAACCATTCTGCTAGATAGCTCCGTTTTTTTTTTAGAGTAAGGTATTTCTCTTTACAGCCTGTTCTCCCATCCACTCTGGAATGTCCAAACGCAGCTTTTAGAAGAAACGTGTTTCTACCTCGCTGAATCTAAACATAGATGCAACTTCCTAAAAGGAACCAACACACAGAAGATGAGTTTGTAAGAAGCGGGTCTTTTGTGTTTTAAACGCATTCTTACTGCTAACACTTATATGCCTCTCTAGGGCTGGAAATGACTGTTTCTGCATTCTCCAATGAAAGGGTTTCTGAACTGCTGCAAACACACATCAGTTTAACTCTGGAAGCTGAATACACACATTGACAATCATTCTGCTAGATAGCTCCGTTTTGGTTTTAGAGCAAGGTATTTCTCTTTACATTCTGTTCTCCCATCCACTCTGGAATGTCCAAACGCTGCTTTTAGAAGA
Organism: Saimiri boliviensis; assembly: GCF_048565385.1. Classification (NCBI taxonomy): domain Eukaryota; kingdom Metazoa; phylum Chordata; class Mammalia; order Primates; family Cebidae; genus Saimiri; species Saimiri boliviensis. The sequence goes on from NW_027412505.1 coordinate 1,375,375, forward strand.
AACGTGTTTCTACCTCGCTGAATCTAAACATAGATGCAACTTCTTAAAAGGAACCCACACTCAGCAGATGAGTTCGTAAGAAGCGGCTCTTCTGTGTTTTAAACGCATTCTTACTGCTTACACTTATATGCGTCTCTACGGCTGGAAAAGACTGTTTCTGCGTTCTCCAAAGAAAGGGTTTCCGAACTGCTGCAAACACAAATCAGTTTATCTCTGGAAGTTGAATACACACATTGTCAACCATTCTGCTAGATAGCTCCGTTTTGGTTTTAGAGAACGGTATTTCTCTTTACATTCTGTTCTCCCATCCACTCTGGAATGTCCAAACGCAGCTTTAAGAAGAAACGTGTTTCTACCTCGCTGAATCTAAACATAGACGCAACTTCCTAAAAGGAACCAACACACAGCATATGAGTTGGTAAGAAGCGGGTCTTCTGTGTTTTAAACGCATTCTTACTGCTAACTCTTATATGCGTCTCTAGGGCTGGAAATGACTGTTTCTGCATTCTTCAAAAAAAGGGTTTCTGAACTGCTGCAAACACACATCAGTTTAACTCTGGAAGTTGAATGCACACATTGACAACCATTTTGCTATATAGCTCCGTTTCGGTTTTAGAGCAAGGTATTTCTCTTTGCAGTCTGTTCTTCCATCCACTCTGGAATCTCTCAACGCAGCTTTTAGAAGAAACGTGTTTCTACCTCGCTGAATCTAAACATAGATGCAACTTCCTAAAAGGAACCAACACACACTAGATGAGTTCGTAAGAAGCAGGTCTTCTGTGTTTTAAACGCATTTTTACTACTAACTCTTATATGCGTCTCTGCGGCTGGAAAAGACTGTTTCTGCATTCTCCAAAGAAAGGGTTTCTGAACTGCTGCAAACACACATCAGTTTAAGTCTGGAAGTGGAATACACACATTGACAACCATTCTGCTAGATAGCTCCGTTTTGGTTTTAGAGCAAGGTATTTCTCTTTACATCCTGTTCTCCCATCCACTCTGGAATGTCCAAACGCAGCTTTTAGAAGAAACGTGTTTCTACCTCGCTGAATCTAAACATAGATGCAACTGCCTAAAAAGAACCAACACACAGCAGATGAGTTTGTAAGAAGCGGGTCTTCTGTGTTTTAAACGCATTCTTATTGCTAACTCTTATATGCGTCTATAGGGCTAGAAATGAATGTTTCTGCATTCTCCAAAGAAAGGGTTTCCGAACTGCTGCAAACACACATCAGTTTACCTCTGGAAGTTGAATACACAGATTGACAACCATTCTGCTTGATAGCTCCGTTTTGGTTTTAGAGCAAGGTATTTCTCTTTACATTCTGTTCTCTCATCCACGCTGGAATGTCCAAACGCAGCTTTTAGAAGAAACGTGTTTCTACCTCGCTGAATCTAAACATAGATGCAACTTCCTAAAAGGAACCAACACACAGCAGATGAGTTCGTAAGAAGCGGGTCTTCTGTGTTTTAAACGCATTCTTACTGCTTACTCTTATATGCGTCTCTACGGCTGGAAAAGACTGTTTCTGCATTCTCCAAAGAAATGGTTTCCAAACTGCTGCAAACACACATCAGTTTAACTGTGGAAGTTGAATACACACATTGACAACCATTCTGCTAGATAGCTCCGTTTTGGTTTTAGAGCAAGTTATTTCTCTTTACAGCCTGTTCTCCCTTCCACTCTGGAATGTCCAAACGCAGATTTTAGAAGAAATGTGTTTCTACCTCGCTGAATCTACACATAGATGCAACTTCCTAAAAGGAACCAACACACAGCAGATGAGTTTGTAAGAAGCGGGTTTTCTGTGTTTAAAACGCATTCTTACTGCTAACTCTTACATGCGTCTCTAGGGCTGGAAATGACTGTTTCTGCATTCTCCAAAGAAAGGGTTTCCGAACTGCTGCAAACACACATCAGTTTATCTCTGGAAGTTGAATACACAGATTGAAAAACATTCGGCTAGATAGCTCCGTTTTGGTTTTAGAGCAAGGTATTTCTCTTTACAGCCGGTTCTCCCATCCACTCTTGAATGTCCAACCACAGCTTTTAGAAGAAATGTGTTTCTACCTCGCTGAATCTAAACATAGATGCAAATTCCTAAAAGGAACCAACACACAACAGATGAGTTTGAAAGAAGCGGGTCTTCTGTGTTTTAAACGCAATCTTACTGCAAACTCTTACATGCGTCTCTAGGGCTGGAAATGACTGTTTCTGCATTCTCCAAAAAAGGGTTTCTGAACTGCTGCAAACACACATCAGTTTAACTCTGGAAGTTGAATACACACATTGACAACCATTCTGCTAGATAGCTCCGTTTTGGTTTTAGAGAAAGGTATTTCTCTTTACAGCCTGTTCTCCCATCCACTCTGGAATGTCCAAACGCAGCTTTTAGAAGAAACGTGTTTCTACCTCGCTGAATCTAAACATAGATGCAACTTCCTAAAAGGAACCAACACACAGCAGATGAGTTTGTAAGAAGCGGGTCTTTTGTGTTTTAAACGCATTCTTACTGCTAATTGTTATATGCGTCTCTAGGGCTGGAAATGACTGTTTCTGCATTCTCCAATGAAAGGGTTTCTGAACTGCTGCAAACACACATCAGTTTAACTCTGGAAGCTGAATACACACATTGACAACCATTCTGCTAGATTGCTCCGTTTTGGTTTTAGAGCAAGGTATTTCTCTTTACATTCTGTTCTCCCATCCACTCTGGAATGTCCAAACGCTGCTTTTAGAAGAAACGTGTTTCTACCTCGCTGAATCTAAACATAGATGCAACTTCCTAAAAGGAACCCACACTCAGCAGATGAGTTCTTAAGAAGCGGCTCTTCTGTGTTTTAAACGCATTCTTACTGCTTACACTTATATGCGTCTCTACGGCTGGAAAAGACTGTTTCTGCGTTCTCCAAAGAAAGGGTTTCCGAACTGCTGCAAACACACATCAGTTTAACTCTGGAATTTGAATACACACACTGACAACCATTCTGCTAGATAGCTCCGTTTTGGTTTTAGAGCAAGGTATTTCTCTTTACAAACTGTTCTCCCATCCACTCTGGAATGTCCAAACGCAGGTTTTAGAAGAAAGGTGTTTCTACCTCGTTGAATCTAAACATAGATGCAACTTCCTAAAAGGAACCAACATACAGCAGATGAGTTTGTAGGAAGCGGGTCTTCTGTGTTTTAAACGCATTCTTACTGCTAACTCTTATATGCGTCTCTAGGGCTGAAAATTACTGTTTCTGCCTTCTCCAAAGAAAGGGATTCTGAACTGCTGCAAACACACATCAGTTTAACTCTGGAAGTTGAATACACACATTGACAACCATTCTGCTAGATAGCTCCGTTTTGGTTTTAGAGCAAGGTATTTCTCTTTACAACCTGTTCTCCCATCCACTCTGGAATGTCCAAACGCAGCTTTTAGAAGAAACGTGTTTCTACCTCGCTGAATCTAAACATAGATGCAACTTCCTAAAAGGAACCAACACACAGCAGATGAGTTCGTAAAAAGCGGGTCTTCTGTGTTTTAAACGCATTTTTAGTGCTAACTCTTATATGCGTCTCTAAGGCTGGAAAAGACTGTTTCTGCATTCTCCAAAGAAAGGGTTTCCGAACTTTTGCAAACACACATCAGTTTATCTCTGGAAGTTGAATACACACATTGACAACCATTCTGCTAGATAGCTCCGTTTTGTTTTTAGAGCAAGGTATTTCTCTTTATATTCTGTTCTCCCATCCACTCTGGAATGTCCAAACGCAGCTTTTAGAAGAAACGTGTTTCTACCTCGCTGAATCTAAACATAGATGCAACTTCCTAAAAGGAACCAACACACAGCAAATGAGTTTGTAAGAAGCGGGTTTTCTGTGTTTTAAACGCATTCTTACTGCTAACTCTTACATGCGTCTCTAGGGCTGGAAATGACTGTTTCTGCATTCTCCAAAGAAAGGGTTTCCGAACTGCTGCAAACACACATCAGTTTATGTCTGGAAGTTGAATACACACATTGACAACCATTCTGCTAGATATCTCCGTTTTGGTTTTAGAGCAAGGTATTTCTCTTCACAGCCTGTTCTCCCATCCACTCTGGAATGTCCAAACGCAGCTTTTAGAAGAAACGTGTTTCTACCTCGCTGAATCTAAACATAGATGCAACTTCCTAAAAGGAACCAACACGCAGAAGATGAGTTTGTAAGAAGCGGGTCTTTTGTGTTTTAAACGCTTTCTTACTGCTAACTCTTATATGCCTCTCTAGGGCTCTAAATGACTGTTTCTGCATTCTCCAATGAAAGGGTTTCTGAACTGCTGCAAACACACATCAGTTTAACTCTGGAAGCTGAATACACACATTGACAATCATTCTGCTAGATAGCTCCGTTTTGGTTTTAGAGCAAGGTATTTCTCTTTACAGCCTGTTCTCCCATCCACTCTGGAATGTCCAAACGCTGCTTTTAGAAGAAACGTGTTTCTACCTCGCTGAATCTAAACATAGATGCAACTTCCTAAAAGGAACCCACACTCAGCAGATGAGTTCGTAAGAAGCGGCTCTTCTGTGTTTTAAACGCATTCTTACTGCTTACACTTATATGCGTCTCTACGGCTGGAAAAGACTGTTTCTGCGTTCTCCAAAGAAAGGGTTTCCGAACTGCTGCAAACACACATCAGTTTATCTCTGGAAGTTGAATACACACATTGACAACTATTCTGCTAGGTAGCTCCGTTTTGGTTTTAGAGAACGGTATTTCTCTTTACATTCTGTTCTCCCATCCACTCTGGAATGTCCAAACGCAGCTTTAAGAAGAAACGTGTTTCTAACTCGCTGAATCTAAACATAGACGCAACTTCCTAAAAGGAACCAACACACAGCATATGAGTTGGTGAGAAGCGGGTCTTCTGTGTTTTAAACGCATTCTTACTGCTAACTCTTATATGCGTCTCTAGGGCTGGAAATGACTGTTTCTGCATTCTTCAAAGAAAGGGTTTCTGAACTGCTGCAAACACACATCAGTTTAACTCTGGAAGTTGAATGCACACATTGACAACCATTTTGCTATATAGCTCCGTTTTGGTTTTAGAGCAAGGTATTTCTCTTTGCATTCTGTTCTTCCATCCACTCTGGAATCTCTCAACGCAGCTTTTAGAAGAAACGTGTTTCTACCTCGCTGAATCTAAACATAGATGCAACTTCCTAAAAGGAACCAACACACAGCAGATGAGTTCGTAAGAAGCGGGTCTTCTGTGTTTTAAATGCATTTTTACTACTAACTCTTATATGCGTCTCTGCGGCTGGAAAAGACTGTTTCTGCATTCTCCAAAGAAAGGGTTTCCGAACTGCTGCAAACAGACATCAGTTTAAATCTGGAAGTGGAATACACACATTGACAACCATTCTGCTAGATAGCTCCGTTTTGGTTTTAGAGCAAGGTATTTCTCTTTACATCCTGTTCTCCCATCCACTCTGGAATGTCCAAACGCAGCTTTTAGAAGAAACGTGTTTCTACCTCGCTGAATCTAAACATAGATGCAACTTCCTAAAAGGAACCAACACACAGCAGATGAGTTCGTAAGAAGCGGGTCTTCTGTGTTTTAAACGCATTCTTACTGCTAAATCTTATATGCGTCTCTACGGCTGGAAAAGACTGTTTCTGCATACTCCAAAGAAAGGGTTTCCGAACTGCTGCAAACACACATCAGTTTAAATCTGGAAGTTGAATGCACACATTGACAACCATTCTGCTAGATAGCTCCGTTTTGGTTTTAGAGAACGGTATTTCTCTTCACAGCCTGTTCTCCCATCCACTCTGGAATGTCCAAACGCAGCTTTTAGAAGAAACGTGTTTCTACCTCGCTGAATCTAAACATAGATGCAACTTCCTAAAAGGAACCAACACACAGAAGATGATTTTGTAAGAAGCGGGTCTTTTGTGTTTTAAACGCATTCTTACTGCTAACTCTTATATGCCTCTCTAGGGCTGGAAATGACTGTTTCTGCATTCTCCAATGAAAGGGTTTCTGAACTGCTGCAAACACACATCAGTTTAACTCTGGAAGCTGAATACACACATTGACAATCATTCTGCTAGATAGCTCCGTTTTGGTTTTAGAGCAAGGTATTTCTCTTTACAGCCTGTTCTCCCATACACTCTGGAATGTCCAAACGCTGCTTTTAGAAGAAACGTGTTTCTACCTCGCTGAATCTAAACATAGATGCAACTTCCTAAAAGGAACCCACACTCAGCAGATGAGTTCGTAAGAAGCGGCTCTTCTGTGTTTTAAACGCATTCTTACTGCTTACACTTATATGCGTCTCTACGGCTGGAAAAGACTGTTTCTGCGTTCTCCAAAGAAAGGGTTTCCGAACTGCTGCAAACACACATCAGTTTATCTCTGGAAGTTGAATACACACATTGACAACCATTCTGGTAGGTAGCTCCGTTTTGGTTTTAGAGAACGGTATTTCTCTTTACATTCTGTTCTCCCATCCACTCTGGAATGTCCAAACGCAGCTTTAAGAAGAAACGTGTTTCTAACTCGCTGAATCTAAACATAGACGCAACTTCCTAAAAGGAACCAACACACAGCAGATGATTTCGTAAAAAGCGGGTATTCTGTGTTTTAAACGCATTCTTACTGCTAACTCTTATATGCGTCTCTACGGCTGGAAAAGACTGTTTCTGCATTCTCCAAAGAAAGGGTTTCCGAACTTTTGCAAACACACATCAGTTTATCTCTGGAAGTTGAATACACACATTGACAACCATTCAGCTAGATAGCTCCGTTTTGGTTTTAGAGCAAGGTATTTCTCTTTACATTCTGTTCTCCCATCCACTCTGGAATGTCCAAACGCAGCTTTTAGAAGAAACGTGTTTCTACCTCGCTGAATCTAAACATAGATGCAACTTCCTAAAAGGAACCAACACACAGCAGATGAGTTTGTAAAAAGCGGGTCTTCTGTGTTTTAAACTCATTCTTACTGCTAACTCTTATATGCGTCTCTAGGGCTGGAAATGACTGTTTCTGCATTCTCCAAAGAAAGGGTTTCTGAACTGCTGCAAACACACATCAGTTTAACTCTGGAAGCTGAATACACACATTGAAAACCATTCTGCTAGATAGCTCCGTTTTGGTTTTAAAGCAAGGTATTTCTCTTTACATTCTGTTCTCCCATCCACTCTGGAATGTCCAAACGCAGCTTTAAGAAAAAACGTGTTTCTACCTCGCTGAATCTAAACATAGATGCAACTTCCTAAAAGTAACCAACACACAGCATATGAGTTTGTAAGAAGCGGGTCTACTGTGTTTTAAACGCATGCTTACTGCTAACTCTTATATGCGTCTCTAGGGCTGGAAATGACTGTTTCTGCATTCTTCAAAGAAAGGGTTTCTGAACTGTAGCAAACACACATCAGTTTAACTCTGGAAGTTGAATGCACCATTGAAAACCATTCTGCTATATAGCTCCGTTTTGGTTTTAGAGCAAGGTATTTCTCTTTGCATTCTGTTCTTCCATCCACTCTGGAATCTCCCAACGCAGCTTTTAGAAGAAACGTGTTTCTACCTCGCTGAATCTAAACATAGATGCAAGTTCCTAAAAGGAACCAACACACAGCAGATGAGTTTGTAAGAAACGGGTCTTCTGTGTTTTAAACGCATTCTTATTGCTAACTCTTATATGCGTCTATAGGGCTAGAAATGACTGTTTCTGCATTCTCCAAAGAAAGGGTTTCCGAACTGCTGCAAACACACATCAGTTTATCTCTGGAAGTTGAATACACACATTGACAACCATTCTGCTAGATAGCTCCGTTTTTTTTTTAGAGTAAGGTATTTCTCTTTACAGCCTGTTCTCCCATCCACTCTGGAATGTCCAAACGCAGCTTTTAGAAGAAACGTGTTTCTACCTCGCTGAATCTAAACATAGATGCAACTTCCTAAAAGGAACCAACACACAGAAGATGAGTTTGTAAGAAGCGGGTCTTTTGTGTTTTAAACGCATTCTTACTGCTAACACTTATATGCCTCTCTAGGGCTGGAAATGACTGTTTCTGCATTCTCCAATGAAAGGGTTTCTGAACTGCTGCAAACACACATCAGTTTAACTCTGGAAGCTGAATACACACATTGACAATCATTCTGCTAGATAGCTCCGTTTTGGTTTTAGAGCAAGGTATTTCTCTTTACATTCTGTTCTCCCATCCACTCTGGAATGTCCAAACGCTGCTTTTAGAAGAAACGTGTTTCTACCTCGCTGAATCTAAACATAGATGCAACTTCTTAAAAGGAACCCACACTCAGCAGATGAGTTCGTAAGAAGCGGCTCTTCTGTGTTTTAAACGCATTCTTACTGCTTACACTTATATGCGTCTCTACGGCTGGAAAAGACTGTTTCTGCGTTCTCCAAGGAAAGGGTTTCCGAACTGCTGCAAACACAAATCAGTTTATCTCTGGAAGTTGAATACACACATTGTCAACCATTCTGCTAGATAGCTCCGTTTTGGTTTTAGAGAACGGTATTTCTCTTTACATTCTGTTCTCCCATCCACTCTGGAATGTCCAAACGCAGCTTTAAGAAGAAACGTGTTTCTACCTCGCTGAATCTAAACATAGACGCAACTTCCTAAAAGGAACCAACACACAGCATATGAGTTGGTAAGAAGCGGGTCTTCTGTGTTTTAAACGCATTCTTACTGCTAACTCTTATATGCGTCTCTAGGGCTAGAAATGACTGTTTCTGCATTCTTCAAAAAAAGGGTTTCTGAACTGCTGCAAACACACATCAGTTTAACTCTGGAAGTTGAATGCACACATTGACAACCATTTTGCTATATAGCTCCGTTTCGGTTTTAGAGCAAGGTATTTCTCTTTGCAGTCTGTTCTTCCATCCACTCTGGAATCTCTCAACGCAGCTTTTAGAAGAAACGTGTTTCTACCTCGCTGAATCTAAACATAGATGCAACTTCCTAAAAGGAACCAACACACAGCAGATGAGTTCGTAAGAAGCAGGTCTTCTGTGTTTTAAACGCATTTTTACTACTAACTCTTATATGCGTCTCTGCGGCTGGAAAAGACTGTTTCTGCATTCTCCAAAGAAAGGGTTTCTGAACTGCTGCAAACACACATCAGTTTAAGTCTGGAAGTGGAATACACACATTGACAACCATTCTGCTAGGTAGCTCCGTTTTGGTTTTAGAGCAAGGTATTTCTCTTTACATCCTGTTCTCCCATCCACTCTGGAATGTCCAAACGCAGCTTTTAGAAGAAACGTGTTTCTACCTCGCTGAATCTAAACATAGATGCAACTGCCTAAAAAGAACCAACACACAGCAGATGAGTTTGTAAGAAGCGGGTCTTCTGTGTCTTAAACGCATTCTTATTGCTAACTCTTATATGCGTCTATAGGGCTAGAAATGAATGTTTCTGCATTCTCCAAAGAAAGGGTTTCCGAACTGCTGCAAACACACATCAGTTTATCTCCGGAAGTTGAATACACACATTGACAACCATTCTGCTAGATAGCTCCATTTTGGTTTTAGAGCAAGGTATTTCTCTTTACAGCCTGTTCTCCCATCCACTCTGGAATGTCCAGACGCAGCTTTTAGAAGAAACGTGTTTCTACCTCGCTGAATCTAAACATAGATGCAACTTCCTAAAAGGAACCAACACACAGCAGATGAGTTTGTAAGAAGCGGGTCTTCTGTGTTTTAAACGCATTCTTACTGCTAAATCTTATATGCGTCTCTAGGGCTGGAAATGACTGTTTCTGCATTCTCCAAAGAAAGGGTTTCTGAACTGCTGCAAACACACATCAGTTTATCTCTGGAAGTTGAATACACAGATTGACAACCATTCTGCTTGATAGCTCCGTTTTGGTTTTAGAGCAAGGTATTTCTCTTTACATTCTGTTCTCTCATCCACGCTGGAATGTCCAAACGCAGCTTTTAGAAGAAACGTGTTTCTACCTCGCTGAATCTAAACATAGATGCAACTTCCTAAAAGGAACCAACACACAGCAGATGAGTTCGTAAGAAGCGGGTCTTCTGTGTTTTAAACGCATTCTTACTGCTTACTCTTATATGCGTCTCTACGGCTGGAAAAGACTGTTTCTGCATTCTCCAAAGAAATGGTTTCCAAACTGCTGCAAACACACATCAGTTTAACTGTGGAGGTTGAATACACACATTGACAACCATTCTGCTAGATAGCTCCGTTTTGGTTTTAGAGCAAGTTATTTCTCTTTACAGCCTGTTCTCCCTTCCACTCTGGAATGTCCAAACGCAGATTTTAGAAGAAATGTGTTTCTACCTCGCTGAATCTACACATAGATGCAACTTCCTAAAAGGAACCAACACACAGCAGATGAGTTTGTAAGAAGCGGGTTTTCTGTGTTTTAAACGCATTCTTACTGCTAACTCTTACATGCGTCTCTAGGGCTGGAAATGACTGTTTCTGCATTCTCCAAAGAAAGGGTTTCCGAACTGCTGCAAACACACATCAGTTTATCTCTGGAAGTTGAATACACAGATTGAAAAACATTCGGCTAGATAGCTCCGTTTTGGTTTTAGAGCAAGGTATTTCTCTTTACAGCCGGTTCTCCCATCCACTCTTGAATGTCCAACCACAGCTTTTAGAAGAAATGTGTTTCTACCTCGCTGAATCTAAACATAGATGCAAATTCCTAAAAGGAACCAACACACAACAGATGAGTTTGAAAGAAGCGGGTCTTCTGTGTTTTAAACGCAATCTTACTGCAAACTCTTACATGCGTCTCTAGGGCTGGAAATGACTGTTTCTGCATTCTCCAATGAAAGGGTTTCTGAACTGCTGCAAACACACATCAGTTTAACTCTGGAAGCTGAATACACACATTGACAATCATTCTGCTAGATAGCTCCGTTTTGGTTTTAGAGCAAGGTATTTCTCTTTACAGCCTGTTCTCCCATCCACTCTGGAATGTCCAAACGCTGCTTTTAGAAGAAACGTGTTTCTACCTCGCTGAATCTAAACATAGATGCAACTTCCTAAAAGGAACCCACACTCAGCAGATGAGTTCGTAAGAAGCGGCTCTTCTGTGTTTTAAACGCATTCTTACTGCTTACACTTATATGCGTCTCTACGGCTGGAAAAGACTGTTTCTGCGTTCTCCAAAGAAAGGGTTTCCGAACTGCTGCAAACACACATCAGTTTATCTCTGGAAGTTGAATACACACATTGACAACCATTCTGGTAGGTAGCTCCGTTTTGGTTTTAGAGAACGGTATTTCTCTTTACATTCTGTTCTCCCATCCACTCTGGAATGTCCAAACGCAGCTTTAAGAAGAAACGTGTTTCTAACTCGCTGAATCTAAACATAGACGCAACTTCCTAAAAGGAACCAACACACAGCAGATGATTTCGTAAAAAGCGGGTATTCTGTGTTTTAAACGCATTCTTACTGCTAACTCTTATATGCGTCTCTACGGCTGGAAAAGACTGTTTCTGCATTCTCCAAAGAAAGGGTTTCCGAACTTTTGCAAACACACATCAGTTTATCTCTGGAAGTTGAATACACACATTGACAACCATTCAGCTAGATAGCTCCGTTTTGGTTTTAGAGCAAGGTATTTCTCTTTACATTCTGTTCTCCCATCCACTCTGGAATGTCCAAACGCAGCTTTTAGAAGAAACGTGTTTCTACCTCGCTGAATCTAAACATAGATGCAACTTCCTAAAAGGAACCAACACACAGCAGATGAGTTTGTAAAAAGCGGGTCTTCTGTGTTTTAAACTCATTCTTACTGCTAACTCTTATATGCGTCTCTAGGGCTGGAAATGACTGTTTCTGCATTCTCCAAAGAAAGGGTTTCTGAACTGCTGCAAACACACATCAGTTTAACTCTGGAAGCTGAATACACACATTGAAAACCATTCTGCTAGATAGCTCCGTTTTGGTTTTAAAGCAAGGTATTTCTCTTTACATTCTGTTCTCCCATCCACTCTGGAATGTCCAAACGCAGCTTTAAGAAAAAACGTGTTTCTACCTCGCTGAATCTAAACATAGATGCAACTTCCTAAAAGTAACCAACACACAGCATATGAGTTTGTAAGAAGCGGGTCTACTGTGTTTTAAACGCATGCTTACTGCTAACTCTTATATGCGTCTCTAGGGCTGGAAATGACTGTTTCTGCATTCTTCAAAGAAAGGGTTTCTGAACTGTAGCAAACACACATCAGTTTAACTCTGGAAGTTGAATGCACCATTGAAAACCATTCTGCTATATAGCTCCGTTTTGGTTTTAGAGCAAGGTATTTCTCTTTGCATTCTGTTCTTCCATCCACTCTGGAATCTCCCAACGCAGCTTTTAGAAGAAACGTGTTTCTACCTCGCTGAATCTAAACATAGATGCAAGTTCCTAAAAGGAACCAACACACAGCAGATGAGTTTGTAAGAAACGGGTCTTCTGTGTTTTAAACGCATTCTTATTGCTAACTCTTATATGCGTCTATAGGGCTAGAAATGACTGTTTCTGCATTCTCCAAAGAAAGGGTTTCCGAACTGCTGCAAACACACATCAGTTTATCTCTGGAAGTTGAATACACACATTGACAACCATTCTGCTAGATAGCTCCGTTTTTTTTTTAGAGTAAGGTATTTCTCTTTACAGCCTGTTCTCCCATCCACTCTGGAATGTCCAAACGCAGCTTTTAGAAGAAACGTGTTTCTACCTCGCTGAATCTAAACATAGATGCAACTTCCTAAAAGGAACCAACACACAGAAGATGAGTTTGTAAGAAGCGGGTCTTTTGTGTTTTAAACGCATTCTTACTGCTAACACTTATATGCCTCTCTAGGGCTGGAAATGACTGTTTCTGCATTCTCCAATGAAAGGGTTTCTGAACTGCTGCAAACACACATCAGTTTAACTCTGGAAGCTGAATACACACATTGACAATCATTCTGCTAGATAGCTCCGTTTTGGTTTTAGAGCAAGGTATTTCTCTTTACATTCTGTTCTCCCATCCACTCTGGAATGTCCAAACGCTGCTTTTAGAAGAAACGTGTTTCTACCTCGCTGAATCTAAACATAGATGCAACTTCTTAAAAGGAACCCACACTCAGCAGATGAGTTCGTAAGAAGCGGCTCTTCTGTGTTTTAAACGCATTCTTACTGCTTACACTTATATGCGTCTCTACGGCTGGAAAAGACTGTTTCTGCGTTCTCCAAAGAAAGGGTTTCCGAACTGCTGCAAACACAAATCAGTTTATCTCTGGAAGTTGAATACACACATTGTCAACCATTCTGCTAGATAGCTCCGTTTTGGTTTTAGAGAACGGTATTTCTCTTTACATTCTGTTCTCCCATCCACTCTGGAATGTCCAAACGCAGCTTTAAGAAGAAACGTGTTTCTACCTCGCTGAATCTAAACATAGACGCAACTTCCTAAAAGGAACCAACACACAGCATATGAGTTGGTAAGAAGCGGGTCTTCTGTGTTTTAAACGCATTCTTACTGCTAACTCTTATATGCGTCTCTAGGGCTGGAAATGACTGTTTCTGCATTCTTCAAAAAAAGGGTTTCTGAACTGCTGCAAACACACATCAGTTTAACTCTGGAAGTTGAATGCACACATTGACAACCATTTTGCTATATAGCTCCGTTTCGGTTTTAGAGCAAGGTATTTCTCTTTGCAGTCTGTTCTTCCATCCACTCTGGAATCTCTCAACGCAGCTTTTAGAAGAAACGTGTTTCTACCTCGCTGAATCTAAACATAGATGCAACTTCCTAAAAGGAACCAACACACAGCAGATGAGTTCGTAAGAAGCAGGTCTTCTGTGTTTTAAACGCATTTTTACTACTAACTCTTATATGCGTCTCTGCGGTTGGAAAAGACTGTTTCTGCATTCTCCAAAGAAAGGGTTTCTGAACTGCTGCAAACACACATCAGTTTAAGTCTGGAAGTGGAATACACACATTGACAACCATTCTGCTAGGTAGCTCCGTTTTGGTTTTAGAGCAAGGTATTTCTCTTTACATCCTGTTCTCCCATCCACTCTGGAATGTCCAAACGCAGCTTTTAGAAGAAACGTGTTTCTACCTCGCTGAATCTAAACATAGATGCAACTGCCTAAAAAGAACCAACACACAGCAGATGAGTTTGTAAGAAGCGGGTCTTCTGTGTCTTAAACGCATTCTTATTGCTAACTCTTATATGCGTCTATAGGGCTAGAAATGAATGTTTCTGCATTCTCCAAAGAAAGGGTTTCCGAACTGCTGCAAACACACATCAGTTTATCTCCGGAAGTTGAATACACACATTGACAACCATTCTGCTAGATAGCTCCGTTTTGGTTTTAGAGCAAGGTATTTCTCTTTACAGCCTGTTCTCCCATCCACTCTGGAATGTCCAGACGCAGCTTTTAGAAGAAACGTGTTTCTACCTCGCTGAATCTAAACATAGATGCAACTTCCTAAAAGGAACCAACACACAGCAGATGAGTTTGTAAGAAGCGGGTCTTCTGTGTTTTAAACGCATTCTTACTGCTAAATCTTATATGCGTCTCTAGGGCTGGAAATGACTGTTTCTGCATTCTCCAAAGAAAGGGTTTCTGAACTGCTGCAAACACACATCAGTTTATCTCTGGAAGTTGAATACACAGATTGACAACCATTCTGCTTGATAGCTCCGTTTTGGTTTTAGAGCAAGGTATTTCTCTTTACATTCTGTTCTCTCATCCACGCTGGAATGTCCAAACGCAGCTTTTAGAAGAAACGTGTTTCTACCTCGCTGAATCTAAACATAGATGCAACTTCCTAAAAGGAACCAACACACAGCAGATGAGTTCGTAAGAAGCGGGTCTTCTGTGTTTTAAACGCATTCTTACTGCTTACTCTTATATGCGTCTCTACGGCTGGAAAAGACTGTTTCTGCATTCTCCAAAGAAATGGTTTCCAAACTGCTGCAAACACACATCAGTTTAACTGTGGAAGTTGAATACACACATTGACAACCATTCTGCTAGATAGCTCCGTTTTGGTTTTAGAGCAAGTTATTTCTCTTTACAGCCTGTTCTCCCTTCCACTCTGGAATGTCCAAACGCAGATTTTAGAAGAAATGTGTTTCTACCTCGCTGAATCTACACATAGATGCAACTTCCTAAAAGGAACCAACACACAGCAGATGAGTTTGTAAGAAGCGGGTTTTCTGTGTTTTAAACGCATTCTTACTGCTAACTCTTACATGCGTCTCTAGGGCTGGAAATGACTGTTTCTGCATTCTCCAAAGAAAGGGTTTCCGAACTGCTGCAAACACACATCAGTTTATCTCTGGAAGTTGAATACACAGATTGAAAAACATTCGGCTAGATAGCTCCGTTTTGGTTTTAGAGCAAGGTATTTCTCTTTACAGCCGGTTCTCCCATCCACTCTTGAATGTCCAACCACAGCTTTTAGAAGAAATGTGTTTCTACCTCGCTGAATCTAAACATAGATGCAAATTCCTAAAAGGAACCAACACACAACAGATGAGTTTGAAAGAAGCGGGTCTTCTGTGTTTTAAACGCAATCTTACTGCAAACTCTTACATGCGTCTCTAGGGCTGGAAATGACTGTTTCTGCATTCTCCAAAAAAGGGTTTCTGAACTGCTGCAAACACACATCAGTTTAACTCTGGAAGTTGAATACACACATTGACAACCATTCTGCTAGATAGCTCCGTTTTGGTTTTAGAGAAAGGTATTTCTCTTTACAGCCTGTTCTCCCATCCACTCTGGAATGTCCAAACGCAGCTTTTAGAAGAAACGTGTTTCTACCTCGCTGAATCTAAACATAGATGCAACTTCCTAAAAGGAACCAACACACAGCAGATGAGTTTGTAAGAAGCGGGTCTTTTGTGTTTTAAACGCATTCTTACTGCTAATTGTTATATGCGTCTCTAGGGCTGGAAATGACTGTTTCTGCATTCTCCAATGAAAGGGTTTCTGAACTGCTGCAAACACACATCAGTTTAACTCTGGAAGCTGAATACACACATTGACAACCATTCTGCTAGATTGCTCCGTTTTGGTTTTAGAGCAAGGTATTTCTCTTTACATTCTGTTCTCCCATCCACTCTGGAATGTCCAAACGCTGCTTTTAGAAGAAACGTGTTTCTACCTCGCTGAATCTAAACATAGATGCAACTTCCTAAAAGGAACCCACACTCAGCAGATGAGTTCTTAAGAAGCGGCTCTTCTGTGTTTTAAACGCATTCTTACTGCTTACACTTATATGCGTCTCTACGGCTGGAAAAGACTGTTTCTGCGTTCTCCAAAGAAAGGGTTTCCGAACTGCTGCAAACACACATCAGTTTAACTCTGGAATTTGAATACACACACTGACAACCATTCTGCTAGATAGCTCCGTTTTGGTTTTAGAGCAAGGTATTTCTCTTTACAAACTGTTCTCCCATCCACTCTGGAATGTCCAAACGCAGGTTTTAGAAGAAAGGTGTTTCTACCTCGTTGAATCTAAACATAGATGCAACTTCCTAAAAGGAACCAACATACAGCAGATGAGTTTGTAGGAAGCGGGTCTTCTGTGTTTTAAACGCATTCTTACTGCTAACTCTTATATGCGTCTCTAGGGCTGAAAATTACTGTTTCTGCCTTCTCCAAAGAAAGGGATTCTGAACTGCTGCAAACACACATCAGTTTAACTCTGGAAGTTGAATACACACATTGACAACCATTCTGCTAGATAGCTCCGTTTTGGTTTTAGAGCAAGGTATTTCTCTTTACAACCTGTTCTCCCATCCACTCTGGAATGTCCAAACGCAGCTTTTAGAAGAAACGTGTTTCTACCTCGCTGAATCTAAACATAGATGCAACTTCCTAAAAGGAACCAACACACAGCAGATGAGTTCGTAAAAAGCGGGTCTTCTGTGTTTTAAACGCATTTTTAGTGCTAACTCTTATATGCGTCTCTAAGGCTGGAAAAGACTGTTTCTGCATTCTCCAAAGAAAGGGTTTCCGAACTTTTGCAAACACACATCAGTTTATCTCTGGAAGTTGAATACACACATTGACAACCATTCTGCTAGATAGCTCCGTTTTGTTTTTAGAGCAAGGTATTTCTCTTTATATTCTGTTCTCCCATCCACTCTGGAATGTCCAAACGCAGCTTTTAGAAGAAACTTGTTTCTACCTCGCTGAATCTAAACATAGATGCAACTTCCTAAAAGGAACCAACACACAGCAAATGAGTTTGTAAGAAGCGGGTTTTCTGTGTTTTAAACGCATTCTTACTGCTAACTCTTACATGCGTCTCTAGGGCTGGAAATGACTGTTTCTGCATTCTCCAAAGAAAGGGTTTCCGAACTGCTGCAAACACACATCAGTTTATGTCTGGAAGTTGAATACACACATTGACAACCATTCTGCTATATATCTCCGTTTTGGTTTTAGAGCAAGGTATTTCTCTTCACAGCCTGTTCTCCCATCCACTCTGGAATGTCCAAACGCAGCTTTTAGAAGAAACGTGTTTCTACCTCGCTGAATCTAAACATAGATGCAACTTCCTAAAAGGAACCAACACGCAGAAGATGAGTTTGTAAGAAGCGGGTCTTTTGTGTTTTAAACGCTTTCTTACTGCTAACTCTTATATGCCTCTCTAGGGCTGGAAATGACTGTTTCTGCATTCTCCAATGAAAGGGTTTCTGAACTGCTGCAAACACACATCAGTTTAACTCTGGAAGCTGAATACACACATTGACAATCATTCTGCTAGATAGCTCCGTTTTGGTTTTAGAGCAAGGTATTTCTCTTTACAGCCTGTTCTCCCATCCACTCTGGAATGTCCAAACGCTGCTTTTAGAAGAAACGTGTTTCTACCTCGCTGAATCTAAACATAGATGCAACTTCCTAAAAGGAACCCACACTCAGCAGATGAGTTCGTAAGAAGCGGCTCTTCTGTGTTTTAAACGCATTCTTACTGCTTACACTTATATGCGTCTCTACGGCTGGAAAAGACTGTTTCTGCGTTCTCCAAAGAAAGGGTTTCCGAACTGCTGCAAACACACATCAGTTTATCTCTGGAAGTTGAATACACACATTGACAACTATTCTGCTAGGTAGCTCCGTTTTGGTTTTAGAGAACGGTATTTCTCTTTACATTCTGTTCTCCCATCCACTCTGGAATGTCCAAACGCAGCTTTAAGAAGAAACGTGTTTCTAACTCGCTGAATCTAAACATAGACGCAACTTCCTAAAAGGAACCAACACACAGCATATGAGTTGGTGAGAAGCGGGTCTTCTGTGTTTTAAACGCATTCTTACTGCTAACTCTTATATGCGTCTCTAGGGCTGGAAATGACTGTTTCTGCATTCTTCAAAGAAAGGGTTTCTGAACTGCTGCAAACACACATCAGTTTAACTCTGGAAGTTGAATGCACACATTGACAACCATTTTGCTATATAGCTCCGTTTTGGTTTTAGAGCAAGGTATTTCTCTTTGCATTCTGTTCTTCCATCCACTCTGGAATCTCTCAACGCAGCTTTTAGAAGAAACGTGTTTCTACCTCGCTGAATCTAAACATAGATGCAACTTCCTAAAAGGAACCAACACACAGCAGATGAGTTCGTAAGAAGCGGGTCTTCTGTGTTTTAAACGCATTCTTACTGCTAAATCTTATATGCGTCTCTACGGCTGGAAAAGACTGTTTCTGCATACTCCAAAGAAAGGGTTTCCGAACTGCTGCAAACACACATCAGTTTAAATCTGGAAGTTGAATGCACACATTGACAACCATTCTGCTAGATAGCTCCGTTTTGGTTTTAGAGAACGGTATTTCTCTTCACAGCCTGTTCTCCCATCCACTCTGGAATGTCCAAACGCAGCTTTTAGAAGAAACGTGTTTCTACCTCGCTGAATCTAAACATAGATGCAACTTCCTAAAAGGAACCAACACACAGAAGATGATTTTGTAAGAAGCGGGTCTTTTGTGTTTTAAACGCATTCTTACTGCTAACTCTTATATGCCTCTCTAGGGCTGGAAATGACTGTTTCTGCATTCTCCAATGAAAGGGTTTCTGAACTGCTGCAAACACACATCAGTTTAACTCTGGAAGCTGAATACACACATTGACAATCATTCTGCTAGATAGCTCCGTTTTGGTTTTAGAGCAAGGTATTTCTCTTTACAGCCTGTTCTCCCATCCACTCTGGAATGTCCAAACGCTGCTTTTAGAAGAAACGTGTTTCTACCTCGCTGAATCTAAACAAAGATGCAACTTCCTAAAAGGAACCCACACTCAGCAGATGAGTTCGTAAGAAGCGGCTCTTCTGTGTTTTAAACGCATTCTTACTGCTTACACTTATATGCGTCTCTACGGCTGGAAAAGACTGTTTCTGCGTTCTCCAAAGAAAGGGTTTCCGAACTGCTGCAAACACACATCAGTTTATCTCTGGAAGTTGAATACACACATTGACAACCATTTTGCTAGGTAGCTCCGTTTTGGTTTTAGAGAACGGTATTTCTCTTTACATTCTGTTCTCCCATCCACTCTGGAATGTCCAAACGCAGCTTTAAGAAGAAACGTGTTTCTAACTCGCTGAATCTAAACATAGACGCAACTTCCTAAAAGGAACCAACACACAGCAGATGATTTCGTAAAAAGCGGGTATTCTGTGTTTTAAACGCATTCTTACTGCTAACTCTTATATGCGTCTCTACGGCTGGAAAAGACTGTTTCTGCATTCTCCAAAGAAAGGGTTTCCGAACTTTTGCAAACACACATCAGTTTATCTCTGGAAGTTGAATACACACATTGACAACCATTCAGCTAGATAGCTCCGTTTTGGTTTTAGAGCAAGGTATTTCTCTTTACATTCTGTTCTCCCATCCACTCTGGAATGTCCAAACGCAGCTTTTAGAAGAAACGTGTTTCTACCTCGCTGAATCTAAACATAGATGCAACTTCCTAAAAGGAACCAACACACAGCAGATGAGTTTGTAAAAAGCGGGTCTTCTGTGTTTTAAACTCATTCTTACTGCTAACTCTTATATGCGTCTCTAGGGCTGGAAATGACTGTTTCTGCATTCTCCAAAGAAAGGGTTTCTGAACTGCTGCAAACACACATCAGTTTAACTCTGGAAGCTGAATACACACATTGACAACCATTCTGCTAGATAGCTCCGTTTTGGTTTTAGAGCAAGGTATTTCTCTTTACATTCTGTTCTCCCATCCACTCTGGAATGTCCAAACGCAGCTTTTAGAAGAAACGTGTTTCTACCTCGCTGAATGTAAACATAGATGCAACTTCCTAAAAGGAACCAACACACAGCAGATGAGTTTGTAAAAAGCGGGTCTTCTGTGTTTTAAACTCATTCTTACTGCTAACTCTTATATGCGTCTCTAAGGCTGGAAATGACTCTTTCTGCATTCTCCAAAGAAAGGGTTTCTGAACTGCTGCAAACACACATCAGTTTAACTCTGGAAGCTGAATACACACATTGACAACCATTCTGCTAGATAGCTCCGTTTTGGTTTTAGAGCAAGGTATTTCTCTTTACATTCTGTTCTCCCATCCACTCTGGAATGTCCAAACGCAGCTTTTAGAAGAAACGTGTTTCTACCTCGCTGAATCTAAACATAGATGCAACTTCCTAAAAGGAACCAACACACAGCAGATGAGTTTGTAAAAAGCGGGTCTTCTGTGTTTTAAACTCATTCTTACTGCTAACTCTTATATGCGTCTCTAGGGCTGGAAATGACTGTTTCTGCATTCTCCAAAGAAAGGGTTTCTGAACTGCTGCAAACACACATCAGTTTAACTCTGGAAGCTGAATACACACATTGAAAACCATTCTGCTAGATAGCTCCGTTTTGGTTTTAAAGCAAGGTATTTCTCTTTACATTCTGTTCTCCCATCCACTCTGGAATGTCCAAACGCAGCTTTAAGAAAAAACGTGTTTCTACCTCGCTGAATCTAAACATAGATGCAACTTCCTAAAAGTAACCAACACACAGCATATGAGTTTGTAAGAAGCGGGTCTACTGTGTTTTAAACGCATGCTTACTGCTAACTCTTATATGCGTCTCTAGGGCTGGAAATGACTGTTTCTGCATTCTTCAAAGAAAGGGTTTCTGAACTGTAGCAAACACACATCAGTTTAACTCTGGAAGTTGAATGCACCATTGAAAACCATTCTGCTATATAGCTCCGTTTTGGTTTTAGAGCAAGGTATTTCTCTTTGCATTCTGTTCTTCCATCCACTCTGGAATCTCCCAACGCAGCTTTTAGAAGAAACGTGTTTCTACCTCGCTGAATCTAAACATAGATGCAAGTTCCTAAAAGGAACCAACACACAGCAGATGAGTTTGTAAGAAACGGGTCTTCTGTGTTTTAAACGCATTCTTATTGCTAACTCTTATATGCGTCTATAGGGCTAGAAATGACTGTTTCTGCATTCTCCAAAGAAAGGGTTTCCGAACTGCTGCAAACACACATCAGTTTATCTCTGGAAGTTGAATACACACATTGACAACCATTCTGCTAGATAGCTCCGTTTTTTTTTTAGAGTAAGGTATTTCTCTTTACAGCCTGTTCTCCCATCCACTCTGGAATGTCCAAACGCAGCTTTTAGAAGAAACGTGTTTCTACCTCGCTGAATCTAAACATAGATGCAACTTCCTAAAAGGAACCAACACACAGAAGATGAGTTTGTAAGAAGCGGGTCTTTTGTGTTTTAAACGCATTCTTACTGCTAACACTTATATGCCTCTCTAGGGCTGGAAATGACTGTTTCTGCATTCTCCAATGAAAGGGTTTCTGAACTGCTGCAAACACACATCAGTTTAACTCTGGAAGCTGAATACACACATTGACAATCATTCTGCTAGATAGCTCCGTTTTGGTTTTAGAGCAAGGTATTTCTCTTTACATTCTGTTCTCCCATCCACTCTGGAATGTCCAAACGCTGCTTTTAGAAGAAACGTGTTTCTACCTCGCTGAATCTAAACATAGATGCAACTTCTTAAAAGGAACCCACACTCAGCAGATGAGTTCGTAAGAAGCGGCTCTTCTGTGTTTTAAACGCATTCTTACTGCTTACACTTATATGCGTCTCTACGGCTGGAAAAGACTGTTTCTGCGTTCTCCAAAGAAAGGGTTTCCGAACTGCTGCAAACACAAATCAGTTTATCTCTGGAAGTTGAATACACACATTGTCAACCATTCTGCTAGATAGCTCCGTTTTGGTTTTAGAGAACGGTATTTCTCTTTACATTCTGTTCTCCCATCCACTCTGGAATGTCCAAACGCAGCTTTAAGAAGAAACGTGTTTCTACCTCGCTGAATCTAAACATAGACGCAACTTCCTAAAAGGAACCAACACACAGCATATGAGTTGGTAAGAAGCGGGTCTTCTGTGTTTTAAACGCATTCTTACTGCTAACTCTTATATGCGTCTCTAGGGCTGGAAATGACTGTTTCTGCATTCTTCAAAAAAAGGGTTTCTGAACTGCTGCAAACACACATCAGTTTAACTCTGGAAGTTGAATGCACACATTGACAACCATTTTGCTATATAGCTCCGTTTCGGTTTTAGAGCAAGGTATTTCTCTTTGCAGTCTGTTCTTCCATCCACTCTGGAATCTCTCAACGCAGCTTTTAGAAGAAACGTGTTTCTACCTCGCTGAATCTAAACATAGATGCAACTTCCTAAAAGGAACCAACACACAGCAGATGAGTTCGTAAGAAGCAGGTCTTCTGTGTTTTAAACGCATTTTTACTACTAACTCTTATATGCGTCTCTGCGGTTGGAAAAGACTGTTTCTGCATTCTCCAAAGAAAGGGTTTCTGAACTGCTGCAAACACACATCAGTTTAAGTCTGGAAGTGGAATACACACATTGACAACCATTCTGCTAGGTAGCTCCGTTTTGGTTTTAGAGCAAGGTATTTCTCTTTACATCCTGTTCTCCCATCCACTCTGGAATGTCCAAACGCAGCTTTTAGAAGAAACGTGTTTCTACCTCGCTGAATCTAAACATAGATGCAACTGCCTAAAAAGAACCAACACACAGCAGATGAGTTTGTAAGAAGCGGGTCTTCTGTGTCTTAAACGCATTCTTATTGCTAACTCTTATATGCGTCTATAGGGCTAGAAATGAATGTTTCTGCATTCTCCAAAGAAAGGGTTTCCGAACTGCTGCAAACACACATCAGTTTATCTCCGGAAGTTGAATACACACATTGACAACCATTCTGCTAGATAGCTCCGTTTTGGTTTTAGAGCAAGGTATTTCTCTTTACAGCCTGTTCTCCCATCCACTCTGGAATGTCCAGACGCAGCTTTTAGAAGAAACGTGTTTCTACCTCGCTGAATCTAAACATAGATGCAACTTCCTAAAAGGAACCAACACACAGCAGATGAGTTTGTAAGAAGCGGGTCTTCTGTGTTTTAAACGCATTCTTACTGCTAAATCTTATATGCGTCTCTAGGGCTGGAAATGACTGTTTCTGCATTCTCCAAAGAAAGGGTTTCTGAACTGCTGCAAACACACATCAGTTTATCTCTGGAAGTTGAATACACAGATTGACAACCATTCTGCTTGATAGCTCCGTTTTGGTTTTAGAGCAAGGTATTTCTCTTTACATTCTGTTCTCTCATCCACGCTGGAATGTCCAAACGCAGCTTTTAGAAGAAACGTGTTTCTACCTCGCTGAATCTAAACATAGATGCAACTTCCTAAAAGGAACCAACACACAGCAGATGAGTTCGTAAGAAGCGGGTCTTCTGTGTTTTAAACGCATTCTTACTGCTTACTCTTATATGCGTCTCTACGGCTGGAAAAGACTGTTTCTGCATTCTCCAAAGAAATGGTTTCCAAACTGCTGCAAACACACATCAGTTTAACTGTGGAAGTTGAATACACACATTGACAACCATTCTGCTAGATAGCTCCGTTTTGGTTTTAGAGCAAGTTATTTCTCTTTACAGCCTGTTCTCCCTTCCACTCTGGAATGTCCAAACGCAGATTTTAGAAGAAATGTGTTTCTACCTCGCTGAATCTACACATAGATGCAACTTCCTAAAAGGAACCAACACACAGCAGATGAGTTTGTAAGAAGCGGGTTTTCTGTGTTTTAAACGCATTCTTACTGCTAACTCTTACATGCGTCTCTAGGGCTGGAAATGACTGTTTCTGCATTCTCCAAAGAAAGGGTTTCCGAACTGCTGCAAACACACATCAGTTTATCTCTGGAAGTTGAATACACAGATTGAAAAACATTCGGCTAGATAGCTCCGTTTTGGTTTTAGAGCAAGGTATTTCTCTTTACAGCCGGTTCTCCCATCCACTCTTGAATGTCCAACCACAGCTTTTAGAAGAAATGTGTTTCTACCTCGCTGAATCTAAACATAGATGCAAATTCCTAAAAGGAACCAACACACAACAGATGAGTTTGAAAGAAGCGGGTCTTCTGTGTTTTAAACGCAATCTTACTGCAAACTCTTACATGCGTCTCTAGGGCTGGAAATGACTGTTTCTGCATTCTCCAAAAAAGGGTTTCTGAACTGCTGCAAACACACATCAGTTTAACTCTGGAAGTTGAATACACACATTGACAACCATTCTGCTAGATAGCTCCGTTTTGGTTTTAGAGAAAGGTATTTCTCTTTACAGCCTGTTCTCCCATCCACTCTGGAATGTCCAAACGCAGCTTTTAGAAGAAACGTGTTTCTACCTCGCTGAATCTAAACATAGATGCAACTTCCTAAAAGGAACCAACACACAGCAGATGAGTTTGTAAGAAGCGGGTCTTTTGTGTTTTAAACGCATTCTTACTGCTAATTGTTATATGCGTCTCTAGGGCTGGAAATGACTGTTTCTGCATTCTCCAATGAAAGGGTTTCTGAACTGCTGCAAACACACATCAGTTTAACTCTGGAAGCTGAATACACACATTGACAACCATTCTGCTAGATTGCTCCGTTTTGGTTTTAGAGCAAGGTATTTCTCTTTACATTCTGTTCTCCCATCCACTCTGGAATGTCCAAACGCTGCTTTTAGAAGAAACGTGTTTCTACCTCGCTGAATCTAAACATAGATGCAACTTCCTAAAAGGAACCCACACTCAGCAGATGAGTTCTTAAGAAGCGGCTCTTCTGTGTTTTAAACGCATTCTTACTGCTTACACTTATATGCGTCTCTACGGCTGGAAAAGACTGTTTCTGCGTTCTCCAAAGAAAGGGTTTCCGAACTGCTGCAAACACACATCAGTTTAACTCTGGAATTTGAATACACACACTGACAACCATTCTGCTAGATAGCTCCGTTTTGGTTTTAGAGCAAGGTATTTCTCTTTACAAACTGTTCTCCCATCCACTCTGGAATGTCCAAACGCAGGTTTTAGAAGAAAGGTGTTTCTACCTCGTTGAATCTAAACATAGATGCAACTTCCTAAAAGGAACCAACATACAGCAGATGAGTTTGTAGGAAGCGGGTCTTCTGTGTTTTAAACGCATTCTTACTGCTAACTCTTATATGCGTCTCTAGGGCTGAAAATTACTGTTTCTGCCTTCTCCAAAGAAAGGGATTCTGAACTGCTGCAAACACACATCAGTTTAACTCTGGAAGTTGAATACACACATTGACAACCATTCTGCTAGATAGCTCCGTTTTGGTTTTAGAGCAAGGTATTTCTCTTTACAACCTGTTCTCCCATCCACTCTGGAATGTCCAAACGCAGCTTTTAGAAGAAACGTGTTTCTACCTCGCTGAATCTAAACATAGATGCAACTTCCTAAAAGGAACCAACACACAGCAGATGAGTTCGTAAAAAGCGGGTCTTCTGTGTTTTAAACGCATTTTTAGTGCTAACTCTTATATGCGTCTCTAAGGCTGGAAAAGACTGTTTCTGCATTCTCCAAAGAAAGGGTTTCCGAACTTTTGCAAACACACATCAGTTTATCTCTGGAAGTTGAATACACACATTGACAACCATTCTGCTAGATAGCTCCGTTTTGTTTTTAGAGCAAGGTATTTCTCTTTATATTCTGTTCTCCCATCCACTCTGGAATGTCCAAACGCAGCTTTTAGAAGAAACTTGTTTCTACCTCGCTGAATCTAAACATAGATGCAACTTCCTAAAAGGAACCAACACACAGCAAATGAGTTTGTAAGAAGCGGGTTTTCTGTGTTTTAAACGCATTCTTACTGCTAACTCTTACATGCGTCTCTAGGGCTGGAAATGACTGTTTCTGCATTCTCCAAAGAAAGGGTTTCCGAACTGCTGCAAACACACATCAGTTTATGTCTGGAAGTTGAATACACACATTGACAACCATTCTGCTAGATATCTCCGTTTTGGTTTTAGAGCAAGGTATTTCTCTTCACAGCCTGTTCTCCCATCCACTCTGGAATGTCCAAACGCAGCTTTTAGAAGAAACGTGTTTCTACCTCGCTGAATCTAAACATAGATGCAACTTCCTAAAAGGAACCAACACGCAGAAGATGAGTTTGTAAGAAGCGGGTCTTTTGTGTTTTAAACGCTTTCTTACTGCTAACTCTTATATGCCTCTCTAGGGCTGGAAATGACTGTTTCTGCATTCTCCAATGAAAGGGTTTCTGAACTGCTGCAAACACACATCAGTTTAACTCTGGAAGCTGAATACACACATTGACAATCATTCTGCTAGATAGCTCCGTTTTGGTTTTAGAGCAAGGTATTTCTCTTTACAGCCTGTTCTCCCATCCACTCTGGAATGTCCAAACGCTGCTTTTAGAAGAAACGTGTTTCTACCTCGCTGAATCTAAACATAGATGCAACTTCCTAAAAGGAACCCACACTCAGCAGATGAGTTCGTAAGAAGCGGCTCTTCTGTGTTTTAAACGCATTCTTACTGCTTACACTTATATGCGTCTCTACGGCTGGAAAAGACTGTTTCTGCGTTCTCCAAAGAAAGGGTTTCCGAACTGCTGCAAACACACATCAGTTTATCTCTGGAAGTTGAATACACACATTGACAACTATTCTGCTAGGTAGCTCCGTTTTGGTTTTAGAGAACGGTATTTCTCTTTACATTCTGTTCTCCCATCCACTCTGGAATGTCCAAACGCAGCTTTAAGAAGAAACGTGTTTCTAACTCGCTGAATCTAAACATAGACGCAACTTCCTAAAAGGAACCAACACACAGCATATGAGTTGGTGAGAAGCGGGTCTTCTGTGTTTTAAACGCATTCTTACTGCTAACTCTTATATGCGTCTCTAGGGCTGGAAATGACTGTTTCTGCATTCTTCAAAGAAAGGGTTTCTGAACTGCTGCAAACACACATCAGTTTAACTCTGGAAGTTGAATGCACACATTGACAACCATTTTGCTATATAGCTCCGTTTTGGTTTTAGAGCAAGGTATTTCTCTTTGCATTCTGTTCTTCCATCCACTCTGGAATCTCTCAACGCAGCTTTTAGAAGAAACGTGTTTCTACCTCGCTGAATCTAAACATAGATGCAACTTCCTAAAAGGAACCAACACACAGCAGATGAGTTCGTAAGAAGCGGGTCTTCTGTGTTTTAAACGCATTCTTACTGCTAAATCTTATATGCGTCTCTACGGCTGGAAAAGACTGTTTCTGCATACTCCAAAGAAAGGGTTTCCGAACTGCTGCAAACACACATCAGTTTAAATCTGGAAGTTGAATGCACACATTGACAACCATTCTGCTAGATAGCTCCGTTTTGGTTTTAGAGAACAGTATTTCTCTTCACAGCCTGTTCTCCCATCCACTCTGGAATGTCCAAACGCAGCTTTTAGAAGAAACGTGTTTCTACCTCGCTGAATCTAAACATAGATGCAACTTCCTAAAAGGAACCAACACACAGAAGATGATTTTGTAAGAAGCGGGTCTTTTGTGTTTTAAACGCATTCTTACTGCTAACTCTTATATGCCTCTCTAGGGCTGGAAATGACTGTTTCTGCATTCTCCAATGAAAGGGTTTCTGAACTGCTGCAAACACACATCAGTTTAACTCTGGAAGCTGAATACACACATTGACAATCATTCTGCTAGATAGCTCCGTTTTGGTTTTAGAGCAAGGTATTTCTCTTTACAGCCTGTTCTCCCATCAACTCTGGAATGTCCAAACGCTGCTTTTAGAAGAAACGTGTTTCTACCTCGCTGAATCTAAACAAAGATGCAACTTCCTAAAAGGAACCCACACTCAGCAGATGAGTTCGTAAGAAGCGGCTCTTCTGTGTTTTAAACGCATTCTTACTGCTTACACTTATATGCGTCTCTACGGCTGGAAAAGACTGTTTCTGCGTTCTCCAAAGAAAGGGTTTCCGAACTGCTGCAAACACACATCAGTTTATCTCTGGAAGTTGAATACACACATTGACAACCATTTTGCTAGGTAGCTCCGTTTTGGTTTTAGAGAACGGTATTTCTCTTTACATTCTGTTCTCCCATCCACTCTGGAATGTCCAAACGCAGCTTTAAGAAGAAACGTGTTTCTAACTCGCTGAATCTAAACATAGACGCAACTTCCTAAAAGGAACCAACACACAGCAGATGATTTCGTAAAAAGCGGGTATTCTGTGTTTTAAACGCATTCTTACTGCTAACTCTTATATGCGTCTCTACGGCTGGAAAAGACTGTTTCTGCATTCTCCAAAGAAAGGGTTTCCGAACTTTTGCAAACACACATCAGTTTATCTCTGGAAGTTGAATACACACATTGACAACCATTCAGCTAGATAGCTCCGTTTTGGTTTTAGAGCAAGGTATTTCTCTTTACATTCTGTTCTCCCATCCACTCTGGAATGTCCAAACGCAGCTTTTAGAAGAAACGTGTTTCTACCTCGCTGAATCTAAACATAGATGCAACTTCCTAAAAGGAACCAACACACAGCAGATGAGTTTGTAAAAAGCGGGTCTTCTGTGTTTTAAACTCATTCTTACTGCTAACTCTTATATGCGTCTCTAGGGCTGGAAATGACTGTTTCTGCATTCTCCAAAGAAAGGGTTTCTGAACTGCTGCAAACACACATCAGTTTAACTCTGGAAGCTGAATACACACATTGACAACCATTCTGCTAGATAGCTCCGTTTTGGTTTTAGAGCAAGGTATTTCTCTTTACATTCTGTTCTCCCATCCACTCTGGAATGTCCAAACGCAGCTTTTAGAAGAAACGTGTTTCTACCTCGCTGAATGTAAACATAGATGCAACTTCCTAAAAGGAACCAACACACAGCAGATGAGTTTGTAAAAAGCGGGTCTTCTGTGTTTTAAACTCATTCTTACTGCTAACTCTTATATGCGTCTCTAAGGCTGGAAATGACTCTTTCTGCATTCTCCAAAGAAAGGGTTTCTGAACTGCTGCAAACACACATCAGTTTAACTCTGGAAGCTGAATACACACATTGACAACCATTCTGCTAGATAGCTCCGTTTTGGTTTTAGAGCAAGGTATTTCTCTTTACATTCTGTTCTCCCATCCACTCTGGAATGTCCAAACGCTGCTTTTAGAAAAAACGTGTTTCTACCTCGCTGAATCTAAACATAGATGCAACTTCCTAAAAGGAACCCACACTCAGCATATGAGTTCTTAAGAAGCGGCTCTTCTGTGTTTTAAACGCATTCTTACTGCTTACACTTATATGCGTCTCTACGGCTGGAAAAGACTGTTTCTGCGTTCTCCAAAGAAAGGGTTTCCGAACTGCTGCAAACACACATCAGTTTAACTCTGGAATTTGAATACACACATTGACAACCATTCTGCTAGATAGCTCCGTTTTGGTTTTACAGCAAGGTATTTCTCTTTACAACCTGTTCTCCCATCCACTCTGGAATGTCCAAACGCAGGTTTTAGAAGAAACGTGTTTCTACCTCGTTGAATCTAAACATAGATGCAACTTCCTAAAAGAAACCAACACACAGCAGATGAGTTTGTAGGAAGCGGGTCTTCTGTGTTTTAAACGCATTCTTACTGCTAACTCTTATATGCGTCTCTAGGGCTGAAAATTACTGTTTCTGCCTTCTCCAAAGAAAGGGATTCTGAACTGCTGCAAACACACATCAGTTTAACTCTGGAAGTTGAATACACACATTGACAACCATTCTGCTAGATAGCTCCGTTTTGGTTTTAGAGCAAGGTATTTCTCTTTACAGCCGTTTCTCCCATCCACTCTGGAACGTCCAAACGCAGCTTTTAGAAGAAACGTGTTTCTACCTCGCTGAATCTAAACATAGATGCAACTTCCTAAAAGGAACCAACACACAGCAGATGAGTTTGTAAGAAGCGGGTCTTCTGTGTTTTAAACGCATTCTTACTGCTAACTCTTATATGCGTCTCTAGGGCTGGAAATGACTGTTTCTGCATTCTCCAAAGAAAGGGTTTCTGAACTGCTACAAACACACATCAGTTTAACTCTGGAAGTTTAATAAACACATTGACAACCATTCCGCTAGATAGCTCCGTATTGGTTTTAGAGCAAGGTATTTCTCTTTACATTCTGTTCTCCCATCCACTCTGGAATGTCCAAACGCAGCTTTTAGAAGAAACGTGTTTCTACGTCGCTGAATCTAAACATAGATGAAACTTCCTAAAAGGAACCAACACACAGCAGATGAGTTTGTAAGAAGCGGGTCTTCTGTGTTTTAAACGCATTCTTACTGCTAACTCTTATATTCGTCTCTACGGCTGGAAAAGACTGTTTCTGCATTCTCCAAAGAAAGGGTATCCGAACTGCTGCAAACACACATCAGTTTACCTCTGGAAGTTGAATACACACATTGACAGCCATTCTGCTAGATAGCTCCGTTTTGGTTTTAGAGCAAGGTATTTCTCTTTACAGCCGTTTCTCCCATCCACTCTGGAATGTCCAAACGCAGCTTTTAAAAGAAATGTGTTTCTACCTCGCTGAATCTAAACATAGATGCAACTTCCTAAAAGGAACCAACACACAGCAGATGAGTTCGTAAGAAGCGGGTCTTCTATGTTTTAAACGCATTCTTACTGCTAACTCTTATAAGCTTCTCTACGGCTGGAAAAGACTGTTTCTGCATTCTCCAAAGAAAGGGTTTCTGAACTGCTGCAAACACACATCAGTTTAATTCTGGAAATTGAATACATACATTGACAAGCATTCTGCTAGATAGCTCCGTTTTGGTTTTAGAGCCAGGTATTTCTCTTTACATTCTGTTCTCCCATCCACTCTGGAATGTCCAAACGCTGCTTTTAGAAGAAATGTGTTTCTACCTCGCTGAATCTAAACATAGATGCAACTTCCTAAAAGGAACCCACACTCAGCAGATGAGTTCGTAAGAAGCGGCTCTTCTGTGTTTTAAACGCATTCTTACTGCTTACACTTATATGTGTCTCTACGGCTGGAAAAGACTGTTTCTGCGTTCTCCAAAGAAAGGGTTTCCGAACTGCTGCAAACACACATCAGTTTATCTCTGGAAGTTGAATACACACATTGACAACCATTCTGCTAGGTAGCTCCGTTTTGGTTTTAGAGAACGGTATTTCTCTTCACAGCCTGTTCTCCCATCCACTCTGGAATGTCCAAACGCAGCTTTTAGAAGAAACGTGTTTCTACCTCGCTGAATCTAAACATAGATGCAACTTCCTAAAAGGAACCAACACACAGAAGATGAGTTTGTAAGAAGCGGGTCTTTTGTGTTTTAAACGCATTCTTACTGCTAACACTTATATGCCTCTCTAGGGCTGGAAATGACTGTTTCTGCATTCTCCAATGAAAGGGTTTCTGAACTGCTGCAAACACACATCAGTTTAACTCTGGAAGCTGAATACACACATTGACAATCATTCTGCTAGATAGCTCCGTTTTGGTTTTAGAGCAAGGTATTTCTCTTTACATTCTGTTCTCCCATCCACTCTGGAATGTCCAAACGCTGCTTTTAGAAGAAACGTGTTTCTACCTCGCTGAATCTAAACATAGATGCAACTTCTTAAAAGGAACCCACACTCAGCAGATGAGTTCGTAAGAAGCGGCTCTTCTGTGTTTTAAACGCATTCTTACTGCTTACACTTATATGCGTCTCTACGGCTGGAAAAGACTGTTTCTGCGTTCTCCAAAGAAAGGGTTTCCGAACTGCTGCAAACACAAATCAGTTTATCTCTGGAAGTTGAATACACACATTGTCAACCATTCTGCTAGATAGCTCCGTTTTGGTTTTAGAGAACGGTATTTCTCTTTACATTCTGTTCTCCCATCCACTCTGGAATGTCCAAACGCAGCTTTAAGAAGAAACGTGTTTCTACCTCGCTGAATCTAAACATAGACGCAACTTCCTAAAAGGAACCAACACACAGCATATGAGTTGGTAAGAAGCGGGTCTTCTGTGTTTTAAACGCATTCTTACTGCTAACTCTTATATGCGTCTCTAGGGCTGGAAATGACTGTTTCTGCATTCTTCAAAAAAAGGGTTTCTGAACTGCTGCAAACACACATCAGTTTAACTCTGGAAGTTGAACGCACACATTGACAACCATTTTGCTATATAGCTCCGTTTCGGTTTTAGAGCAAGGTATTTCTCTTTGCATTCTGTTCTTCCATCCACTCTGGAATCTCTCAACGCAGCTTTTAGAAGAAACGTGTTTCTACCTCGCTGAATCTAAACATAGATGCAACTTCCTAAAAGGAACCAACACACAGCAGATGAGTTCGTAAGAAGCGGGTCTTCTGTGTTTTAAACGCATTTTTACTACTAACTCTTATATGCGTCTCTGTGGCTGGAAAAGACTGTTTCTGCATTCTCCAAAGAAAGGGTTTCCGAACTGCTGCAAACACACATCAGTTTAAGTCTGGAAGTGGAATACACACATTGACAACCATTCTGCTAGATAGCTCCGTTTTGGTTTTAGAGCAAGGTATTTCTCTTTACAGCCTGTTCTCCCATCCACGCTGGAATGTCCAAACGCAGCTTTTAGAAGAAACGTGTTTCTACCTCGCTGAATGTAAACATAGATGCAACTTCCTAAAAGGAACCAACACACAGCAGATGAGTTCGTAAGAAGTGGGTCTTCTGTGTTTTAAACGCATTTTTACTGCTAACTCTTATATGCGTCTCTACTGCAGGAAATGAGTGTTTCTGCAACCTCCAAAGAAAGTGTTTCCGAACTGCTGCAAACACACATCAGTTTAACTCTGAAGTTGAATACACACTTTGACAACCATTCTGCTAGATAGCTCCGTTTTGGTTTTAGAGCAAGTTATTCCTCTTTACAGCCTGTTCTCCCATCCACTCTGGAATGTCCAGACGCAGCTTTTAGAAGAAACGTGTTTCTACCTCGCTGAATCTAAACATAGATGCAACTTCCTAAAAGGAACCAACACACAGCAGATGAGTTTGTAAGAAGCGGGTCTTCTGTGATTTAAACGCATTCTTACTGCGAACTCTTATATGCGTCTCTAGGGCTGGAAATGACTGTTTCTGCATTCTCCAAAGAAAGGGTTTCTAAACTGCTGCAAACACATATCAGTTTATCTCTGGAAGTTGAATACACAGATTGACAACCATTCTGCTAGATAGCTCCGTTTTGGTTTTAGAGCAAGGTATTTCTCTTTACATTCTGTTCTCCCATCCACGCTGGAATGTCCAAACGCAGGTTTTAGAAGAAACGTGTTTCTACCTCGCTGAATCTAAACATAGATGCAACTTCCTAAAAGGAACCAACACACAGCAGATGAGTTCGTAAAAAGCGGGTCTTCTGTGTTTTAAACGCATTCTTACTGCTAACTCTTATATGCGTCTCTACGGCTGGAAAAGACTGTTTCTGCATTCTACAAAGAAAGGGTTTCCGAACTTTTGCAAACACACATCAGTTTATCTCTGGAAGTTGAATACACACATTGACAACCATTCTGCTAGATAGCTCCGTTTTGGTTTTAGAGCAAGGTATTTCTCTTTATATTCTGTTCTCCCATCCACTCTGGAATGTCCCAACGCAGCTTTTAGAAGAAACGTGTTTCTACCTCGCTGAATCTAAACATAGATGCAACTTCCTAAAAGGAACCAACACACAGCAGATGAGTTTGTAAGAAGCGGGTCTTCTGTGTTTTAAACGCATTCTTACTGCTACCTCTTATATGCGTCTCTAGGGCTGGAAATGACTGTTTCTGCATTCTCCAAAGAAAGGGTTTCTGAACTGCTGCAAACACACATCAGTTTATCTCTGGAAGTTGAATACACAGATTGACAACCATTCTGCTTGATAGCTCCGTTTTTTTTTTAGAGCAAGGTATTTCTCTTTACATTCTGTTCTCCCATCCACGCTGGAATGTCCAAACGCAGCTTTTAGAAGAAACGTGTTTCTACCTCGCTGAATCTAAACATAGATGCAACTTCCTAAAAGGAACCAACACACAGCAGATGAGTTCGTAAGAAGCGGGTCTTCTGTGTTTTAAACGCATTCTTACAGCTTACTCTTATATGCGCCTCTACGGCTGGAAAAGACTGTTTCTGCATTCTCCAAAGAAATGGTTTCCAAACTGCTGCAAACACACATCAGTTTAACTCTGGAAGTTGAATACACACATTGACAACCATTCTGCTAGATAGCTCTGTTTTGGTTTTAGAGCAAGGTATTTCTCTTTACAGCCTGTTCTCCCATCCACTCTGGAATGTCCAAACGCAGATTTTAGAAGAAACGTGTTTCTACCTCGCTGAATCTACACATAGATGCAACTTCCTAAAAGGAACCAACACACAGCAGATGAGTTTGTAAGAAGCCGGTTTTCTGTGTTTTAAACGCATTCTTACTGCTTACTCTTACATGCGTCTCTAGGGCTGGAAATGACTGTTTCTGCATTCTCCAAAGAAAGGGTTTCCGAACTGCTGCAAACACACATCAGTTTATCTCTGGAAGTTGAATACACAGATTGAAAAACATTCTGCTAGATAGCTCCGTTTTGGTTTTAAAGCAAGGTATTTCTCTTTACAGCCTGTTCTCCCATCCACTCTTGAATGTCCAACCGCAGCTTTTAGAAGAAATGTGTTTTTTACCTCGCTGAATCTAAACATAGATGCAAATTCCTAAAAGGAACCAACACACAACAGATGAGTTTGTAAGAAGCGGGTCTTCTGTGTTTTAAACGCAATCTTACTGCAAACTCTTACATGCGTCTCTAGGGCTAGAAATGACTGTTTCTGCATTCTCAAAAAAAGGGTTTCTGAACTGCTGCAAACACACATCAGTTTAACTCTGGAAGTTGAATACACACATTGACAACCATTCTGCTAGATAGCTCCGTTTTGGTTTTAGAGAAAGGTATTTCTCTTTACAGCCTGTTCTCCCATCCACTCTGGAATGTCCAAACGCAGCTTTTAGAAGAAACGTGTTTCTACCTCCCTGAATCTAAACATAGATGCAACTTCCTAAAAGGAACCAACACACAGCAGATGAGTTTGTAAGAAGCGGGTCTTTTGTGTTTTAAACGCATTCTTACTGCTAATTGTTATATGCGTCTCTAGGGCTGGAAATGACTGTTTCTGCATTCTCCAATGAAAGGGTTTCTGAACTGTTGCAAACACACATCAGTTTAACTCTGGAAGCTGAATACACACATTGACAACCATTCTGCTAGATAGCTCCGTTTTGGTTTTAGAGCAAGGTATTTCTCTTTACATTGTGTTCTCCCATCCACTCTGGAATGTCCAAACGCTGCTTTTAGAAGAAACGTGTTTCTACCTCGCTGAATCTAAACATAGATGCAACTTCCTAAAAGGAACCAACACACAGCAGATGAGTTCGTACGAAGCGGGTCTTCTGTGTTTTAAACGCATTCTTACTGCTAACTCTTATATGCGTCTCTACGGCTGGAAAAGACTGTTTCTGCATACTCCAAAGAAAGGGTTTCCGAACTGCTGCAAACACACATCAGTTTAAATCTGGAAGTTGAATGCACACATTGACAACCATTCTGCTAGATAGCTCCGTTTTGGTTTTAGAGCAAGGTATTTCTCTTCACAGCCTGTTCTCCCATCCACTCTGGAATGTCCAAACGCAGCTTTTAGAAGAAACGTGTTTCTACCTCGCTGAATCTAAACATAGATGCAACTTCCTAAAAGGAACCAACACACAGAAGATGAGTATGTAAGAAGCGGGTCTTTTGTGTTTTAAACACATTCTTACTGCTAACTCTTATATGCCTCTCTAGGGCTGGAAATGACTGTTTCTGCATTCTCCAATGAAAGGGTTTCTGAACTGCTGCAAACACACATCAATTTAACTCTGGAAGCTGAATACACACATTGACAACCATTCTGCTAGATAGCTCTGTTTTGGTTTTAGAGCAAGGTATTTCTCTTTACATTCTGTTCTCCCATCCACTCTGGAATGTCCAAACGCTGCTTTTAGAAGAAACGTGTTTCTACCTCGCTGAATCTAAACATAGATGCAACTTCCTAAAAGGAACCCACACTCAGCAGATGAGTTCGTAAGAAGCGGCTCTTCTGTGTTTTAAACGCATTCTTACTGCTTACACTTATATGCGTCTCTACGGCTGGAAAAGACTGTTTCTGCGTTCTCCAAAGAAAGGGTTTCCGAACTGCTGCAAACACACATCAGTTTACCTCCGGAAGTTGAATACACACATTGACAACCATTCTGCTAGATAGCTCCGTTTTGGTTTTAGAGCAAGGTATTTCTCTTTACATTCTGTTCTCCCATCCACTCTGGAATGTCCAAACGCAGCTTTAAGAAGAAACGTGTTTCTAACTCGCTGAATCTAAACATAGATGCAACTTCCTAAAAGGAACCAACACACAGCATATGAGTTGGTAAGAAGCGGGTCTTCTGTGTTTTAAACGCATTCGTACTGCTAACTCTTATATGCGTCTCTAGGGCTGGAAATGACTGTTTCTGCATTCTTCAAAGAAAGGGTTTCTGAACTGCTGCAAACACACATCAGTTTTACTCTGGAAGTTGAATACACACATTGACAACCATTTTGCTATATAGCTCCGTTTTGGTTTTAGAGCAAGGTATTTTTCTTTGCAGTCTGTTCTTCCATCCACTCTGGAATCTCTCAACGCAGCTTTTAGAAGAAACGTGTTTCTACCTCGCTGAATCTAAACATAGATGCAACTTCCTAAAAGGAACCAACACACAGCAGATGAGTTCGTAAGAAGCGGGTCTTCTGTGTTTTAAACGCATTTTTACTACTAACTCTTATATGCGTCTCTGCGGCCGGAAAAGACTGTTTCTGCATTCTCCAAAGAAAGGGTTTCTGAACTGCTGCAAACACACATCAGTTTAAGTCTGGAAGTGGAATACACACATTGACAACCATTCTGCTAGATAGCTCCGTTTTGGTTTTAGAGCAAGGTATTTCTCTTTACATCCTGTTCTCCCATCCACTCTGGAATGTCCAAACGCAGCTTTTAGAAGAAACGTGTTTCTACCTCGCTGAATCTAAACATAGATGCAACTGCCTAAAAAGAACCAACACACAGCAGATGAGTTTGTAAGAAGCGGGTCTTCTGTGTTTTAAACGCATTCTTATTGCTAACTCTTATATGCGTCTATAGGGCTAGAAATGAATGTTTCTGCATTCTCCAAAGAAAGGGTTTCCGA
The DNA here is from genome assembly GCF_048565385.1 of Saimiri boliviensis. Classification (NCBI taxonomy): domain Eukaryota; kingdom Metazoa; phylum Chordata; class Mammalia; order Primates; family Cebidae; genus Saimiri; species Saimiri boliviensis. The sequence goes on from NW_027412505.1 coordinate 1,412,940, forward strand.
ACTGCTGCAAACACACATCAGTTTATCTCCGGAAGTTGAATACACACATTGACAACCATTCTGCTAGATAGCTCCGTTTTGGTTTTAGAGCAAGGTATTTCTCTTTACAGCCTGTTCTCCCATCCACTCTGGAATGTCCAAACGCAGCTTTTAGAAGAAACGTGTTTCTACCTCGCTGAATCTAAACATAGATGCAACTTCCTAAAAGGAACCAACACACAGCAGATGAGTTTGTAAGAAGCGGGTCTTCTGTGTTTTAAACGCATTCTTACTGCTAAATCTTATATGCGTCTCTAGGGCTGGAAATGACTGTTTCTGCATTCTCCAAAGAAAGGGTTTCTGAACTGCTGCAAACACACATCAGTTTATCTCTGGAAGTTGAATACACAGATTGACAACCATTCTGCTTGATAGCTCCGTTTTGGTTTTAGAGCAAGGTATTTCTCTTTACATTCTGTTCTCCCATCCACGCTGGAATGTCCAAACGCAGATTTTAGAAGAAACGTGTTTCTACCTCGCTGAATCTAAACATTGATGCAACTTCCTAAAAGGAACCAACACACAGCAGATGAGTTCGTAAGAAGCGGGTCTTCTGTGTTTTAAACGCATTCTTACTGCTTACTCTTATATGCGTCTCTACGGCTGGAAAAGACTGTTTCTGCATTCTCCAAAGAAATGGTTTCCAAACTGCTGCAAACACACATCAGTTTAACTGTGGAAGTTGAATACACACATTGACAACCATTCTGCTAGATAGCTCCGTTTTGGTTTTAGAGCAAGTTATTTCTCTTTACAGCCTGTTCTCCCTTCCACTCTGGAATGTCCAAACGCAGATTTTAGAAGAAATGTGTTTCTACCTCGCTGAATCTACACATAGATGCAACTTCCTAAAAGGAACCAACACACAGCAGATGAGTTTGTAAGAAGCGGGTTTTCTTTGTTTTAAACGCATTCTTACTGCTAACTCTTACATGCGTCTCTAGGGCTGGAAATGACTGTTTCTGCATTCTCCAAAGAAAGGGTTTCCGAACTGCTGCAAACACACATCAGTTTATCTCTGGAAGTTGAATACACAGATTGAAAAACATTCGGCTAGATAGCTCCGTTTTGGTTTTAGAGCAAGGTATTTCTCTTTACAGCCGGTTCTCCCATCCACTCTTGAATGTCCAACCACAGCTTTTAGAAGAAATGTGTTTCTACCTCGCTGAATCTAAACATAGATGCAAATTCCTAAAAGGAACCAACACACAACAGATGAGTTTGAAAGAAGCGGGTCTTCTGTGTTTTAAACGCAATCTTACTGCAAACTCTTACATGCGTCTCTAGGGCTGGAAAAGACTGTTTCTGCATTCTCCAAAAAAGGGTTTCTGAACTGCTGCAAACACACATCAGTTTAACTCTGGAAGTTGAATACACACATTGACAACCATTCTGCTAGATAGCTCCGTTTTGGTTTTAGAGAAAGGTATTTCTCTTTACAGCCTGTTCTCCCATCCACTCTGGAATGTCCAAACGCAGCTTTTAGAAGAAACGTGTTTCTACCTCGCTGAATCTAAACATAGATGCAACTTCCTAAAAGGAACCAACACACAGCAGATGAGTTTGTAAGAAGCGGGTCTTTTGTGTTTTAAACGCATTTTTACTGCTAATTGTTATATGCGTCTCTATGGCTGGAAATGACTGTTTCTGCATTCTCCAATGAAAGGGTTTCTGAACTGCTGCAAACACACATCAGGTTAACTCTGGAAGCTGAATACACACATTGACAACCATTCTGCTAGATTGCTCCGTTTTGGTTTTAGAGCAAGGTATTTCTCTTTACATTCTGTTCTCCCATCCACTCTGGAATGTCCAAACGCTGCTTTTAGAAGAAACGTGTTTCTACCTCGCTGAATCTAAACATAGATGCAACTTCCTAAAAGGAACCCACACTCAGCAGATGAGTTCGTAAGAAGCGGCTCTTCTGTGTTTTAAACGCATTCTTACTGCTTACACTTATATGCGTCTCTACGGCTGGAAAAGACTGTTTCTGCGTTCTCCAAAGAAAGGGTTTCCGAACTGCTGCAAACACACATCAGTTTAACTCTGGAATTTGAATACACACACTGACAACCATTCTGCTAGATAGCTCCGTTTTGGTTTTAGAGCAAGGTATTTCTCTTTACAACCTGTTCTCCCATCCACTCTGGAATGTCCAAACGCAGGTTTTAGAAGAAACGTGTTTCTACCTCGCTGAATCTAAACATAGATGCAACTTCCTAAAAGGAACCAACACACAGCAGATGAGTTTGTAGGAAGCGGGTCTTCTGTGTTTTAAACGCATTCTTACTGCTAACTCTTATATGCGTCTCTAGGGCTGAAAATTACTGTTTCTGCCTTCTCCAAAGAAAGGGATTCTGAACTGCTGCAAACACACATCAGTTTAACTCTGGAAGTTGAATACACACATTGACAACCATTCTGCTAGATAGCTCCGTTTTGGTTTTAGAGCAAGGTATTTCTCTTTACAACCTGTTCTCCCATCCACTCTGGAATGTCCAAACGCAGCTTTTAGAAGAAACGTGTTTCTACCTCGCTGAATCTAAACATAGATGCAACTTCCTAAAAGGAACCAACACACAGCAGATGAGTTCGTAAAAAGCGGGTCTTCTGTGTTTTAAACGCATTTTTACTGCTAACTCTTACATGCGTCTCTAGGGCTGGAAATGACTGTTTCTGCATTCTCCAAAGAAAGGGTTTCCGAACTGCTGCAAACACACATCAGTTTATGTCAGGAAGTTGAATACACACATTGACAACCATTCTGCTAGATAGCTCCGTTTTGGTTTTAGAGCAAGGTATTTCTCTTCACAGCCTGTTCTCCCATCCACTCTGGAATGTCCAAACGCAGCTTTTAGAAGAAACGTGTTTCTACCTCGCTGAATCTAAACATAGATACAACTTCCTAAAAGGAACCAACACGCAGAAGATGAGTTTGTAAGAAGCGGGTCTTTTGTGTTTTAAACGCATTCTTACTGCTAACTCTTATATGCCTCTCTAGGGCTGGAAATGACTGTTTCTGCATTCTCCAATGAAAGGGTTTCTGAACTGCTGCAAACACACATCAGTTTAACTCTGGAAGCTGAATACACACATTGACAATCATTCTGCTAGATAGCTCCGTTTTGGTTTTAGAGCAAGGTATTTCTCTTTACAGCCTGTTCTCCCATCCACTCTGGAATGTCCAAACGCTGCTTTTAGAAGAAACGTGTTTCTACCTCGCTGAATCTAAACATAGATGCAACTTCCTAAAAGGAACCCACACTCAGCAGATGAGTTCGTAAGAAGCGGTTCTTCTGTGTTTTAAACGCATTCTTACTGCTTACACTTATATGCGTCTCTACGGCTGGAAAAGACTGTTTCTGCGTTCTCCAAAGAAAGGGTTTCCGAACTGCTGCAAACACACATCAGTTTATCTCTGGAAGTTGAATACACACATTGACAACTATTCTGCTAGGTAGCTCCGTTTTGGTTTTAGAGAACGGTATTTCTCTTTACATTCTGTTCTCCCATCCACTCTGGAATGTCCAAACGCAGCTTTAAGAAGAAACGTGTTTCTAACTCGCTGAATCTAAACATAGACGCAACTTCCTAAAAGGAACCAACACACAGCATATGAGTAGGTGAGAAGCGGGTCTTCTGTGTTTTAAACGCATTCTTACTGCTAAATCTTATATGCGTCTCTAGGGCTGGAAATGACTGTTTCTGCATTCTTCAAAGAAAGGGTTTCTGAACTGCTGCAAACACACATCAGTTTAACTCTGGAAGTTGAATGCACACATTGACAACCATTTTGCTATATAGCTCCGTTTTGGTTTTAGAGCAAGGTATTTCTCTTTGCATTCTGTTCTTCCATCCACTCTGGAATCTCTCAACGCAGCTTTTAGAAGAAACGTGTTTCTACCTCGCTGAATCTAAACATAGATGCAACTTCCTAAAAGGAACCAACACACAGCAGATGAGTTCGTAAGAAGCGGGTCTTCTGTGTTTTAAATGCATTTTTACTACTAACTCTTATATGCGTCTCTGCGGCTGGAAAAGACTGTTTCTGCATTCTCCAAAGAAAGGGTTTCCGAACTGCTGCAAACAGACATCAGTTTAAGTCTGGAAGTGGAATACACACATTGACAACCATTCTGCTAGATAGCTCCGTTTTGGTTTTAGAGCAAGGTATTTCTCTTTACATCCTGTTCTCCCATCCACTCTGGAATGTCCAAACGCAGCTTTTAGAAGAAACGTGTTTCTACCTCGCTGAGTCTAAACATAGATGCAACTTCCTAAAAGGAACCAGCACACAGCAGATGAGTTTGTAAGAAGCGGGTCTTCTGTGTTTTAAACGCATTCTTATTGCTAACTCTTATATGCGTCTATAGGGCTAGAAATGACTGTTTCTGCATTCTCCAAAGATAGGGTTTCCGAACTGCTGGAAACACACATCAGTTTATCTCTGGAAGTTGAATACACACATTGACAACCATTCTGCTAGGTAGCTCCGTTTTGGTTTTAGAGCAAGGTATTTCTCTTTACAGCCTGTTCTCCCATTCACTCTGGAATGTCCAAACGCAGCTTTTAGAAGAAACGTGTTTCTACCTCGCTGAATCTAAACATAGATGCAACTTCCTAAAAGGAACCAACACACAGCAGATGATTTCGTAAAAAGCGGGTATTCTGTGTTTTAAACGCATTCTTACTGCTAACTCTTATATGCGTCTCTACGGCTGGAAAAGACTCTTTCTGCATTCTCCAAAGAAAGGGTTTCCGAACTTTTGCAAACACACATCAGTTTATCTCTGGAAGTTGAATACACACATTGACAACCATTCTGCTAGATAGCTCCGTTTTGGTTTTAGAGCAAGGTATTTCTCTTTACATTCTGTTCTCCCATCCACTCTGGAATGTCCAAACGCAGCTTTTAGAAGAAACGTGTTTCTACCTCGCTGAATGTAAACATAGATGCAACTTCCTAAAAGGAACCAACACACAGCAGATGAGTTCGTAAGAAGTGGGTCTTCTGTGTTTTAAACGCATTTTTACTGCTAACTCTTATATGCGTCTCTACTGCAGGAAATGAGTGTTTCTGCAACCTCCAAAGAAAGGGTTTGCGAACTGCTGCAAACACACATCAGTTTAACTCTGAAGTTGAATACACACTTTGACAACCATTCTGCTGGATAGCTCCGTTTTGGTTTTAGAGCAAGGTATTTCTCTTTACAGCCTGTTCTCCCATCCACTCTGGAATGTCCAAACGCAGCTTTTAGAAGAAACGTGTTTCTACCTCGCTGAATCTAAACATAGATGCAACTTCCTATAAGGAACCAACACACAGCAGATGAGTTTGTAAGAAGCGGGTCTTTTGTGTTTTAAACGCATTCTTACTGCTAACTCTTATGTGCGTCTCTAGGGCTGGAAATGACTGTTTCTGCATTCTACAATGAAAGGGTTTCTGAACTGCTGCAAACACACATCAGTTTAACTCTGGAAGCTGAATACACACATTGACAACCATTCTGCTAGATTGCTCCGTTTTGGTTTTAGAGCAAGGTATTTCTCTTTACATTCTGTTCTCCCATCCACTCTGGAATGTCCAAACGCTGCTTTTAGAAGAAACGTGTTTCTACCTCGCTGAATCTAAACATAGATGCAACTTCCTAAAAGGAACCAACACACAGCAGATGAGTTCGTAAGAAGCGGGTCTTCTGTGTTTTAAACGCATTCTTACTGCTAAATCTTATAGGCGTCTCTACGGCTGGAAAAGACTGTTTCTGCATACTCCAAAGAAAGGGTTTCCGAACTGCTGCAAACACACATCAGTTTAAATCTGGAAGTTGAATGCACACATTGACAACCATTCTGCTAGATAGCTCCGTTTTGGTTTTAGAGAACGGTATTTCTCTTCACAGCCTGTTCTCCCATCCACTCTGGAATGTCCAAACGCAGCTTTTAGAAGAAACGTGTTTCTACCTCGCTGAATCTAAACATAGATGCAACTTCCTAAAAGGAACCAACACACAGAAGATGATTTTGTAAGAAGCGGGTCTTTTGTGTTTTAAACGCATTCTTACTGCTAACTCTTATATGCCTCTCTAGGGCTGGAAATGACTGTTTCTGCATTCTCCAATGAAAGGGTTTCTGAACTGCTGCAAACACACATCAGTTTAACTCTGGAAGCTGAATACACACATTGACAATCATTCTGCTAGATAGCTCCGTTTTGGTTTTAGAGCAAGGTATTTCTCTTTACAGCCTGTTCTCCCATCCACTCTGGAATGTCCAAACGCTGCTTTTAGAAGAAACGTGTTTCTACCTCGCTGAATCTAAACATAGATGCAACTTCCTAAAAGGAACCCACACTCAGCAGATGAGTTCGTAAGAAGCGGCTCTTCTGTGTTTTAAACGCATTCTTACTGCTTACACTTATATGCGTCTCTACGGCTGGAAAAGACTGTTTCTGCGTTCTCCAAAGAAAGGGTTTCCGAACTGCTGCAAACACACATCAGTTTATCTCTGGAAGTTGAATACACACATTGACAACCATTCTGCTAGGTAGCTCCGTTTTGGTTTTAGAGAACGGTATTTCTCTTTACATTCTGTTCTCCCATCCACTCTGGAATGTCCAAACGCAGCTTTAAGAAGAAACGTGTTTCTAACTCGCTGAATCTAAACATAGACGCAACTTCCTAAAAGGAACCAACACACAGCATATGAGTTGGTGAGAAGCGGGTCTTCTGTGTTTTAAACGCATTCTTACTGCTAAATCTTATATGCGTCTCTAGGGCTGGAAATGACTGTTTCTGCATTCTTCAAAGAAAGGGTTTCTGAACTGCTGCAAACACACATCAGTTTATCTCTGGAAGTTGAATGCACACATTGACAACCATTTTGCTATATAGCTCCGTTTTGGTTTTAGAGCAAGGTATTTCTCTTTGCATTCTGTTCTTCCATCCACTCTGGAATCTCTCAACGCAGATTTTAGAAGAAACGTGTTTCTACCTCGCTGAATCTAAACATAGATGCAACTTCCTAAAAGGAACCAACACACAGCAGATGAGTTCGTAAGAAGCGGGTCTTCTGTGTTTTAAATGCATTTTTACTATTAACTCTTATATGCGTCTCTGCGGCTGGAAAAGACTGTTTCTGCATTCTCCAAAGAAAGGGTTTCCGAACTGCTGCAAACACACATCAGTTTAAGTCTGGAAGTGGAATACACACATTGACAACCATTCTGCTAGATAGCTCCGTTTTGGTTTTAGAGCAAGGTATTTCTCTTTACATCCTGTTCTCCCATCCACTCTGGAATGTCCAAACGCAGCTTTTAGAAGAAACGTGTTTCTACCTCGCTGAATCTAAACATAGATGCAACTTCCTAAAAGGAACCAACACACAGCAGATGAGTTTGTAAGAAGCGGGTCTTCTGTGTTTTAAACGCATTCTTATTGCCAACTCTTATATGCATCTATAGGGCTAGAAATGACTGTTTCTGCGTTCTCCAAAGATAGGGTTTCCGAACTGCTGGAAACACACATCAGTTTATCTCTGGAAGTTGAATACACACATTGACAACCATTCTGCTAGGTAGCTCCGTTTTGGTTTTAGAGCAAGGTATTTCTCTTTACAGCCTGTTCTCCCATCCACTCTGGAATGTCCAAACGCAGCTTTTAGAAGAAACGTGTTTCTACCTCGCTGAATCTAAACATAGATGCAACTTCCTAAAAGGAACCAACACACAGCAGATGATTTCGTAAAAAGCGGGTATTCTGTGTTTTAAACGCATTCTTACTGCTAACTCTTATATGCGTCTCTACGGCTGGAAAAGACTGTTTCTGCATTCTCCAAAGAAAGGGTTTCCGAACTTTTGCAAACACACATCAGTTTATCTCTGGAAGTTGAATACACACATTGACAACCATTCAGCTAGATAGCTCCGTTTTGGTTTTAGAGCAAGGTATTTCTCTTTACATTCTGTTCTCCCATCCACTCTGGAATGTCCAAACGCAGCTTTTAGAAGAAACGTGTTTCTACCTCGCTGAATCTAAACATAGATGCAACTTCCTAAAAGGAACCAACACACAGCAGATGAGTTTGTAAAAAGCGGGTCTTCTGTGTTTTAAACTCATTCTTACTGCTAACTCTTATATGCGTCTCTAGGGCTGGAAATGACTGTTTCTGCATTCTCCAAAGAAAGGGTTTCTGAACTGCTGCAAACACACATCAGTTTAACTCTGGAAGCTGAATACACACATTGACAACCATTCTGCTAGATAGCTCCGTTTTGGTTTTAGAGCAAGGTATTTCTCTTTACATTCTGTTCTCCCATCCACTCTGGAATGTCCAAACGCAGCTTTTAGAAGAAACGTGTTTCTACCTCGCTGAATGTAAACATAGATGCAACTTCCTAAAAGGAACCAACACACAGCAGATGAGTTTGTAAAAAGCGGGTCTTCTGTGTTTTAAACTCATTCTTACTGCTAACTCTTATATGCGTCTCTAAGGCTGGAAATGACTGTTTCTGCATTCTCCAAAGAAAGGGTTTCTGAACTGCTGCAAACACACATCAGTTTAACTCTGGAAGCTGAATACACACATTGACAACCATTCTGCTAGATAGCTCCGTTTTGGTTTTAGAGCAAGGTATTTCTCTTTACATTCTGTTCTCCCATCCACTCTGGAATGTCCAAACGCTGCTTTTAGAAAAAACGTGTTTCTACCTCGCTGAATCTAAACATAGATGCAACTTCCTAAAAGGAACCCACACTCAGCATATGAGTTCTTAAGAAGCGGCTCTTCTGTGTTTTAAACGCATTCTTACTGCTTACACTTATATGCGTCTCTACGGCTGGAAAAGACTGTTTCTGCGTTCTCCAAAGAAAGGGTTTCCGAACTGCTGCAAACACACATCAGTTTAACTCTGGAATTTGAATACACACATTGACAACCATTCTGCTAGATAGCTCCGTTTTGGTTTTACAGCAAGGTATTTCTCTTTACAACCTGTTCTCCCATCCACTCTGGAATGTCCAAACGCAGGTTTTAGAAGAAACGTGTTTCTACCTCGTTGAATCTAAACATAGATGCAACTTCCTAAAAGAAACCAACACACAGCAGATGAGTTTGTAGGAAGCGGGTCTTCTGTGTTTTAAACGCATTCTTACTGCTAACTCTTATATGCGTCTCTAGGGCTGAAAATTACTGTTTCTGCCTTCTCCAAAGAAAGGGATTCTGAACTGCTGCAAACACACATCAGTTTAACTCTGGAAGTTGAATACACACATTGACAACCATTCTGCTAGATAGCTCCGTTTTGGTTTTAGAGCAAGGTATTTCTCTTTACAGCCGTTTCTCCCATCCACTCTGGAACGTCCAAACGCAGCTTTTAGAAGAAACGTGTTTCTACCTCGCTGAATCTAAACATAGATGCAACTTCCTAAAAGGAACCAACACACAGCAGATGAGTTTGTAAGAAGCGGGTCTTCTGTGTTTTAAACGCATTCTTACTGCTAACTCTTATATGCGTCTCTAGGGCTGGAAATGACTGTTTCTGCATTCTCCAAAGAAAGGGTTTCTGAACTGCTACAAACACACATCAGTTTAACTCTGGAAGTTTAATAAACACATTGACAACCATTCCGCTAGATAGCTCCGTATTGGTTTTAGAGCAAGGTATTTCTCTTTACATTCTGTTCTCCCATCCACTCTGGAATGTCCAAACGCAGCTTTTAGAAGAAACGTGTTTCTACGTCGCTGAATCTAAACATAGATGAAACTTCCTAAAAGGAACCAACACACAGCAGATGAGTTTGTAAGAAGCGGGTCTTCTGTGTTTTAAACGCATTCTTACTGCTAACTCTTATATTCGTCTCTACGGCTGGAAAAGACTGTTTCTGCATTCTCCAAAGAAAGGGTATCCGAACTGCTGCAAACACACATCAGTTTACCTCTGGAAGTTGAATACACACATTGACAGCCATTCTGCTAGATAGCTCCGTTTTGGTTTTAGAGCAAGGTATTTCTCTTTACAGCCGTTTCTCCCATCCACTCTGGAATGTCCAAACGCAGCTTTTAAAAGAAATGTGTTTCTACCTCGCTGAATCTAAACATAGATGCAACTTCCTAAAAGGAACCAACACACAGCAGATGAGTTCGTAAGAAGCGGGTCTTCTATGTTTTAAACGCATTCTTACTGCTAATTCTTATAAGCTTCTCTACGGCTGGAAAAGACTGTTTCTGCATTCTCCAAAGAAAGGGTTTCTGAACTGCTGCAAACACACATCAGTTTAATTCTGGAAATTGAATACATACATTGACAAGCATTCTGTTAGATAGCTCCGTTTTGGTTTTAGAGCCAGGTATTTCTCTTTACATTCTGTTCTCCCATCCACTCTGGAATGTCCAAACGCTGCTTTTAGAAGAAATGTGTTTCTACCTCGCTGAATCTAAACATAGATGCAACTTCCTAAAAGGAACCCACACTCAGCAGATGAGTTCGTAAGAAGCGGCTCTTCTGTGTTTTAAACGCATTCTTACTGCTTACACTTATATGCGTCTCTACGGCTGGAAAAGACTGTTTCTGCGTTCTCCAAAGAAAGGGTTTCCGAACTGCTGCAAACACACATCAGTTTATCTCTGGAAGTTGAATACACACATTGACAACCATTCTGCTAGGTAGCTCCGTTTTGGTTTTAGAGAACGGTATTTCTCTTCACAGCCTGTTCTCCCATCCACTCTGGAATGTCCAAACGCAGCTTTTAGAAGAAACGTGTTTCTACCTCGCTGAATCTAAACATAGATGCAACTTCCTAAAAGGAACCAACACACAGAAGATGAGTTTGTAAGAAGCGGGTCTTTTGTGTTTTAAACGCATTCTTACTGCTAACACTTATATGCCTCTCTAGGGCTGGAAATGACTGTTTCTGCATTCTCCAATGAAAGGGTTTCTGAACTGCTGCAAACACACATCAGTTTAACTCTGGAAGCTGAATACACACATTGACAATCATTCTGCTAGATAGCTCCGTTTTGGTTTTAGAGCAAGGTATTTCTCTTTACATTCTGTTCTCCCATCCACTCTGGAATGTCCAAACGCTGCTTTTAGAAGAAACGTGTTTCTACCTCGCTGAATCTAAACATAGATGCAACTTCTTAAAAGGAACCCACACTCAGCAGATGAGTTCGTAAGAAGCGGCTCTTCTGTGTTTTAAACGCATTCTTACTGCTTACACTTATATGCGTCTCTACGGCTGGAAAAGACTGTTTCTGCGTTCTCCAAAGAAAGGGTTTCCGAACTGCTGCAAACACAAATCAGTTTATCTCTGGAAGTTGAATACACACATTGTCAACCATTCTGCTAGATAGCTCCGTTTTGGTTTTAGAGAACGGTATTTCTCTTTACATTCTGTTCTCCCATCCACTCTGGAATGTCCAAACGCAGCTTTAAGAAGAAACGTGTTTCTACCTCGCTGAATCTAAACATAGACGCAACTTCCTAAAAGGAACCAACACACAGCATATGAGTTTGTAAGAAGCGGGTCTTCTGTGTTTTAAACGCATTCTTACTGCTAACTCTTACATGCGTCTCTAGGGCTGGAAATGACTGTTTCTGCATTCTTCAAAAAAAGGGTTTCTGAACTGCTGCAAACACACATCAGTTTAACTCTGGAAGTTGAATGCACACATTGACAACCATTTTGCTATATAGCTCCGTTTCGGTTTTAGAGCAAGGTATTTCTCTTTGCATTCTGTTCTTCCATCCACTCTGGAATCTCTCAACGCAGCTTTTAGAAGAAACGTGTTTCTACCTCGCTGAATCTAAACATAGATGCAACTTCCTAAAAGGAACCAACACACAGCAGATGAGTTCGTAAGAAGCGGGTCTTCTGTGTTTTAAACGCATTTTTACTACTAACTCTTATATGCGTCTCTGTGGCTGGAAAAGACTGTTTCTGCATTCTCCAAAGAAAGGGTTTCCGAACTGCTGCAAACACACATCAGTTTAAGTCTGGAAGTGGAATACACACATTGACAACCATTCTGCTAGATAGCTCCGTTTTGGTTTTAGAGCAAGGTATTTCTCTTTACAGCCTGTTCTCCCATCCACGCTGGAATGTCCAAACGCAGCTTTTAGAAGAAACGTGTTTCTACCTCGCTGAATGTAAACATAGATGCAACTTCCTAAAAGGAACCAACACACAGCAGATGAGTTCGTAAGAAGTGGGTCTTCTGTGTTTTAAACGCATTTTTACTGCTAACTCTTATATGCGTCTCTACTGCAGGAAATGAGTGTTTCTGCAACCTCCAAAGAAAGTGTTTCCGAACTGCTGCAAACACACATCAGTTTAACTCTGAAGTTGAATACACACTTTGACAACCATTCTGCTAGATAGCTCCGTTTTGGTTTAAGAGCAAGTTATTCCTCTTTACAGCCTGTTCTCCCATCCACTCTGGAATGTCCAGACGCAGCTTTTAGAAGAAACGTGTTTCTACCTCGCTGAATCTAAACATAGATGCAACTTCCTAAAAGGAACCAACACACAGCAGATGAGTTTGTAAGAAGCGGGTCTTCTGTGTTTTAAACGCATTCTTACTGCTAACTCTTATATGCGTCTCTAGGGCTGGAAATGACTGTTTCTGCATTCTCCAAAGAAAGGGTTTCTAAACTGCTGCAAACACATATCAGTTTATCTCTGGAAGTTGAATACACAGATTGACAACCATTCTGCTAGATAGCTCCGTTTTGGTTTTAGAGCAAGGTATTTCTCTTTACATTCTGTTCTCCCATCCACGCTGGAATGTCCAAACGCAGGTTTTAGAAGAAACGTGTTTCTACCTCGCTGAATCTAAACATAGATGCAACTTCCTAAAAGGAACCAACACACAGCAGATGAGTTCGTAAAAAGCGGGTCTTCTGTGTTTTAAACGCATTCTTACTGCTAACTCTTATATGCGTCTCTACGGCTGGAAAAGACTGTTTCTGCATTCTACAAAGAAAGGGTTTCCGAACTTTTGCAAACACACATCAGTTTATCTCTGGAAGTTGAATACACACATTGACAACCATTCTGCTAGATAGCTCCGTTTTGGTTTTAGAGCAAGGTATTTCTCTTTATATTCTGTTCTCCCATCCACTCTGGAATGTCCCAACGCAGCTTTTAGAAGAAACGTGTTTCTACCTCGCTGAATCTAAACATAGATGCAACTTCCTAAAAGGAACCAACACACAGCAGATGAGTTTGTAAGAAGCGGGTCTTCTGTGTTTTAAACGCATTCTTACTGCTACCTCTTATATGCGTCTCTAGGGCTGGAAATGACTGTTTCTGCATTCTCCAAAGAAAGGGTTTCTGAACTGCTGCAAACACACATCAGTTTATCTCTGGAAGTTGAATACACAGATTGACAACCATTCTGCTTGATAGCTCCGTTTTTTTTTTAGAGCAAGGTATTTCTCTTTACATTCTGTTCTCCCATCCACGCTGGAATGTCCAAACGCAGCTTTTAGAAGAAACGTGTTTCTACCTCGCTGAATCTAAACATAGATGCAACTTCCTAAAAGGAACCAACACACAGCAGATGAGTTCGTAAGAAGCGGGTCTTCTGTGTTTTAAACGCATTCTTACTGCTTACTCTTACATGCGTCTCTAGGGCTGGAAATGACTGTTTCTGCATTCTCCAAAGAAAGGGTTTCCGAACTGCTGCAAACACACATCAGTTTATCTCTGGAAGTTGAATACACAGATTGAAAAACATTCTGCTAGATAGCTCCGTTTTGGTTTTAAAGCAAGGTATTTCTCTTTACAGCCTGTTCTCCCATCCACTCTTGAATGTCCAACCGCAGCTTTTAGAAGAAATGTGTTTCTACCTCGCTGAATCTAAACATAGATGCAAATTCCTAAAAGGAACCAACACACAACAGATGAGTTTGTAAGAAGCGGGTCTTCTGTGTTTTAAACGCAATCTTACTGCAAACTCTTACATGCGTCTCTAGGGCTAGAAATGACTGTTTCTGCATTCTCAAAAAAAGGGTTTCTGAACTGCTGCAAACACATATCAGTTTAACTCTGGAAGTTGAATACACACATTGACAACCATTCTGCTAGATAGCTCCGTTTTGGTTTTAGAGAAAGGTATTTCTCTTTACAGCCTGTTCTCCCATCCACTCTGGAATGTCCAAACGCAGCTTTTAGAAGAAACGTGTTTCTACCTCCCTGAATCTAAACATAGATGCAACTTCCTAAAAGGAACCAACACACAGCAGATGAGTTTGTAAGAAGCGGGTCTTTTGTGTTTTAAACGCATTCTTACTGCTAATTGTTATATGCGTCTCTAGGGCTGGAAATGACTGTTTCTGCATTCTCCAATGAAAGGGTTTCTGAACTGTTGCAAACACACATCAGTTTAACTCTGGAAGCTGAATACACACATTGACAACCATTCTGCTAGATAGCTCCGTTTTGGTTTTAGAGCAAGGTATTTCTCTTTACATTCTGTTCTCCCATCCACTCTGGAATGTCCAAACGCTGCTTTTAGAAGAAACGTGTTTCTACCTCGCTGAATCTAAACATAGATGCAACTTCCTAAAAGGAACCAACACACAGCAGATGAGTTCGTACGAAGCGGGTCTTCTGTGTTTTAAACGCATTCTTACTGCTAACTCTTATATGCGTCTCTACGGCTGGAAAAGACTGTTTCTGCATACTCCAAAGAAAGGGTTTCCGAACTGCTGCAAACACACATCAGTTTAAATCTGGAAGTTGAATGCACACATTGACAACCATTCTGCTAGATAGCTCCGTTTTGGTTTTAGAGCAAGGTATTTCTCTTCAAAGCCTGTTCTCCCATCCACTCTGGAATGTCCAAACGCAGCTTTTAGAAGAAACGTGTTTCTACCTCGCTGAATCTAAACATAGATGCAACTTCCTAAAAGGAACCAACACACAGCATATGAGTTGGTAAGAAGCGGGTCTTTTGTGTTTTAAACACATTCGTACTGCTAACTCTTATATGCGTCTCTAGGGCTGGAAATGACTGTTTCTGCATTCTCCAATGAAAGGGTTTCTGAACTGCTGCAAACACACATCAGTTTAACTCTGGAAGTTGAATGCACACATTGACAACCATTTTGCTATATAGCTCCGTTTTGGTTTTAGAGCAAGGTATTTTTCTTTGCAGTCTGTTCTTCCATCCACTCTGGAATCTCTCAACGCAGCTTTTAGAAGAAACGTGTTTCTACCTCGCTGAATCTAAACATAGATGCAACTTCCTAAAAGGAACCAACACACAGCAGATGAGTTCGTAAGAAGCGGGTCTTCTGTGTTTTAAACGCATTTTTACTACTAACTCTTATATGCGTCTCTGCGGCTGGAAAAGACTGTTTCTGCATTCTCCAAAGAAAGGGTTTCCGAACTGCTGCAAACACACATCAGTTTATCTCCGGAAGTTGAATACACACATTGACAACCATTCTGCTAGATAGCTCCGTTTTGGTTTTAGAGCAAGGTATTTCTCTTTACAGCCTGTTCTCCCATCCACTCTGGAATGTCCAAACGCAGCTTTTAGAAGAAACGTGTTTCTACCTCCCTGAATCTAAACATAGATGCAACTTCCTAAAAGGAACCAACACACAGCAGATGAGTTTGTAAGAAGCGGGTCTTCTGTGTTTTAAACACATTCTTACTGCTAAATCTTATATGCGTCTCTAGGGCTGGAAATGACTGTTTCTGCATTCTCCAAAGAAAGGGTTTCTGAACTGCTGCAAACACACATCAGTTTATCTCTGGAAGTTGAATACACAGATTGACAACCATTCTGCTTGATAGCTCCGTTTTGGTTTTAGAGCAAGGTATTTCTCTTTACATTCTGTTCTCCCATCCACGCTGGAATGTCCAAACGCAGCTTTTAGAAGAAACGTGTTTCTACCTCGCTGAATCTAAACATAGATGCAACTTCCTAAAAGGAACCAACACACAGCAGATGAGTTCGTAAGAAGCGGGTCTTCTGTGTTTTAAACGCATTCTTACTGCTTACTCTTATATGCGTCTCTACGGCTGGAAAAGACTGTTTCTGCATTCTCCAAAGAAATGGTTTCCAAACTGCTGCAAACACACATCAGTTTAACTGTGGAAGTTGAATACACACATTGACAACCATACTGCTAGATAGCTCCGTTTTGGTTTTAGAGCAAGTTATTTCTCTTTACAGCCTGTTCTCCCTTCCACTCTGGAATGTCCAAACGCAGATTTTAGAAGAAATGTGTTTCTACCTCGCTGAATCTACACATAGATGCAACTTCCTAAAAGGAACCAACACACAGCAGATGAGTTTGTAAGAAGCGGGTTTTCTGTGTTTTAAACGCATTCTTACTGCTAACTCTTACATGCGTCTCTAGGGCTGGAAATGACTGTTTCTGCATTCTCCAAAGAAAGGGTTTCCGAACTGCTGCAAACACACATCAGTTTATCTCTGGAAGTTGAATACACAGATTGAAAAACATTCGGCTAGATAGCTCCGTTTTGGTTTTAGAGCAAGGTATTTCTCTTTACAGCCGGTTCTCCCATCCACTCTTGAATGTCCAACCACAGCTTTTAGAAGAAATGTGTTTCTACCTCGCTGAATCTAAACATAGATGCAAATTCCTAAAAGGAACCAACACACAACAGATGAGTTTGAAAGAAGCGGGTCTTCTGTGTTTTAAACGCAATCTTACTGCAAACTCTTACATGCGTCTCTAGGGCTGGAAAAGACTGTTTCTGCATTCTCCAAAAAAGTGTTTCTGAACTGCTGCAAACACACATCAGTTTAACTCTGGAAGTTGAATACACACATTGACAACCATTCTGCTAGATAGCTCCGTTTTGGTTTTAGAGAAAGGAATTTCTCTTTACAGCCTGTTCTCCCATCCACTCTGGAATGTCCAAACGCAGCTTTTAGAAGAAACGTGTTTCTACCTCGCTGAATCTAAACATAGATGCAACTTCCTAAAAGGAACCAACACACAGCAGATGAGTTTGTAAGAAGCGGGTCTTTTGTGTTTTAAACGCATTCTTACTGCTAATTGTTATATGCGTCTCTATGGCTGGAAATGACTGTTTCTGCATTCTCCAATGAAAGGGTTTCTGAACTGCTGCAAACACACATCAGGTTAACTCTGGAAGCTGAATACACACATTGACAACCATTCTGCTAGATTGCTCCGTTTTGGTTTTAGAGCAAGGTATTTCTCTTTACATTCTGTTCTCCCATCCACTCTGGAATGTCCAAACGCTGCTTTTAGAAGAAACGTGTTTCTACCTCGCTGAATCTAAACATAGATGCAACTTCCTAAAAGGAACCCACACTCAGCAGATGAGTTCGTAAGAAGCGGCTCTTCTGTGTTTTAAACGCATTCTTACTGCTTACACTTATATGCGTCTCTACGGCTGGAAAAGACTGTTTCTGCGTTCTCCAAAGAAAGGGTTTCCGAACTGCTGCAAACACACATCAGTTTAACTCTGGAATTTGAATACACACACTGACAACCATTCTGCTAGATAGCTCCGTTTTGGTTTTAGAGCAAGGTATTTCTCTTTACAACCTGTTCTCCCATCCACTCTGGAATGTCCAAACGCAGGTTTTAGAAGAAACGTGTTTCTACCTCGTTGAATCTAAACATAGATGCAACTTCCTAAAAGGAACCAACACACAGCAGATGAGTTTGTAGGAAGCGGGTCTTCTGTGTTTTAAACGCATTCTTACTGCTAACTCTTATATGCGTCTCTAGGGCTGAAAATTACTGTTTCTGCCTTCTCCAAAGAAAGGGATTCTGAACTGCTGCAAACACACATCAGTTTAACTCTGGAAGTTGAATACACACATTGACAACCATTCTGCTAGATAGCTCCGTTTTGGTTTTAGAGCAAGGTATTTCTCTTTACAACCTGTTCTCCCATCCACTCTGGAATGTCCAAACGCAGCTTTTAGAAGAAACGTGTTTCTACCTCGCTGAATCTAAACATAGATGCAACTTCCTAAAAGGAACCAACACACAGCAGATGAGTTCGTAAAAAGCGGGTCTTCTGTGTTTTAAACGCATTTTTACTGCTAACTCTTACATGCGTCTCTAGGGCTGGAAATGACTGTTTCTGCATTCTCCAAAGAAAGGGTTTCCGAACTGCTGCAAACACACATCAGTTTATGTCTGGAAGTTGAATACACACATTGACAACCATTCTGCTAGATAGCTCCCTTTTGGTTTTAGAGCAAGGTATTTCTCTTCACAGCCTGTTCTCCCATCCACTCTGGAATGTCCAAACGCAGCTTTTAGAAGAAACGTGTTTCTACCTCGCTGAATCTAAACATAGATACAACTTCCTAAAAGGAACCAACACGCAGAAGATGAGTTTGTAAGAAGCGGGTCTTTTGTGTTTTAAACGCATTCTTACTGCTAACTCTTATATGCCTCTCTAGGGTTGGAAATGACTGTTTCTGCATTCTCCAATGAAAGGGTTTCTGAACTGCTGCAAACACACATCAGTTTAACTCTGGAAGCTGAATACACACATTGACAATCATTCTGCTAGATAGCTCCGTTTTGGTTTTAGAGCAAGGTATTTCTCTTTACAGCCTGTTCTCCCATCCACTCTGGAATGTCCAAACGCTGCTTTTAGAAGAAACGTGTTTCTACCTCGCTGAATCTAAACATAGATGCAACTTCCTAAAAGGAACCCACACTCAGCAGATGAGTTCGTAAGAAGCGGCTCTTCTGTGTTTTAAACGCATTCTTACTGCTTACACTTATATGCGTCTCTACGGCTGGAAAAGACTGTTTCTGCGTTCTCCAAAGAAAGGGTTTCCGAACTGCTGCAAACACACATCAGTTTATCTCTGTAAGTTGAATACACACATTGACAACTATTCTGCTAGGTAGCTCCGTTTTGGTTTTAGAGAACGGTATTTCTCTTTACATTCTGTTCTCCCATCCACTCTGGAATGTCCAAACGCAGCTTTAAGAAGAAACGTGTTTCTAAGTCGCTGAATCTAAACATAGACGCAACTTCCTAAAAGGAACCAACACACAGCATATGAGTAGGTGAGAAGCGGGTCTTCTGTGTTTTAAACGCATTCTTACTGCTAAATCTTATATGCGTCTCTAGGGCTGGAAATGACTGTTTCTGCATTCTCCAATGAAAGGGTTTCTGAACTGCTGCAAACACACATCAATTTAACTCTGGAAGCTGAATACACACATTGACAACCATTCTGCTAGATAGCTCCGTTTTGGTTTTAGAGCAAGGTATTTCTCTTTACATTCTGTTCTCCCATCCACTCTGGAATGTCCAAACGCTGCTTTTAGAAGAAACGTGTTTCTACCTCGCTGAATCTAAACATAGATGCAACTTCCTAAAAGGAACCCACACTCAGCAGATGAGTTCGTAAGAAGCGGCTCTTCTGTGTTTTAAACGCATTCTTACTGCTTACACTTATATGCGTCTCTACGGCTGGAAAAGACTGTTTCTGCGTTCTCCAAAGAAAGGGTTTCCGAACTGCTGCAAACACACATCAGTTTACCTCTGGAAGTTGAATACACACATTGACAACCATTCTGCTAGATAGCTCCGTTTTGGTTTTAGAGCAAGGTATTTCTCTTTACATTCTGTTCTCCCATCCACTCTGGAATGTCCAAACGCAACTTTAAGAAGAAACGTGTTTCTAACTCGCTGAATCTAAACATAGATGCAACTTCCTAAAAGGAACCAACACACAGCATATGAGTTGGTAAGAAGCGGGTCTTCTGTGTTTTAAACGCATTCGTACTGCTAACTCTTATATGCGTCTCTAGGGCTGGAAATGACTGTTTCTGCATTCTTCAAAGAAAGGGTTTCTGAACTGCTGCAAACACACATCAGTTTAACTCTGGAAGTTGAATGCACACATTGACAACCATTTTGCTATATAGCTCCGTTTTGGTTTTAGAGCAAGGTATTTTTCTTTGCAGTCTGTTCTTCCATCCACTCTGGAATCTCTCAACGCAGCTTTTAGAAGAAACGTGTTTCTACCTCGCTGAATCTAAACATAGATGCAACTTCCTAAAAGGAACCAACACACAGCAGATGAGTTTGTAGGAAGCGGGTCTTCTGTGTTTTAAACGCATTCTTACTGCTAACTCTTATATGCGTCTCTAGGGCTGAAAATTACTGTTTCTGCCTTCTCCAAAGAAAGGGATTCTGAACTGCTGCAAACACACATCAGTTTAACTCTGGAAGTTGAATACACACATTGACAACCATTCTGCTAGATAGCTCCGTTTTGGTTTTAGAGCAAGGTATTTCTCTTTACAGCCGTTTCTCCCATCCACTCTGGAACGTCTAAACGCAGCTTTTAGAAGAAACGTGTTTCTACCTCGCTGAATCTAAACATAGATGCAACTTCCTAAAAGGAACCAACACACAGCAGATGAGTTTGTAAGAAGCGGGTCTTCTGTGTTTTAAACGCATTCTTACTGCTAACTCTTATATGCGTCTCTAGGGCTGGAAATGACTGTTTCTGCATTCTCCAAAGAAAGGGTTTCTGAACTGCTACAAACACACATCAGTTTAGCTCTTGAAGTTTAATACACACATTGACAACCATTCCGCTAGATAGCTCCGTTTTGGTTTTAGAGCAAGGTATTTCTCTTTACATTCTGTTCTCCCATCCACTCTGGAATGTCCAAACGCAGCTTTTAGAAGAAACGTGTTTCTACGTCGCTGAATCTAAACATAGATGAAACTTCCTAAAAGGAACCAACACACAGCAGATGAGTTTGTAAGAGGCGGGTCTTCTGTGTTTTAAACGCATTCTTACTGCTAACTCTTATATTCGTCTCTACGGCTGGAAAAGACTGTTTCTGCATTCTCCAAAGAAAGGGTATCCGAACTGCTGCAAACACACATCAGTTTACCTCTGGAAGTTGAATACACACATTGACAACCATTCTGCTAGATAGCTCCGTTTTGGTTTTAGAGCAAGGTATTTCTCTTTACCGCCGTTTCTCCCATCCACTCTGGAATGTCCAAACGCAGCTTTTAAAAGAAATGTGTTTCTACCCCGCTGAATCTAAACATAGATGCAACTTCCTAAAAGGAACCAACACACAGCAGATGAGTTCGTAAGAAGTGGGTCTTCTGTGTTTTAAACGCATTCTTACTGCTAACTCTTATAAGCTTCTCTACGGCTGGAAAAGACTGTTTCTGCATTCTCCAAAGAAAGGGTTTCCGAACTGCTGCAAACAAACATCAGTTTAACTCTGGAAGTTGAATAGACACATTGACAACCATTCTGCCAGATAGCTCCGTTTTGGTTTTAGAGCAAGGTATTTCTCTTTACAGCCTGTTCTCCCATACACTCTGGAATGTCCAAACGCAGCTTTTAGAAGAAACGTGTTTCTACCTCGCTGAATCTAAACATAGATGCAACTTCCAAAAAGGAACCAAAACACAGCAGATGAGTTTGTAAAAAGCGGGTCTTCTGTGTTTTAAACTCATTCTTACTGCTAACTCTTATATGCGTCTCTAGGGCTGAAAATGACTGTTTCTGCATTCTCCAAAGAAAGGGTTTCTGAACTGCTGCAAACCCACATCAGTTTAACTCTGGAAGTTGAATACACACATTGACAACCATTCTGCTAGGTAGCTCCGTTTTGGTTTTAGAGCAAGGTAATTCTCTTTACAGCCTGTTCTCCCATCCACTCTGGAATGTCCAAACACAGCTTTTAGAAGAAACGTGTTTCTACCTCGCTGAATGGAAACATAGATGCAACTTCCTAAAAGGAACCAACGCACAGCAGATGAGTTTGTAAGAAGCGAGTCTTCTATGTTTTAAACGCATTCTTACTTCTAACTATTATATGCGTCTCTAGGGCTGGAAATGACTGTTTCTGCATTCTCCAAAGAAAGGGTTTCTGAACTGCTGCAAACACACATCAGTTTAACTCTGGAAGTTGAATACACACATTGACAACCATTCTGCTAGATAGCTCCGTTTTGGTTTTAGAGCAAGGTATTTCTCTTTACAGCCTGTTCTCTCTTCCACTCTGGAATGTCCAAACGCAGCTTTTAGAAGAAACTCGTTTCTACCTCGCTGAATCTAAACATAGATTCAACTTCCTAAAAGGAACCAACACACAGCAGATGAGTTTGTAAGAAGCGGGTCTTCTGTGTTTTAAACGCATTCTTACTGCTAATTGTTACATGCGTCTCTAGGGCTGGAAATGACTGTTTCTGCATTCTCCAAAGAAAGGGTTTCTGAACTGCTGCAAACACACATCAGTTTAACTCTGGAAGCTGAATACACACTTTGACAACCATTCTGCTAGATAGCTCCGTTTTGGTTTTAGAGCAAGGTATTTCTCTTTACATTCTGTTCTCCCATCCGCTCTGTAATGTCCAAACGCAGCTTTTAGAAGAAACGTGTTTCTACCTCGCTGAATCTAAACATAGATGCAACTTCCTAAAAGGAACCAACACACAGCAGATGAGTTCGTAAGAAGCCGGTCTTCTGTGTTTTAAACGCATTCTTACTGCTAACTCTTATAAGCGTCTCTAGGGCGGGAAAAGACTGTTTCTGCATTCTCCAAAGAAAGGGTTTCTGAACTGCTGCAAACACACATCAGTTTATCTCTGGAAGTTGAATACACACATTGACAACCATTCTGCTAGATAGCTCCGTTTTGGTTTTAGAGCAAGGTATTTCTCTTTATATTCTGTTCTCCCATCCACTCTGGAATGTCCCAACGCAGCTTTTAGAAGAAACGTGTTTCTACCTCGCTGAATCTAAACATAGATGCAACTTCCTAAAAGGAACCAACACACAGCAGATGAGTTTGTAAGAAGCGGGTCTTCTGTGTTTTAAACGCATTCTTACTGCTACCTCTTATATGCGTCTCTAGGGCTGGAAATGACTGTTTCTGCATTCTCCAAAGAAAGGGTTTCTGAACTGCTGCAAACACACATCAGTTTATCTCTGGAAGTTGAATACACAGATTGACAACCATTCTGCTTGATAGCTCCGTTTTTTTTTTAGAGCAAGGTATTTCTCTTTACATTCTGTTCTCCCATCCACGCTGGAATGTCCAAACGCAGCTTTTAGAAGAAACGTGTTTCTACCTCGCTGAATCTAAACATAGATGCAACTTCCTAAAAGGAACCAACACACAGCAGATGAGTTCGTAAGAAGCGGGTCTTCTGTGTTTTAAACGCATTCTTACTGCTTACTCTTACATGCGTCTCTAGGGCTGGAAATGACTGTTTCTGCATTCTCCAAAGAAAGGGTTTCCGAACTGCTGCAAACACACATCAGTTTATCTCTGGAAGTTGAATACACAGATTGAAAAACATTCTGCTAGATAGCTCCGTTTTGGTTTTAAAGCAAGGTATTTCTCTTTACAGCCTGTTCTCCCATCCACTCTTGAATGTCCAACCACAGCTTTTAGAAGAAATGTGTTTCTACCTCGCTGAATCTAAACATAGATGCAAATTCCTAAAAGGAACCAACACACAACAGATGAGTTTGTAAGAAGCGGGTCTTCTGTGTTTTAAACGCAATCTTACTGCAAACTCTTACATGCGTCTCTAGGGCTAGAAATGACTGTTTCTGCATTCTCAAAAAAAGGGTTTCTGAACTGCTGCAAACACATATCAGTTTAACTCTGGAAGTTGAATACACACATTGACAACCATTCTGCTAGATAGCTCCGTTTTGGTTTTAGAGAAAGGTATTTCTCTTTACAGCCTGTTCTCCCATCCACTCTGGAATGTCCAAACGCAGCTTTTAGAAGAAACGTGTTTCTACCTCCCTGAATCTAAACATAGATGCAACTTCCTAAAAGGAACCAACACACAGCAGATGAGTTTGTAAGAAGCTGGTCTTTTGTGTTTTAAACGCATTCTTACTGCTAATTGTTATATGCGTCTCTAGGGCTGGAAATGACTGTTTCTGCATTCTCCAATGAAAGGGTTTCTGAACTGTTGCAAACACACATCAGTTTAACTCTGGAAGCTGAATACACACATTGACAACCATTCTGCTAGATAGCTCCGTTTTGGTTTTAGAGCAAGGTATTTCTCTTTACATTCTGTTCTCCCATCCACTCTGGAATGTCCAAACGCTGCTTTTAGAAGAAACGTGTTTCTACCTCGCTGAATCTAAACATAGATGCAACTTCCTAAAAGGAACCAACACACAGCAGATGAGTTCGTACGAAGCGGGTCTTCTGTGTTTTAAACGCATTCTTACTGCTAACTCTTATATGCGTCTCTACGGCTGGAAAAGACTGTTTCTGCATACTCCAAAGAAAGGGTTTCCGAACTGCTGCAAACACACATCAGTTTAAATCTGGAAGTTGAATGCACACATTGACAACCATTCTGCTAGATAGCTCCGTTTTGGTTTTAGAGCAAGGTATTTCTCTTCACAGCCTGTTCTCCCATCCACTCTGGAATGTCCAAACGCAGCTTTTAGAAGAAACGTGTTTCTACCTCGCTGAATCTAAACATAGATGCAACTTCCTAAAAGGAACCAACACACAGAAGATGAGTATGTAAGAAGCGGGTCTTTTGTGTTTTAAACACATTCTTACTGCTAACTCTTATATGCCTCTCTAGGGCTGGAAATGACTGTTTCTGCATTCTCCAATGAAAGGGTTTCTGAACTGCTGCAAACACACATCAATTTAACTCTGGAAGCTGAATACACACATTGACAACCATTCTGCTAGATAGCTCCGTTTTGGTTTTAGAGCAAGGTATTTCTCTTTACATTCTGTTCTCCCATCCACTCTGGAATGTCCAAACGCTGCTTTTAGAAGAAACGTGTTTCTACCTCGCTGAATCTAAACATAGATGCAACTTCCTAAAAGGAACCCACACTCAGCAGATGAGTTCGTAAGAAGCGGCTCTTCTGTGTTTTAAACGCATTCTTACTGCTTACACTTATATGCGTCTCTACGGCTGGAAATGACTGTTTCTGCGTTCTCCAAAGAAAGGGTTTCCGAACTGCTGCAAACACACATCAGTTTACCTCTGGAAGTTGAATACACACATTGACAACCATTCTGCTAGATAGCTCCGTTTTGGTTTTAGAGCAAGGTATTTCTCTTTACATTCTGTTCTCCCATCCACTCTGGAATGTCCAAACGCAGCTTTAAGAAGAAACGTGTTTCTAACTCGCTGAATCTAAACATAGATGCAACTTCCTAAAAGGAACCAACACACAGCATATGAGTTGGTAAGAAGCGGGTCTTCTGTGTTTTAAACGCATTCGTACTGCTAACTCTTATATGCGTCTCTAGGGCTGGAAATGACTGTTTCTGCATTCTTCAAAGAAAGGGTTTCTGAACTGCTGCAAACACACATCAGTTTAACTCTGGAAGTTGAATGCACACATTGACAACCATTTTGCTATATAGCTCCGTTTTGGTTTTAGAGCAAGGTATTTTTCTTTGCAGTCTGTTCTTCCATCCACTCTGGAATCTCTCAACGCAGCTTTTAGAAGAAACGTGTTTCTACCTCGCTGAATCTAAACATAGATGCAACTTCCTAAAAGGAACCAACACACAGCAGATGAGTTTGTAGGAAGCGGGTCTTCTGTGTTTTAAACGCATTCTTACTGCTAACTCTTATATGCGTCTCTAGGGCTGAAAATTACTGTTTCTGCCTTCTCCAAAGAAAGGGATTCTGAACTGCTGCAAACACACATCAGTTTAACTCTGGAAGTTGAATACACACATTGACAACCATTCTGCTAGATAGCTCCGTTTTGGTTTTAGAGCAAGGTATTTCTCTTTACAGCCGTTTCTCCCATCCACTCTGGAACGTCTAAACGCAGCTTTTAGAAGAAACGTGTTTCTACCTCGCTGAATCTAAACATAGATGCAACTTCCTAAAAGGAACCAACACACAGCAGATGAGTTTGTAAGAAGCGGGTCTTCTGTGTTTTAAACGCATTCTTACTGCTAACTCTTATATGCGTCTCTAGGGCTGGAAATGACTGTTTCTGCATTCTCCAAAGAAAGGGTTTCTGAACTGCTACAAACACACATCAGTTTAGCTCTTGAAGTTTAATACACACATTGACAACCATTCCGCTAGATAGCTCCGTTTTGGTTTTAGAGCAAGGTATTTCTCTTTACATTCTGTTCTCCCATCCACTCTGGAATGTCCAAACGCAGCTTTTAGAAGAAACGTGTTTCTACGTCGCTGAATCTAAACATAGATGAAACTTCCTAAAAGGAACCAACACACAGCAGATGAGTTTGTAAGAGGCGGGTCTTCTGTGTTTTAAACGCATTCTTACTGCTAACTCTTATATTCGTCTCTACGGCTGGAAAAGACTGTTTCTGCATTCTCCAAAGAAAGGGTATCCGAACTGCTGCAAACACACATCAGTTTACCTCTGGAAGTTGAATACACACATTGACAACCATTCTGCTAGATAGCTCCGTTTTGGTTTTAGAGCAAGGTATTTCTCTTTACCGCCGTTTCTCCCATCCACTCTGGAATGTCCAAACGCAGCTTTTAAAAGAAATGTGTTTCTACCCCGCTGAATCTAAACATAGATGCAACTTCCTAAAAGGAACCAACACACAGCAGATGAGTTCGTAAGAAGTGGGTCTTCTGTGTTTTAAACGCATTCTTACTGCTAACTCTTATAAGCTTCTCTACGGCTGGAAAAGACTGTTTCTGCATTCTCCAAAGAAAGGGTTTCCGAACTGCTGCAAACAAACATCAGTTTAACTCTGGAAGTTGAATAGACACATTGACAACCATTCTGCCAGATAGCTCCGTTTTGGTTTTAGAGCAAGGTATTTCTCTTTACAGCCTGTTCTCCCATACACTCTGGAATGTCCAAACGCAGCTTTTAGAAGAAACGTGTTTCTACCTCGCTGAATCTAAACATAGATGCAACTTCCAAAAAGGAACCAAAACACAGCAGATGAGTTTGTAAAAAGCGGGTCTTCTGTGTTTTAAACTCATTCTTACTGCTAACTCTTATATGCGTCTCTAGGGCTGAAAATGACTGTTTCTGCATTCTCCAAAGAAAGGGTTTCTGAACTGCTGCAAACCCACATCAGTTTAACTCTGGAAGTTGAATACACACATTGACAACCATTCTGCTAGGTAGCTCCGTTTTGGTTTTAGAGCAAGGTAATTCTCTTTACAGCCTGTTCTCCCATCCACTCTGGAATGTCCAAACACAGCTTTTAGAAGAAACGTGTTTCTACCTCGCTGAATGGAAACATAGATGCAACTTCCTAAAAGGAACCAACGCACAGCAGATGAGTTTGTAAGAAGCGGGTCTTCTATGTTTTAAACGCATTCTTACTTCTAACTATTATATGCGTCTCTAGGGCTGGAAATGACTGTTTCTGCATTCTCCAAAGAAAGGGTTTCTGAACTGCTGCAAACACACATCAGTTTAACTCTGGAAGTTGAATACACACATTGACAACCATTCTGCTAGATAGCTCCGTTTTGGTTTTAGAGCAAGGTATTTCTCTTTACAGCCTGTTCTCTCTTCCACTCTGGAATGTCCAAACGCAGCTTTTAGAAGAAACTCGTTTCTACCTCGCTGAATCTAAACATAGATTCAACTTCCTAAAAGGAACCAACACACAGCAGATGAGTTTGTAAGAAGCGGGTCTTCTGTGTTTTAAACGCATTCTTACTGCTAATTGTTACATGCGTCTCTAGGGCTGGAAATGACTGTTTCTGCATTCTCCAAAGAAAGGGTTTCTGAACTGCTGCAAACACACATCAGTTTAACTCTGGAAGCTGAATACACACTTTGACAACCATTCTGCTAGATAGCTCCGTTTTGGTTTTAGAGCAAGGTATTTCTCTTTACATTCTGTTCTCCCATCCGCTCTGTAATGTCCAAACGCAGCTTTTAGAAGAAACGTGTTTCTACCTCGCTGAATCTAAACATAGATGCAACTTCCTAAAAGGAACCAACACACAGCAGATGAGTTCGTAAGAAGCCGGTCTTCTGTGTTTTAAACGCATTCTTACTGCTAACTCTTATAAGCGTCTCTAGGGCGGGAAAAGACTGTTTCTGCATTCTCCAAAGAAAGGGTTTCTGAACTGCTGCAAACACACATCAGTTTATCTCTGGAAGTTGAATACACAGATTGACAACCATTCTGTTAGATAGCTCCATTTTGGTTTTAGAGCAAGGTATTTCTCTTTACAGCTGGTTCTCCCATCCACTCTGGAGTGTCCAAACGCAGCTTTTAGAAGAAACGTGTTTCTACCTCACTGAATCTAAACATAGATGCAACTTCCTAAAAGGAAGCAACACACAACAGATGAGTTTGTAAGAAGCTGGTCTTCTGTGTTTTAAACACATTCTTACTGCTAACTCTTACATGCGTCTCTAGGGCTGGAAATGACTGTTTCTGCATTCTCCAAAGAAAGGGTTTCTGAACTGCTGCAAACACACATCAGTTTAACTCTGGAAGTTGAATACACACATTGACAACCATTCTGCTAGATAGCTCCGTTTTGGTTTTAGAGCAAGGTATTTCTCTTTACATTCTGTTCTCCCATCCACTCTGGAATGTCCAAACGCAGCTTTTAGACCTTGCCTAGAGTCTAGTGACTCCAAAGCAGGTAAGTTGAGCAAATTTTAAAAGTCGAAAAAAGCAGTGTATTACTTTAAAGCATTTTACAAACCTAATATCTTACCTGCCTAATTTAGAGCTAATGTCTTTATTTTACCAATAAACTTTAAACCTGTCTTTATTTCTCAAATATTACTAAAGTCATGCGAAGTAAATGGTAGTAGAGTTCTTATTCTTCTGAAAGAATTAGTTTGATTTAAACATTTATTATTTTAAAGCCAATTAAAGTCCTTTTTTATTTATAACCATCACCCACAACACAGAAAAATACACAGAATAGATCCAGTAGTCGTAAGATTTTTCATTTGCCAGTTTTTGATTTTCTTTTTTCCTTTTTTTTTTTTACATTGAACTGATGATATTCATATACATAGATTGCCATCAAATGTTTCAATTTAACAGGAGATTATAGAACACACTTTAACAGTATTCTAATTTGAAGAAAATATATATTTAGGTAAGGATTCATAGCATTTATCTTTTATAACACTTTTAATTTAGCATTTGTGTACTGTAACTTTTCTATATATAATATTTTATGTATGTTACTCATATTTGTAAAGATTACACATATCTCAGAGGTGAAGACTGTAAATATTAAATGTATTCATTCTCCTATCTTCTGAAGCACTTAAGTCAGAGGAACTAAATTATTCATTCTAATTTGAGAACTCACTATCTTGTAACATATTATAATGCTTAGAAGAGCTCAGTAAAACAAATCTCTAGTTACCTTGAAATTGTTTGTTTTTAATACTTCATTAGGAAATAAATTCCAGTTCAAATTTTTTAAATTATGCCCCTTGTTCTTTCATGTCTTTCCAACATAGGATTAGAAAGACTTTCTTTATAATACGAGACTCAGGGAATTAGTACCCAATGTTGAAATTGGCTCTCAGGAAAGCTTCCAGAGAGGAAGTCTTCTAGTTGGGGACTGATAATCCTCATTTTTATTACTGTACACTGTTACTTCCCTGAAAGTAAGGGAGAATCCTTGGGGATTGTGATCTATCTCTCTTCACTTTTCCTGATTTCCCTTCCCATGGTCAGGAATTTTTATTTATTTATTTATTTATTTATTTATTTATTTATTTATTTATTTTGTAATTAAGTTCTGAAGTGCATGTGCAGATCTTGCAGGATTGATGCACAGGTAAGCACATGTCATGGTGGTTTGCTGCCTGCATCCCCCCATCACCTACATGAGGCACTTCTCCCAATGTTCTTGTGCTGTGTTTTTCAGCTCCGTGAAGTCATTTATGTTCTTCTCTAAGCTGATTATTCTAGTTAGCATTTCATCTAACCTTTTTTCAAGGTTTTTAGCTTCTTTGCATAGGTTAGAACATGTTCCTTTATCTCAGAGAAGTTTGTTATTACACATCTTCTGAAGCCTGCTTCTGTCACTTCATCAAATTCATTCTCCATCCAGTTTTGTTCCCTTGCTGGTTCGGAGTTGTGATCCCTTGGAGGAGGAGAGTCATTCTGGTCTGTGGCGATTTCATTTTTTGTGTGTTTTTTTCTTCCATACTTTGTGGATTTTTCTACATTTGGTCTTTGAAGTTTGTGACTTTTGGATGGGATCTCTGAGTGGACATGCCTTCTGTTGATGTTGAAGCTACTTCTTTCTCTTTTTTTTTTTTCAGTTTTTCTTCCAACAGGCCTCTCTGCTATAGAACTACTGGCGGTCCACTGGAGAGTGTGTTTGCCTGGGAATCACCTGTGGTGCTGCAGAACAGCAAAGATTGCTGCCTGTTCTTTCCTCTTGTAGCTTCATCCCAGAAGGGTACCCACCAGATATCAGCCAGAGCTCTCCTCTATGAGGTATCTTTTTGGATATATGGGGGTCAGTGAGTCACTTGAGGAGTCAGTCTCTCCCTTATCTGAGCTCAAGTGTTGGGCTGGGAGCTTCATTGCTCCGTTGAAAGCTGCTGGGCAGGGACGTTTAAGTCTGCTGCAGCAGAACTCACAGTTACCCCTTTCCCAGGTGCTCTGTTCCTGGAAGGTGATGTTTTATTTGTAAGTCTCTGATGTGCTGCTGCCTTTTTGTGTCAGAGGTGTCCTGCTCAGCAAGGAGGGAGCCTAGTCGCAATCTGCCTGTAGAGGCACTGCTGAGCTGCTGTGGGCTCAGTCCAGATGCTGTGTAAACTTTGCTTTTGTTTACACAGGTAAGCTTAGAACTGCCTCGGCATCGGCGGATGCCCTTTCCCCCACTGAGCTCCATCATCCCGGGTTGAGCTCAAACTGTTCTGCTGACTGCAAAACTGTCATGCCAGTGGGCTTCAGTTGGCTGGTCTTTGTTGTGGGACACCTGCCACTCAAGGTCAGTTGGCTCCCTGCCTTCAGCTCCCCTTTTTTCTGGGGAGTGGGAGGCTCTGTCTTGCAGGCGTTCCAGGTGCCAGCCAAAACCGCCACTGAGAACTGAGATTTGTGCTTAAAACTCATGTCACTGGCTGAAGTGGACTCTCAGATTTGTGCTGGTCAGCCACAGCGCTTGTTGGCCCAGCTAAAATCTCCTGGTGTGGGATATAAAGACCATGGGAGAAGTGCAGTATCTGAACTGAAGTGCAGGAGTGGCTTTAGAAGCTCCCCAATGGCCTCTGTTGGGTAGGAGGGACATCCTCCAGCCAGTTGCACTTCCCAGGTGAGTCAGTGCTCCACCCTGCCTCAGTTTGCCCCCCTTAGGCTATGCCCACTGTGCAAGCAGTTCCATTGAGGTGAACCTGGTAACTCGGTTGGAAATGCCGAGGTCACTTGCCTTCTGCATTGTTCTCACTGGGAACTGTGCTCCAGAGCAGTTCCTATTCTGCCATCTTGACAGAAGTATGGAAGTTTCTAAAGAAGCTTTAAGTGCTAGTAAATACAGATTAAATGAATGAATGATAGATAAGCAAAAGAATTCGAGAAAGAAGGCAGAAGGAAAAAGGAAGAAGAGACAGAAGAAAATGGAGGAGACCAGTGTGGTGGGGGGGAGGAGAAGAGAGAGAACTAATGGCTGTCATAATTTTATTTTAAAAACATTATCTACAATAATTAATATCACCCAATAGAAAAGTGTTATTTAAGGGGAACACTCAACCCATCAGCAATGAAAAGCAGCTAGTTCACTGAAATTGATATTCCATATCATCATCTAAGTCAAATATATTTTATTAATAATATTTGATTGATGAGAGAAGTAGCTTTTCTGTTTCTATTTTGGAGAGATATTCAAAACAAATGCCAGTGTTTACTATCCTTTCAAGCCATGTCCTCATATGTTTTAATTTTAGTGGGATAAGGGAAAAATGACTGTGGATAGTGACATTCCTCATTACTGTGACAACAGTCTCTCAAAGTTCTCACAACACAATAATATAGTTTTACAGACCCATTTATCAAATACTTTCACCCGAAATTGAGAAAATATTTAAGGAGAATGAAACCAACTGGTGATTCTATTCTCATCATTTTTTAAGAATTTTTTTTAAATTTTACTTTAAGTGCGTAGTATATCTGGCATTTCTCCCCAAGTTATCCTTCCGCACCCTCCACTCCCTGGCCACCCTCCACTGTCCCTCTCCTAACCCCCACAACTGCCCCCAGTGTGTGACGCTTTTCTCCCTGAGTTCATGTGTTCTCATTGTTCCACACCCACTTATGAGTGAGAACATGTGGTGTTTGGCTTTCTGTTCTTGTGTCAGTTTCCTGAGAATGATGGTTTCCAGATTCATCCAAGTTCCTGTGAAGGACATGAACTCATCGTTTTTTATGGCTGCTTACTATTCCATGGTGTATATGTACCACATTTTCTTTGTCCAGTCTATCATTGATGGGCATTTGGGTTGGTTCCAGGTCTTTGCTATTGTACACAGAACTGCAATGAACATATGTGTGCATGTGTCTTTATAGTAGAACAATTTATAGTTCTTTAGGTATATACCCAATAATGGGATTGCTGGGTAAAATGGAATTTCTATTTCTAGATCCTTGAGAAATCGCCAGACTGCCTTCAACAATGGTTGAACTAATTTACACTCCCCCAACTGTGTAAGAGTGTTCCTATTTGTCCACATTCTCTCCAGTATCTGTTCTCTCTAGATTTTTTTGATGATCATCATTCTAAATGGCATGAGATGATATCTCAATGTGGTTTTAGTTTGCATTTCTGAAATGACCACTGATGAGCATTTTTTCATGTTTCTTGGCCTCATATATGTCTTCTTTTGAAAAGTGTCTGCTCATATCCTTTTCCCACTTTTACATGGGGTTGTTTGTTTTTTTTCTTGTACATCTATTTTAGGTCCTTGTAGATTCTGGATATTAGCCCTTTGTCAGATGGGTAGATCACAAACATTTTTTCCCATTCTCTTGGTTGCTGATTCACTCTAATGGTGATCCTTTTGCTGTACAGAAGCTGTGGAGGTTAATTAGATCACATTTGTCTATCTTGGCTTTTATTGCTATTGCTTTTGGTGTTTTAGTTAGGAAGTCCATGCCTATGCCTATGTCCTGTATGGTTTTGCCTACATTTTCTTCTAGAGTTTTTATGGTGTTAGGTTTTATGTTTAAATATTTGATCCATCTGGAGTTAATTTCAGTGTAAGGTGACAGGTAGGGGTCCAGTTTCTGCTTTCAGCATATTGCTAGCGAGTTTTCCGGACACACTTTATGAAACATGGAGTCCTTTCCTCATTGGTTGTTTTGCCAGGTTTGTCAAAGATCAGATGGTTGTAGATGTGTGGTGTTTTTTCTGGGGTCTCTATTTTGTTCCATTGGTCTATGTCTCTGTTTTGGTACCAGTACCATGCTGTTTTGATACCAGTACCATGCTGTTTTGATTACTATAGCCTTGTAGTATAGTTTGAAGTCTGGCAATGTGATGTCCCTGGCTTTGTTCTTTCTGCTTAGAATTGTCTTGGCTATGTGGGATCTCTTGTGATTCTATATGAAGTAGAAAGTGTTTTTTTTTTTTCAGTTCTGTGAAGAAGTTTATTGGTAGCTTGATGGGGATAGCATGGATTCTATAATTACTTTGGGCAGTATGGCCATTTTCATGATACTGATTCTTCCTAACCCTGAGCATGGAATATTTCTCCATCTGTTTGTGTCCTCTGTTATTTTGTTGAGCAGTGGTTTGTAGGTCTCCTTGAAGAGGTCCTTTACATCCTTTTTTAGTTGTATTCCTTGGTATTTTATTCTCTTTGTAGCAGTTGTGAATGGGAGTTTACTCTTAATTTGGCTCTCTGTTTGTCTCTTGGTTAATAGGAATGCCTGTGACTTCTACACAATTATTTTGTATCCTGAGACTTTGCTGAAGTTGCTTATCAGTTTCAGAAGATTTTGGACTGAGACCATGGTCTTCTAAATATACAATCATGTCATCTGCAAATAGAGACACTATGACTTCCTTATTTCATAATCGATTACCCTGTATTTCTATTTCTTGGCTGATTGCTCTGACTAGAATATCCAATAATATGTTGAATAGGAGTGGTGAGAGAGGGCATCATTGTCCAGTGCCTGATTTCAAAGGAATTCTTCCAGGTTTTGCCCGTTCAGTATGATATTGAACTGAACAAGCTGTAGGCTTGTCATACATAGCTTTTATCATTTTATGCTAAATTCCGCCAGTACCTAGTTTATTGAGAGTTTTTACCATGAAGAGCTGTTGAATTTTATCAAAGACGTTCTCTGCATCTATTGAGATAATCATGTGGTTTTGGACTTTGGTTCCTTTATGTGATGGACTACATTTATGGATTTGCATATGTTCAACCGGGCTTGCATTCCTGGGGTGAAGCCTACTTGTTCGTGACAGATAAGCTTCTAGATGTGCTGTTGCAGTCAGTTTGCCAGTATTTTATTGAAGATTTTTTCATCGATATTCATCATGGAGATTGGGCTGAAGTTTTCTTTTTTAGTTGAGTCTCTGCCCGGTTTTGGTATCAGGATGATGTTGGTCTCACAAAATGAGTTAGGGAGGATTCTCTCTCTTCGTATGGATTGATAGTTTCAGAAGGAATGAAACCAGCTTCTTTTTGTATTTCTGGTAGAATTCATCTGTGAACCCTCTGGACCTGGCCTTTTTTTGGTTGGTAGGCTATTGATTCCTGCCTCTACTTCAGCCCTTGTTATTGATCTACTCAGGGTTTCAACTTCCTCCTGGTTTCGTCTTGGTAGAGTACAAATGTCGAGGAATTTATTCATTTCATCCAGGTTTACTGGTTTATATGCATAAAGTTATTTGTAGTAATCTCTGATTGTAGTTTGTATTTCTGTGGAGTCAGTGATGATATCCCCTTTATCGTTTTCTATTGCATCTATTTCATTCTTCTCCCTTTTCTTTTTTATTAATCTGGCTAGGGCTCTGTCTATTTTGTTGATCTCTTCAAAAAATCTGCTCCTGGACTTATTGATTTTATGAAGGGCTTTTTGTGTCTCTGTCTCCTTCAATTCTGTTCTGATCTTAGTTAATTCTTGTCTTCTGCTAGCTTTTGAGATTTTTTTGACCTTTCTCTTCTAGCTCTTTTAATTTTTACAATAGAGTGTCAATTTTAGATCTTTCCTTGCTTCTCTAGTTGGCATTTATTACTATAAA
Source organism: Saimiri boliviensis (assembly GCF_048565385.1). Classification (NCBI taxonomy): domain Eukaryota; kingdom Metazoa; phylum Chordata; class Mammalia; order Primates; family Cebidae; genus Saimiri; species Saimiri boliviensis. The sequence continues at coordinate 1,448,177 of NW_027412505.1, forward strand.
TTGCCTTCTCGACACTGCTTTAAAAGTGTCCCGGAGATTCTGGCACATTGTGTCTTTGTTCTCATTTGTTTCAAAGAACATCTTTCTTTCTGCCTTCATTTCATTGTTTATCCAGTCAACATTCAGGAGCCAGTTGTTCTATTTTCATGAAGTTCTACAGTTCTGAGTTAGTTTCTTAATTCTGAGTTCTAATTTGATTGCATATGGTCTGAGAGACGGTTATGATTTCATTTGTTTTGCATTTACTTAGGAGTGATTTATTTTAAATTATGTGGTCAGTTTTAGAGTAGGTGCTGTGTGGTGCTGATCAGAATGTATATTCTATGGATTTGGGTTGGATATTTCTGTAGATGTCTATTAGGTCTGCTTGGTCCAGATCTGAGTTCATGTCCTGGACCTCCTTCTTAATTTTCTGTCTCAATGATATGTCTAACAGTGACAATGGAGTGTTAAAGTATCCCATTATTATTATGTGGGAGTCTAAGTCTCTTTGTAAGTCATTAAGGACTTGCATTATGTTCCTCGGTGCTACCCTGGTGCTCCTGTATTGAGTGCATAAATATTTAGGATCGTTAGCTCTTCTTGTTGCATTGATCCTTTTACTTTTATGTAATGCCCTTCTTTGTGTCTTTTGATCTTTGTTGTTTTAAAGTCCATTTTATCAGAGACTAGGATTGAAGCTCCTGCTTTTTACTTGCTCTCAATTTGCTTGACATGTCTTTCTGCATCCCTTTATTTTTAGCCTATATGTGTCCTTGCACAAGTGATGGGTTTCCTGAATACAGCACACTGATGGGTTTTGACATTTTATGCAATCAGATGGTCTATGTCTTTTAATTGGGTCATTTAGTCCACTTACATTTAAGGATAATTTTGTTATGTGTGAATTGGATACTGCCATTTTGACGCTAGCAGGCTGTTTTGTCCTTTAGTTGACACATTGTCTTCATTGTGTCGATGGTCTTTACCATTTGGTACATTTTTGGAGTGGCTGTTACTGATTGTTCCTTTCCTTGATTAGTGCTCCTTTCAGGAGCTCTCGTAAGGCAGGCCTGGTGGTGAGAAAATCTCTCAGTAATTGCTTGTCCATAAAGGATTTTCTTTCTCCTTCGAATGTGAAGCTTAATTTGGTTGGATATTAAATTCTAGGTTGACAGTTCTTTTCTCTAAGGATGTTGAATATTGGCCCCCACTCTCTTCTGGCTTGTAGGTTTTGTGTGGAGAAATCCACTGTGAGTCTGGTGGGCTTCCCTTTGAGGGTAACCCGACTTTCTCTTTTGCTGCCCTCAGCATTTTTTCCTTCATTTCGACCCTGGTGAATCTGACGATTATGTGTCTTGGGGTTGCTCTTCTTGAGGTATATCTTTGTGGTGTTCTCCATACTTCCTGGACTTGAATAGTGGTCTGCCTTGCTGGGTTGGGGAAGTTCTCCTGGATAATATCCTGAAGAGTGTTTTCCAGCTTGCATTCATTCTTTCTGTACACTGAGGTGTGCCTATCAAACGTAGATTAGGTCTTTTCACATAATCCCATATTTCTTGGAGGCTTTGTTCATTTCTTTTCACTCTTTCCTCTCTATTCTTGCCTTCTTATTTTACTTCATTGCATTGATTTTCAATCTCTGATACTTTTTCTTCTGCTAGGTCAGTTCTGCCTTTGAAACTTATGTATGCTTCATGAAGTTGTTGTGGTGTGTTTTTCAGCTCCATCAAGTCGTTTCTATTCTTCTCTAATCTATTTATTCTAATCAGTATATCATCTAACCTTTTTTCTAGGTTCTTAGTTTCTTTACATTGGGTTAGCACGCGTTCTTTTAGCTCTGAGAAGTTTGTTATTACCCACCTTCTGAAGCCGATTTCTGTCAATTCATCAGATTCATTCTCCATCTATCTTTGATCCTTAGCTGGTGAGGAGTTATGATCCCTTAAATGAGAAGAAGTCTTCTGGTTTTTGGTGTTTTCTTCCTTTTTGCGCTGGTTTCTTCCCATCTTAGTGGCTTTATCTACCTGTGGTCTTTGTACTTGGTGACTTTCAGGTGGGCTCTCTAAATGGATGCCCTTTTTATTGATGTTGAAGCTATTTCTTTCCACTTAGTTTTCCTACTAACAGTCAGGCCCCTCTGCTGCAGGATCACTGGAGGTGCTGTCAAGATCCCACTCACCTGGAGATCACTCATGGGGCTGCAGAACAGCAAGGGTTGCTGCCAGTTTCTGCCTCCGCTATCCTCATACCAGAATGGTATCCACCAGATGTTGGCCTGAGCTTTCCTTTATGAGGTGTCTTTTTATGTATATGGGGCTCAGAGAATTGCTTGAGGAGACCTTCTGTCCCTTATAAGAGCTCAAGTGCTGTGCTGGGAGTTCTGTTGTTTTGTACAGAGCTGCTGAGCTGGTACCTTTAACTCTGCTGCAGCTGAACTCATAACCTGCTGTTTTCCCAGGTGCTCTGTCCTAGGAAGGTCAGCCTTATTTATAAATTCCTGCCATGCTGCTGCCTTTTTTCTTAGATGCCCTGCCTTGCACAAAGTAGTCTGCATTGGTAGTGGCAGACTGCCTTGGTATTGGGGGATGCCCTTCCCCCCACGAAGTTGGGCCATCCCAGTTCCAGCTGCGCTTTTTGTGAAACTCTTAATCCAGAGTGTTTCAGATTTCTTGTCTCGTGGGTGTGGTACCCATCAAGCCAGATCACATCACCTGGTTTCCTGTCTCAGCCCCCTCCCTTTCAGTTGAATGGACAGCTCTGTCTCCCAGGCATTCCAGGCACCAGTTGAAATGGCCACCCAAACTTTTGTGAGTTTCTTTGTCCTGATGCATCCTGGCTGAAACTGCTGAAATGAAAACTCATGGCACTTTTATGCTCAGGAATCTCCTGGTCTGTTGGCAGTGAAAACTTATTTGGAAATGTAGTGAGCACTCACTCTCTGCACTGTTCTTGCTGGTAACTACATTCCAAAGATGTTCCTATTCAGGCATCTTGGATCTTCCTTAATCTTATGATTTCTAAGAAAAACTCTATAAGTCCTATCTTATTTATTATTAATATTTTGAATTAAAGGTTTCTTTTGTATTATGTGTTTACACCACAGACGTAACGGTGATTTTCTGGAGGATCACTAGAACTAGCATCAGACAACATAGGGAAAATTCTTCACAATATACTATATACATCTGTGTGTATTACACACATGTACAGGTAAATACACACACACACACACATATATATATATATACACCCCTATATACATACACACACACACAAACACACACACAAACACACACACGTTTATTTTGAAACAGAGTCTCACACAGTCTGTCGCCCAGGTTGGAGTGCAATGGCATGATCTCAGCTCACAGCAACCTCCACCTACTGGTTCACATAATTCTCCTACCTAAACCTTTTGAGTAGCTGGGTTTACAGGTGCACACCACCATTCCTGGTTAATTTTTTTATTTTTAGTAGAGACGAAGTTTCCCTATGCTGGCCACACTGGTCTTGAACTTCTGACCTCATGATCCATGCACCTCAGCAGCTAGGATTATAGGTGTGAGCCACTGTGCCCAGCCACATGTAGAAGTGCAGTACTACATAGAACACTGAACATTACATGCTGCTGGGATTACAGGTGTGAGCCACAGTATCCAGCTGCATATATTTTTTTATTTCTCTTTTTAAGAATCCTGATCTTAAATGAGTTCACAGTTGGATGTAGAAGTGCAATGCTTAGATGCAGATGTGTACATATAGGATACAAAACTTAGATTTAAGTTATGAATAAATGTAATTCTTATAACTGACTATAACAGTATTAGAAAAGTCATATATTGATAAAACCTTCTTCAGAAAAAGGAACTTGAAAACTTAGAGGAACTGCTTCTGTCCAAATATATGCATAGCTAAGGCTCTTACAATGGTGTGGTTTATAGGATAGATATCAGAGTGTAAATCCAATTTTTAAAACGTAGTCAAATGTATTAATCTTATATTTTATGCTTATGATTATTTTGTTATTCAGAGAAAGGCTTTTCCAATTCCAAAATTCTTTAAAATCCTCTAGTGATTTATTTTTCGTGGTGTTTAAATCAATATTGAAACTTTCTGGAATTTACACTCTATTAGGTTTGAAGTTTTGTTCAACTTTTTTTCAGTTACATATTCACCATGGGAATTCTTTCATTATACAAATATACATCTTATGCTTTAAATTCAGAGGAAATTATGATATGTTATTCTATTGTGTGCTAACTAAAATGTTGCTTTGTTGACTTAGAATTCTCTTAGCCATAAGAAAGAAAAAGATATCTTGCATGAAAATAGCATGTTCTGGGAAAAAATTGCCATGCTTAGACTGGAACTAGATAAAATTCAACAGCAGAACCTGCTAAGGGAAAAAAAATTTTTTGGAGGACATTGAAAGTGTGAAAGAAAAGAATGCTAATATTCAAAAGGCTATAAAATTGGATAAGGAAGAATGAACAAAGACAGTATTTAAAGACAGTGGACAGCTTAGCATTTTGACAACGAAGAATAAAATGGTCAGTTCTGAATTGGAAAATGTGAGACACAACTAGGAAACGCTGGAAATGGAAATTCAGTCATGTCCTTGTAGACTGGCTACTGCTCTACATGACTGTGACCAAAGCCAGATAGCAGAAAGAGACTTCTTTCCAGAGAACAAAACCTCAACAGGTTTATTTACAGGAGACAATGAATTCTCATACATCTAACCTGAAAGAGAACAGCAAGATTCTTTCTGAACAATTGTAATGCTTATTGTAAAAATTAACAGCCTAAAAATTCAGCTCCATCACAGAAGGTAAACTGTGAAAGAAAAGACAGGACAGGCTGCCATCTTTCCTGTTGGAGGAACTTAATTATTCCAGCCTGTGGGCATTGGAGAGTACAAACCGACCAGGGGCAGAAGAGTTCCCGCAGCACAGCACAGCTGCTTTACCAAATCATGGCCAGACTGCTTCTGTTAGCAGGCACCTGATCCTGTTCCTTCTTACTGAACAGGACCTCCCACCTGGTGCTTACAGCTACCCTCACAGGTGTTCCCTGGCCTATGGAGATATGAAACATTCCTTAGACAGAGCTCCCACAGAGAAAGGCAGGCCACCATCTTTGTTATTTGGATGACTAGGTTCTGGCCTTAGGGCTTTGTAGAACCCAAGCTGACCGGGGTGTAAGTGGTAGCTCAGCACAGCAGAGCCACCTTGCAAAAACATGGCCAGACCCTTGTTTAAGTCAATCCCCAACCACATCTTTAGTCACTGGGTACAGCTTTTCAACCAGGGTCTCTGGCTGCCTTCACTGCTGTTCTCTGGCTGACAGATGTTTCAGGCCTCCTTGAATCAGAGCTTCCAGAGAGAGGACCAGACTGTAATCTTTGTTGTTTGGGCAACTCAGCCATTTCAACCTTGGGACTTCAGAGTGTCTGAGGGAACCAGGGGCTGAAGTGAACCCCCAGCACAGCACAACTGTTCTACAGAAACATGGCCAGACTTTTTTAAAAGCAAGTCTCTGATCTTGTTCCTCCTGACTAGACAAGACTTCTGAAATTGTTTCCAGCCACCTCTCGTAGTTGTGTCCAGATTGGCAACGGGATTGTACCTCAGTGGTACAGAGGTCCCAGAGGAAGAGGCAGGCTATTATCTTTGTCTTTTTGCAGGCTTCGCTAGTGATACCTTGAGTCGCTGGAAGATATGAGGCAATTAGGTACTGGAGTGGACCCCCAGTATACCACAGCAGCCTTATGGGAAGCTGGCTGAACCCTTACGTGGGTGCTGGCTTCCATATCTCCTCAATGAGCAGGTCCTCCTGGCTTGGGTCTTTATCCAGGACCCCACTGAAGCCAACAAGCCAGTAGCAACTTGGCAATTTCTTGGACAGAGCTTCACAGATCGACTGAAATCCTCTCTGCCACTGCCTCTGCAGTGGATCTGCCCTTGTTACCTTCAGAATATCAAGAAAGCAAAGACCCTAAGTACCATATTGACAACTCTAACAAGCTGCAGTTGACCCAAGGAACAAGGCAGTCCATCTCTTGTGGATACCACATACCCCCCACTGCTTATCACTGGACAGGGAACTCTGGCTTGGGCTCATAGAACAGACCCTCTATCCTGGGATGATTACACTAAGTGATGGCTAACTCACATCTCTCTGGGGTAGAGCCCCCAGGAGACAAGCAAAGTGATGGAGCAGGAAGCCAGCTGATGTGAAGCCCAGAGGGCAGGCACAACTATCTCTCTAGGCTCTACTGGGTCTTATGAGACACTTTATCCCAGCACTTTAGGAGTGTGGAGGTCTGATCAGCCACATCTCATGTGAAGATTGCCCAGCAGAGATCACATATGTGATTTTCCCTATTAATAAAAGGAGACTTGCTTAAAAAAGAAGTCTGGCCACGTTTTTGTAGAGCAGCTGTGCTGTGCTGGGGCCTCACATTTCAGAGAGTTATCTGAGGCGTGATATCTACTGGGCATTCTTGCACATGAGATGAAGCTGGTCTGACCTCAGCACTCCTTAGTCTGCTTGCCTCTCCCAGGCCCCAGCCTGGCCACACCTGCCTAAAGGGCACTCTCAGCTGCCCACACCTTTGTTTCTGTGCCAGTGGACCATGCCTGAGCAGTGAAGAGATGCAGCAAAGTGGACTCTTCAGGCACGCACCCGCCTCTACATTGCCTCTCCATACTGAAGCTCTTTATACAAAAACGTCCTACGTCACTTTGCTGGTGTGTGTTTACATGAGTGGATTTTGCTGCACTTGCCCTACCAGCACATGGGAATGTAGCACACACTTCAACCCACACCAACTCCCATTGAAGAAAGAGCCATGGTAGGCAGAGGAACAAAATCACAACCTCTGCCAACACCTTCTCCTTGTGCTAATTCTGTGCACGAAAAGGGAATGCTAATATACGTTGAGTGGTCGTTGCTGCTTAGGGGGTCACAGAGATGGCACCCAGACATGCACAGGCCAGCACCCCAGCCTGAACCAACACTACCTCCAATGCAACAGCACACACAGAAGGGGTATTCTGGCCGCCACCAAGCTGTCTTGCCTCCACCACTTCCACCACTGGGCAAATGCCAACAGGGAAGCAGGCAGGTTTGCATCTGCTAACACTCTGCCACAGCTGCCACACTTTGCTGCCTTCAGTGCAGTAGACTCCAAACTTTGAGGAGCCAGAGAACAAAGTTGAGACCCAATATAAGTTTCCCAGAGTTAAAGCACACAGCCCAGGAATTGAGAGGTGAATTTTGGCCCCCTAAAATCCTCCAAAACCAAAGGCAGCTGCCTGATTCTACTTTAAACCACAATCAAACCCTCAAGATCATCAAATATGATAAAAGAAAAATATCCTGTGCAAAGGTCAGCAACCTCAAAGGTTGAAGGTGAATAAGCTCATAAAGATGAGGAAGAATCAGGGCAAGAACACTGAAACTCAAGAAGTCAGCATGCCTTCTTTCCTCCAGATGATTACATCAACTGTTCAGCCTGTTCAAGTTTTCAGAACTGGCCAGAGGCTGACATGTATGCAATGATACAAGTAGAATTCAGAATGTGGGTAGAAACAAAGTTCACTAAGTGAAAGAAGTATGTCATCATCCAATGCAAGGAGGCCAAAAATCATTGTAAAATATCGCAGGAGCTAACAGGCAATATATCCAGTATAAACAACATTACTGGTGCTCACTTTGGCAGCACATATATTAAAATTGGAATGATTCAGAGAAGATTAGCATGGCCCCTGCTCAAGGAGGACCAAAAAATTCATGAAGCATTCCATATTTGTAGAAAGAATCAATATCGTCAAAATGGCCATACTGCCCAAAGTAATTTATAGATTCAATGCTGTCCCCATCAAGCTACCAATGATCTTATTCACAGAACTGGAGAAACCCACCTTAAACTTCATATGGAAGCAAAAGAGAGTGTGGATATCCAAGACAATGCTAAGCACAAAGAACAAAGCCAGAGGCATCATGCTACCCGATTTCAAACTATAATACAAAGCTACAGGAATCAAAACAGCATGGTACTGGTACTAAAACAGAGAAATAGAGTAATGGAACAGAACAGAGGTCCTGGTGGCAATGCCACACATATACAACCATCTCATCTTTGATAAACCTGACAAAGACAAGCAATGGGAAAAGGATTTCTTGTTTAATAATTGTTGTTGGGAAAACAGGCTACCAGTGTCCAGAAAGCAGAAACTGGACCTCTTCCTGATACCTTACAGTAGAATTACCTCCAGATGGATTAAAGTTCTAGACATAAGACCTAATGCCATAAAAAAATCTAGACAAAAAATAGGCAAAGCCATTCAGGACATAGGTGTAGGCAAGTACTTCATGACTAAAACACCAAAAGCATTGGCAACAAAAAGGAAAATAGACAAATGGGACCTTATTAAACTCCAGAGCTTATGTACAGCAAAAGAAACCATCATTAGAGTGAACCAGCAACCAGCAGAATGAGAAACAATTTTTGCAATCTACCCATCTGACAAATGGCTGATATCCATAATCTACAAAGAAATAAAACAGATTTACAAGGAAAAAAACAAGCAAACCGGTTCAAAAGTGGACAAAGGATATAAACAGACACTTTTGAAAAGAAGATATATATGAGGCCAATAAAAATGTGAAAAAATACTCATCATCACTGGTTATTAGAGAAATCAAAACCACATTGAGATATCACCTCATGCCAGTTAGAATGGTGACCATTAAAAAATCTGGAGACAACAGATACCAGAGAGCATGTGGAGAAATAGGAACACTTTTACACTGTTGCTAGGAGTACAAACTAGTTGAACCATTGTGGAAGGCAGTGTGGCACTTGCTCAAGGGCCTGGAAATTGTAATTCCATTTGACCCACCAATCCCATTACTGGGTATATACCCAAAGGATTATAAATCATTCTATTATAAAGAAACATGCACACGTATGTTCACAGTGGCACTGTTTACAATGGCAAAGACCTGAAAATAACCCAAATGTCCAGAGACGATAGACTGGACAAGGAAAATGTGACACACATACACCATGGAATATTATGCAGCCACAAAAAACGATGAGTTTATGTCCTTTGTAGGGACATGAATCAATCTGGAAACCATCATTCTCAGCAAAGTGACAGAAGAAAGAAAATCCAACACTGCATGTTCTCACTCATAGGCAGGTGATGAATAATGATAACAAATGGACACAGGGAGGGGTGCATCACACACTGGGGTCTTTTTGGGGGTGGCCAACAGGGGGACACCAGGGGTTGGGGAGGTCAGGGAGGGATTACCTGAAGAGAAATGCCAGATGTATGTGACTGGATGGAGGCAGGAAACCACATTGCCATATGTGTACCTATGCAACAATTCTGCATGATCTGCATGTGTACCCTATAACCTGAAGTACAGCTTTTAAAAAAAGAATAAACTGATGTGATAGAGCTGAAAAGCACACTACATGAATTTTTATAATGCAGCCACATGGTAATTGTGTGTGATTACCTTATAAAAATTTTTGTAATGTGTGTGGGCACCCAAGGGTGCCCTGTAAGCAGGTGTTGCCAGGCTGGGGTCCTGGGAGAGGCAAGCAGACTAAGGAGTGCTGAGGTCAGACCAGCACCATCTCATGTGCAAGACCACCTAGTAGAATAGATCAAGCAAAGGTAAGAGTCTCAGAGCTTGAAAACTGGCTTTCTGAAAGAAAAGAGGCAAGAATGGGGGAAAAGAATAAAAAGGAATGAACAAAACCTTTGAGAAATAAAGGATTATGTAAAAAGGTGAAATATATGCCATATTAATGTACCTGAAAGAGATGACAAAAATGTAACCAAATTGGAAAACATATTTCAGAATATGATTCATCAGAATTTCCCCAACCTAGCCAGGCAGAACAACATTGAATTCAGGAAATCTAGAGAACCTCAGATATGCCACAAGAAGAACATCTCTAAGACACATAATCATCAGGTTCTCCAAGATCAAAATGAAATAAAACTTGTCAAAGGCAGCTAGCGAGAAAGACAAGGTCACCTACAAAAGGAATCCCATCAGACTAACAGTGAACTGCTCAGCTGAAACCCCACAAGCCAGAAGAGATATTCAACTACTTAAAGAAAAAAATTTCAACCTGGAATTTCAAGTCCAGCAAAACTAAGTGTCATAAGTGAAGGAGAAATAAGATCATTTTCAGTCAAGCAAATGCTGAGGGAATTCATTACCAGCAGATCTATCTTACAAGAGCTCCTGAAAGTAGAATTTAATATGGAAAGAAAAGATCATCACCAGCCACTACAAAAATGCACTGAATTACACAGACCAGTGATGCTAAAAAAACAAACCACGTACACAAGTCTGTGAAGTTATCAATTAGGAGCATGATGACAGGATCAAATCCTTACATATCATTGCTAACTTTAAATGTAAATGGGCTAAATGCTCCAATTGAAAGACATAGGGCGACAAGATAGATAAAGAGCCAAGACTCATTTGATTATGCTGTCTTTAAGAGACCCATCTCAAATGAACTCCCACACATAGGCTCAAAATGAATGGAGAAAAATCCTTCAAGTAAATGGGAAACAGAAAAAAGCAGGTGTTGCAATCCTGGTTTCTGACAAAACAGGCTATAAGAATAAAGATAAAAAGAGAAGGGCATGGGCCCAGCACGGTGGCTCAAGCCTGTAATTCCAGCACTTCGGGAGGCCGAGGCAGGCGGATCATGAGGTCAAGAGTACAAGCCAATCCTGGCCAACATGGTGAAACCCCATCTCTACTAAAAATACAAAAAAAAAAAAAAAAAAAAAAATTAACTGAGCGTGGTGGCGTGGTCCTGTATTCCCAGCGACCTGGGAGGATGAGGCAGGAGAATTGCTTGAACCCAGGACACAGAGGTTGCAGTGAGATCAGATTGCACCACTGCACTCCAGTCTGGTGCCTGGCAACAGAGTGAGACTCTACCTCAGAAGAAAAAAAAAAAAAAAAAGAGACAGAAGGACATTGCCAGTGTGGCCCTGACCTTTGATAAATGTTATTATTGCTTGATACCAACCTGGGCTATCCTTATTGTTCAAACCAATGGGATAGATGATTTGCTGAGGTTTGGGAGCTTCTGCCCCCTGGAGAGTCCCGGATCTCCCAAAATTTGGTTCACAGCTAAGGCTGATTTTGCTTTACAGCTCCTTTTGTGAAGTTTTTCTCATTTCCGGTAAGGAAGACAAGTTGTTCTGCTTCTATGATGGTGGAGAGCAGGCACTTCCTTTCTTGAGTCTCAGCTTGTTTCTGACAGGAAAGGTGAGTGTGAATTTTTTCCTGTTTCTAAGATGGTAGAGAACAGTCATCAGCCTGAGCCTTATTTCCAGGTAAGTGGCTAAATTAGAGATTTGTCTTAAAATTTTTCCTTAATGACCAAAAGTTAAGATTACCAACCACTTAGTTTTAATTTCTCCTTAACATTAAGACACTCAGTAATCATATTTATTGTGCATTTTTTAATTTTGCTTAACTTTTTTTATTTATTTATGTTTGAGATTTTATTTCACTTTTCTTTCATCAAGTATGACCATATCTTTCTGACTTGGTCAAATCCAAGGGAATGTTCCAAATTTTGGGAAGCAAGTCATCTGAATTGGCTAAAACTCTTGTAGCTGCCAAGTATGTATTTTCTAGTTTGTAGAAATTTCTTCTTCTTTTTTTTTTTTTAACCTAAGAGTTTCTGTCCAGATTAGGCCATCTTTTATCAGCCAAGGCCAGACTGAAGGAGCAGTGGTGACCTTCCAATCCTAAGATTCTGCCCTGTTCCCTATAGCAACCTGAGTTTGGTTCCTAAATCTAATTCTTTCTGGTTTGATATTTGTTACTTTTTAAATATCAGCAGTTTGTCCCAGCTGTGATGTGGTAGTAAGAGATTCAAAAGGATTTTCTTTAAGAGCTTTATAATTAAAAGCATATTTCTTTTATTATTATTATCATCAACCCATGATCTACCTTAGGTATTTCTCCTAATGCTATCCCTCCCCTAGGCCCATCCGCAACAGGCCCCGGTGTGTGATATTTTCCTCCCTGTGTCCATGTACTCTCATTGTTCGACTCCCACTTATGAGTAAGAACACGTGGCATTTGGTTTTCCGTTCTTGTGTCAGTTTGCTGAGAATGATGGTTTCTAGTTTCATCCATGTCCCTGAGAAGGACATGAACTCATTCTTTTTCATGCCTGTGGGTGTATATGTGTGACATTTTCCTTATCCAGTTTATTATTGATGGGCATCTGGGTTGGTTCCAAGTTTTTGCTGTTATGAACAGTGCTGCAGTAAACATACGTGTGCATATGTCTTTGTGGTAGAATGATTTATAATCCTGTGGGTATATACCCAGTAGTGGAATTGCTGGGTCCAATGGAATTTCCATTTCTAGATCATAGAGGAATCACCACACTGTCTTCCACAATGTCTGAACTAATTTACACTCCCACCAACAGTGTAAAAGGTTTCCTATATCTCTACATCCTCTCCAGCATCTGTTGTTTTCTGACTTTTTTAATTACTGTTTTTCTGAAATGACAAGTGATGATGAGCTTTTCATCATATGTTTGTTAGCTTCATAAATGTCTTCTTTCCAGGAGTGTCTGTTTATATTCTTTGCCTACTTTTTGATGGAGTTGTTTTTTTCTTGTAAATTTAAGTTCTTTGTAGATTCTGTATATTAGTCCTTTGTCAGATGGATAGATTGCAAAAATTTTCTCCCATTCTGTGGGTTGCCCATTCACTCCGATGATAGTTGTGTTTTGTTTTATTTTAGTTTTCTGTGCAGAAGCTTTTTAGTTTAGTTTAATTCCGTGCAGAAGCATTTGTCAATTTTGACATTTATTGCCATTGCTTTTGGTGTTTTAGTCATAAAGTCTTTGCCTATGCCTATGTTCTGAATGGTATTGCCTAGGTTTTTTTCTAGGGTTTTTATTATTTTAGGTCTTCACTTTTAGTCTTTTATCCATCTTGTGTTAATTTTTGTATAAGGTGTAAGTAAGGGGTCCAGTTTCAGTTTTCTGCATATGGCTACCCAGTTTTCCCAACACCTTTTATTAAATAGGTAATCCATTCCTGATGGTATTTTTGGTCTAGTTTGTCAAAGTTCAGATGGTTGTAGCTGTGTGGCATTATTTTTGAGGGCTCTGTCCCATTCCATTGCTCTATATTTCTGTGTTGGTTCCGGTACCATGCTGTTTTGGTTACTTTAGGCTGGTAGTATAGTTTGAAGTCAGGTAGCATGATGTCTCCAGTGTTGTTCTTTTTGATTTGCTATGTGGGCTCTTTTTAAATCCCATATGAAATTAAAGGTAGTTTTTGGCAATTCTGTGAAGAAATTGTAAATGGTAGCTTGATAGGAATAGCATTGAATCTATAAATTAGTTTGAACCATGGGGCCATTTTTATAATATTGATTTTTTGTATCCATGAGCATGGATTTTTAAAATGTGTTTGTGACGTCTCATATTTCTTTAAGCAAAGGTCTCCTTTAAGAAGAACTTTGAGTACGGACCCAGGAAGGACAAGACAGCTGTCTTGGTTCTCCGTGAGTCCATGCTTAACATTGAACTTATATTCCTTTAAATATCAGTTGTTTCTCCAATTTAAGTTCATAGTAGTTGTAACTGATGGGTTGTCATAGGTAACTTGACTTATACCATGGAGTTCATTCAAATTGCATATATAAACAGTTTCAGTATTGGCTGATTTAGAATGACAGTCTGACAAAATGTTTTCTTGGTATTCAATTAAGTTTTCTTCTACTTGGGAAGAAGTTTAAAAAACAAGTAAGACTTTTCATTAAAATTCCAGGAAATCTTACACAGTCCTTAAAGTATTTGGGATAATTTGACAAAGGATATGATTCTAAAGTTTCCAGAAATCTGTATTCAAGAGCTCTTTTTCATTGACTTTCCATTATTTCAGGAACCTCCTAAAAGACACCATATTCTAGGACATTTTGTGCTTGTGAAGTTTTCAGAAACTGCATCAGTATTAAGCAGTTAAGTGTGGAAATGATGTTAAATAGTTATAGTTACATGATTGACAAGAAAGTTTGTTCATTTCTGTGGTCTACAATTTATCATGGAAACAATATAATTGATAGCACATATTTTGGCATATTAGAATTTTAGGAATTTCATACAATTTTCAAACATATATTAACATTGCCTAGAATACAATCCGAAGAAAGTCAAATATTTCTTATTTTGACAGTGCTCCTCATGTAACATGTCAAATAATTCCATATATTTCTCTTTTGGATTTTTCAGTGCCCTCTTTTGCATTCCAAATTAAGAAGTCAAAAAGACTTAATTTTGAAGATAAAATTGGATTTGGGGAAGTGTATCAAATATATTAATATTGATATAAATATACTAAAGGCCTAAAACATTTGATATAAAATGGAATGCCAGGTCACAGTAAGTCATTCATTTAGCCAAAATGGTAACTCAAAAAATGTTTAAAGGCAAAAGCCTTTACTCATTGATAGAAGACTCAGCTTTTCAAGCAATGTGTGTCTTTCCCTTCTTTTTCCTGTAATTTGAGGAGAGACAGAAATCTTTTTTATTCTTTAATATTATGTTAAAATCATATTCAAGAAAGAAAGCCAAATTTCACTCTTGCATTAGTGTAGTGTTAATGTCAACTCAAATTTTTAATAAAACCTTAAAGATAAATTCATCCAGTCTTCATCAGTTTGACTATAAGTTGAAATTCTTATAAGCTTTTGATAACATTTTACAAATTTGTATTAAAGCAAAATTAGTACTCTAAGAAAACCCTGTTGTGTTTTTATTCCAATGTTCAATTTATGGAAAAACTGAACAATACTCCTTTAAATTTAGCCAGTGTGTTCACACAGTGTTTCTTTTACAAGATGACTAGTTCACAAACCTTCCACAACTTGCTCAAACCTTTAGCTTCATTCTATTTAAGTCAAAACAATTTTTAACCTTCTGAATGAAGCAAAAATTTACATTTCTAATGCCTTATAATGTTTTACTGAAAGGACATTTCACTTTTTCCACAAAGCTTCCATGTAAAACTTTTTTCAGTAGTCTCAATTATATGTTACAATGTTAGCTCTTAGCAATTTTTTTTTTTTTGGTGAAACGCCTGTCAGGTAAGTTATTTTAATTTTGTACTAGGTATGGAGCCTAGGACACCAGACACAAGTGCATAGAAAGTCTGACTTTTCCAAGCATAGCCAGGGAGCACGGCTAACTCCATGTGTTCTCAGACCTTACCTAGAA
The DNA here is from genome assembly GCF_048565385.1 of Saimiri boliviensis. NCBI lineage: Eukaryota > Metazoa > Chordata > Mammalia > Primates > Cebidae > Saimiri > Saimiri boliviensis. The sequence goes on from NW_027412505.1 coordinate 1,463,469, forward strand.
TCTAGTGACTCCAAAGCAGGTAAGTTGAACAAATTTTAAAAGTCAAAAAAAGCAGTTTATTACTTTAAATCATTTTACAAACCTAATATCTGACCTGCCTAATTTAGAGCTAATGTCTTTATTTTACCAATAAACTTTAAAACTGTCTTTATTTCTCAAATATTACTAAAGTCATGTGAAGTAAAAGGTATTAGAGTTTGTATTTTTCTGAAAAAATTAATTTGATTTAAACATTCATTATTTTAAAGGCAATTAGAGAGTTCTTTTATTTATAAACATCACCCACAACACCTAAAAATACACAAAATAGATCCAGTAGTTGTTGCTCTTACTGTCCCCACCTGATGTCACTGATTTATCACTGTTGCTGACAGTGATAAATGTGTGGAATAGTTGGGGCTGACGAACATTTCACTGTGATATTCTTTTTCAGGTCAAATGAAATTTAAAGAAAATTTTATTGAAACTAAAACAAGCAGTGTTTTCAAATTTTTGCAATAAATGATAAGCAAACAGAAGTACGAGTTACTATATTGTTAAGAGGAGGCAACAAGAAATACATGCCTATTTCTAATTGACCAGGCACAGACCACAAGAGGCAACATGGACAAGTGTTTGAGTAGTGACTTCTTAAAAGAAACTTTTCCCTGAAAGCCACCTGGAGGGCACTGCTACTCAGAGGAAAAGAGCTTGTGAGGAGTGGACTATTGTGTGGGTAGAGGTTGAGCAGAGAAGTCACAAATAACACATAAAATTATTACAGTGTGAAAATATCTGGAAAATGACAATGACTATTAATTATCTCTTAGATTTCTTAGACTGCTGTACTTCTTATAGACACTTTTTTTTTTTTTTTTTTTTTTTTTTTTTTTTTTTTTTTTTTTTGAGATGGAGTCTCGCTCTGTCACCCAGGCTGGAGTGCAGTGGCAGGATCTCGGCTCACTGCCTCTGCCTTTCAAGTTCAAGCAGTTCTCCTGCCACTGCTTCCCAAGTAGCTGGGGCTGCAGTCATGCACCACCACATTCAGCTAATTTTTTTGTATTTTTAGTAGAGACTGGGTTTCACCATGTTGGTCAGGTTGGTCTTGAAGTCCTGATCTGAAATAATCCACCCGCCTCGGCCTCCCAGTGTGCTGGAATTACAGGCATGAGCCATCACGCCCGCCCTGAACACTTCTTCAGTATTATGTAGTAACACTGTGTGCGTGTGTGTGTGTGTTGTGTATCTGTAAACATTAGAACTCATGGGTTAGTCTAGATAAAAATTGAGAAGTTATATATCTGTCCCTCCATCGACTCTGTCACCCAAAAGAATCAGTTTACATTTTTGGGGAGAAGAAGAAACTTGGGTTTAGAGGCATGTTTCTTTTTAAATCTGGTGATTTTAGCATGATAATTATTTGACTTTTGGTATGCTACTCAACTTCTTTATATCTTACTATTCTCACAATAAGAAAAGGATAAATAATACCGTTGTAGAGTGTGTTTCAGAATTAAATAAGGTAATGTTTTTGGAGTTCCTGGCACTCGATATGTGACCAATAAAAAGTAGCTATTGCTATCAATTTTATCATTAATCATTATCTTTATTATTATCATTATTTATTAAGTAACCACTATGAAGCAGGAGTTATAAGAGATATGAGAAAATAATAATGAATTATTTTCTTATATTAAGTTGTTCAGGCAGAAACCTCTGTTTTCTAACTAATAGCTGATAATAGATCTGAACTACAGAGTTCTTATGGATGACTCCCTATAAGTAATGTTGAGTTTAGACTGCTATTTATATACAAAAATTTTAGAACAAATGCTGACAGGTGGTGATGTGTCCAGAATCGGCAGTCTTCTATTACTAGCTCTCAGCTTCACAAATTGACATCTTCACTAATTTGATCTATGCCCATAACCTTTTCCCCTTTAGTCCACAGAACAGTCTAAATGTTTGAACAAAGATTTACACCAACCACTCAGTTTACAAGTGAACAAAGATATATTTATCATACTTTGAATGAGAATACTTCTTATATTATGGAATTTTTTAAATGTTCTGTGCCTGGGGCCCAAGCAACGATTTCTAACTACCATTTGGCTTCTCAGTTCCATTGCAATGACATACTGTAAGCAGTTTTAAAATTTAATTAACTATACTTAGCTTCTTAGAAGGCATTTGTTTTCTGCTTTTATAATAACCTATCTGTTATGAACCATGCCTTGTAGTTATCAAATGGCATCAACTCCCATAGTTAGTTCATTGGCACTCTCTGTCTGACTGCACAAAGCAATGTAAGAAATAAGAAGCCAAAGCAGAACACCAGAAAAAGCCAAAATATTATTACTCTAAAGGTTTCTCACCACAACTCTCAGGATGGAACATAATTAGATACAATAATAATAATAATAATACAAAGTTATAAATCCTTACATTCTCCAATCAGCTAATCAACTTAGAAGTTAATATGCAGTATTTCCTTTCTTTTTGCAACTATAACAACACATCGGGAATAGGTAGCTTTAACTAGATTAGTTTAACAAAAAAAGAATGAGAGAAGAACCAACAGGTACAACAAGAAATGACAATGATGAAAATGCCACCAATCTCATAGAAATAAAAAAAAGATCCTTAGGAACTATTATGAACACCTCTATGCAGACAAATTTTAAAAAATCTAGAGAAAATAGATAAATTTCTGGAAACATACAACATCCCAACATTGAATCAGGAAGAAAGTGAAAACTTGAAAAAGACAGTACAAATTTTAAAATTGAATCAGTAATAGAAAAACTGCCAACTAAAAAAGTCCTGGACTAGATGGATTCACAGCTGGATTCTACCAGATGTTCAAGGAAAAACTGATATTAATCATATGGAAACTATTCCAAAAAAATGAGAAAGAGGGATTCCTCTCTAACTCATTCTAAGAAGCCAGCATCTACCTGATACCAAAATCTGGTAGAGATAAAACAAAATAGTAAATCTTCAGGTCAATATCCCTAAAAAACATAGAGGCAAAAACTCTCAAGGAAATATGAGCAAACTAAAGCCAGCAACATGTTAAAATGCTAATTTGTCATGATCATGTGGGCTTTATTCCCGGAATGTAAGGCTGGCTTGGCATATGCAAATCAATAAATGTCATTCGCCACATAAACAGAACCAAAGGCAAAACCACATAACAATCTCAATAGACACAGAAAAACTTTAGATAAAATCCAACATTACTTACTGATAAAATCCTTAACAGACATGGTATCAAACGGCCATACCTCAAAACAGTAAGAGCCACCTATGACAAACCCACAGGCAGCATCATACCGAACAGGCAAACAATGAACCATTTTCCTTGAGGCCTGAAGGAATGCAAGAGTGTCCACTCTCACCACTCCTGTTCAGCATAGTACTGAATGTCCTGGCCAGAGCAGTTGGGCAAGATAAATAAATAAAAGTCATCCAAACAGGAAGAACACAAGTCAAACTATCTCTCTTCGCTGTGATATGATTCTGTATCTATAAAATTCTAAAGACTCTGCCAAAAGGTTCCTTGAAATATCAAATGATTTTAATAATATTTCAAGATACAAAATCAATGCATAGAAATTAGTAACATTTCTGTACATCAATAACATGCAAGCTGAGAGTCAAATAAAAAATACAGCAGTCACATATACCACAGTCACAAATAAAATGAAATACCCAAGAATGTGGCTAACCAGGGAGGTGAAAGAGCTCTTGAAGGAGAACTACAATACAATCTTCAGATTCAATGTTATTTCTTATTAACCTACCAACATAATTTCTCACCTAATTACAAAAAATATTCTAAGACTCATATGGAAGCAGAAAAGAGCCAGAATGGCCCAAAGAATCCTAAGCTAGAAGAGCAAAGCTGGAGGCATCATACTGCCCCACTTGAACATATACTACAAGGCCGAAGTGACCCAAACAGCATGGTGGTGACACAAAAACAAACATGTAGACCAAAGGGACCAAATAGAGTACCCAGAAATAAAGCCACACACCTACAACCACCTGATCCAACCAATGGACAAAGGACTCTCTATTTAATAAATGATGCCAAAATAACTGGCTAGCCATAGGGAGAAGAAAGAAACTGGATACTCACATTTTACCTGTGCGGTAATTAACTCAAGATGGATTAAAGATCTCTAACTATAAAAATCTTAGAAGAAAATCTGGGAAATACTCTTTCTGACATTGTCCTTGGCAAAGAACTCTTGGCAAATTCCCTCAAAGCAATTGAAATTTAAAAAATTAACAAGTAAGTAGTACCTAATTAAAGAACTTCTGCACAGCAAAAGACACCTGTCAACAAAGTAAACAGATAATCCACACAATGAGAGAAGATACTCACAAATTATGCATCTGATAAAGGTCTGAGACCCAGAATCTGTAAGGAATTTTAATCAATAAGCAAACAAACAACAAGAACAAAGAGAAAAACAAAACAAAGCAAACCCAATTCTATCAAAAAATGGACAAGGGATATGAACACATCTCAAGATAAGTTATATTTAAAATACTATGTTATGTATTTATCATAAACATTTATATTTGAATATTCATATTCTCATTATTTGCTCTATTATATACTATTTAATTGTATGTAATATACATTATGTGGTGTGTGTGTACATGTACGTATATATATTACATATTCTGTATTGTCAACCTATGAAGTAGGGAAGGTAGGTGTTGTGTCTTGTTTATAAGTGAAGAAATAATAAAAAGGGAAATGACTTTTCTAAGGCTAGAAACTGTTGATCGAGGACTCAGTTATCACTGTAACTAGTTTAATATGTTTTTTCCTATTATCTTGCAATTACTTAAGAAATTCTAACTAATTTAATCCTTCCTGAAAGAATACACAAATGAAAACTGTTACTTAAATGTAGATTTCTACAGAGCTCTCATACCTCAAACCTCACATCAGTCCTGTGAGGTAGATTATTGTCACTTTCCCCAGTTAGAGATGAGTAAAACATAGAGATTAAAGCAGCATTCAAAGTTAGGCTAAACACCTCCTCATATGTGTTGAAATCACTATCTATGAGCTGTGTGATCTTTTTCAAGTTACTTTATTACTCTGAGGCCTATTTTATTATTTGTAAAATTAATGAAGTAATAGTACATAAGTTAACAGATGTCCATAGTAATTGAATATGTTTAATGTGCTTAGAAAATTATCTGGAACACAATTAGTTGTTTTAATAAAGATTTATTTTCCTGGCTTTTAAGTCAGTATCTCTCATGTATTCATTAATAGTAAACAGTAACATAATATATGCATTTTTTCAAAAAACCAAAGGTATGTCAACTAACCTTATCTAGTCCTTTAGAGTAGCTTGTGCCCTGGAGGAAATATCATGTCAGCTCTGAATTCTGTCTATAATGAGTCCAGTTTTCAATACATAAAACTGACATAAATTAAGCCTGACACAGTTAAAATTAAAAACCAATGTGAGGCATTGAAATGTCTTACATTTGCTTTCTGTAATTTTCCTGTTCAGTAGGGTTATGGAGTGTGGATTTCAACCTAAGAGGGACAAAGAGGTAAAGAAGGTTTTCACTGAAAGTGTCTGGATGGATTTTCAGGTTCACCTCGCAGAAGACCGCCAACAGGCAGAGTCTCTTTTTGCTTGAAGATGTTAAAATCACTCTCTCTCAATCTCTTTCTCTATCTCTTTCTTTCTCTCTCTTCTCTCCTCTCTTTCTCCCCACATCCAAAATAAACTTAGCTACTCGGGAGGCTGAGGCAGGAGAAGTACTTGAACCCAGGAGGCAGAAGTCGCAGTGATCCCAGATCGTGCCACTGCACTCCAGCCTGGGCGACAGAGTGAGAGTGTCTCAATGCCAGATATAGACGACGGGGAGGAAGGCAGCAAACCACACTGCCACGTGTGTACCTATGCAACAATCTTGCACATTCGTCACGTGTACCCCAAAACCTAAAATGCAATAAAAATAAATAAATAAATAAAATAAAAAATAAACAGCAACAACAACAACAGTTTGGAGAAGAAGGTGCCATTTTTCCTAGTCGCTTTTCTTACTGCAATGGTGACCGCATTTCCTTCACACCTGCAGTCCAAGAGCTTCCACCCGGGGGAATGTGCAGACCTCTTGGTCAGTGATGCCAGGCCACAGTGCCGGCCTCCTTCTGCTTTTGGCCTACAATGCAGTCAGGAACAAGACTGGACCTCACCAGATACTGGTCGGATGTTACCCTCCCCAGAGACTGGAGGGCCGCGCTCCCAGAGGCCTACTTCATAACAGCCTTCAGTCAGGAAATTCCGTGGCACTCCACCCCTCTGCCGCCGCATTTCCATATTCTGTCTCCTCCCTTGCCCACTCTGAGAGGATTTACCACCTTTCTGGACCCTTTGGAGTCCCACGTGGACAAGACAAAAGGGGCATTGCCTTTTCCTGCAGTCACAGCGGGGGAAACTGGACTCACCGCGCTCACCCCCACATACTGGTGCCCTGCTGGGTCCGGCAAACTCAAACAAGCACTCTCTGAAGCTTCTCTGGAAACGGAAGGACTGTGAGGTTTCTGATGAGGCAAGAGGAGCCAAAGGGAGAGGTAGGTTACTTAATAATAGAGAAAATATTTTCCAAATATTTAGCATTTAATGATTCTCTAGTATTTTGTTAATGTATATTTAAGAACTATCTCTTTGTTACTAATGTTGCACATTCTAATTGTCTATCGTTCCTCACTCTTTGAATCAACAGCATAGTGAACATTCTTTTAGTTTAAACATTTAAAAATTTCCAAGTAATTTTCATAAGAACTATCCTAAGAATCAAAATTACAGACTCGAATTCAATAACCATGCAAGTCTTTTAAAGCAACCATGCAAGTCTTTTAATGTGTGCAAAGAAATGTTTAAATGTGAATATTAAATCATGAATTCCAGAAGACATATTTTTCCTATCTAAATCAAAGGATTTCAGTAAAACCATCTCACTGACACTGCAAAGAAAATTTTTCAGAACACCTTCATAGAACACTTTGCAGAGACAGAATATTTAACATGTCCACAATCAAGCAATGTTAATGCTCAGAATCTTTTACCATTTTATGTTATGTCAGGACTTATGCAATGGTTATAATAATAAAATAACTGAAGAAGAAATCCAAGGTATTTTAGGTAGAATATTTCCATATTTCAAACAAGAAAATTCTGGACAATAAAAAATAAATATACAAAGATTCTCTACAGAAGAATATGAGTTGAGATGTACACATACAAAAGTAATCAATAAATTATTAAATTCATAGTTCTGAAGAAGGCCAGAATGAGCAAAAGTGGAGCTGGAGAATTCCATTCTGCAAACATCCTAGCTCCTCATTGTGAGTGCACACTCCTACCCCAAATTAGAGTCATATGAAGACATAATAGTAGCTATAATTAAAAGTGATAATCAGTTTACTTTTGGTCAATCTTTTAGGACATTGTTATATCCCTCAAAGTCATCTTCTGAAGAGAATGGCATGAGAATATTTTGAGGAATTTTGAGAAATGAGATTTAGCTTTCTGACTTTGGAAACTGCAATAACTGATATATTTCAGTTATTTGAATATATAAACTGAAAATCTTGACTACATCAAGAGACATACTGGTTGTATTAAATGGGCACTTGAGCTTCAATCTACAGAGACCAGCCTTTATATCATTATTTATCTCACATGCGGGGCAATTCCACAAGCACTAGCAAAGAATGCCAGGTCATAAGTTTTTAAGTGTCACTTTTAGGGGTGTGTGTGTGTGTGTGTGTGTGTGTGTGTGTGTGTCTTTACATATGCATTAAAAGTTCAAAGTAGAGCTATTTCTAGTCTAATAGAAAGCATAAAGTTATGCATAAATGCTTATATAAAATACTTATCAAGCCATATTTGCTTATATTGTGAGTTCTATCTTTCTTAACTGGTATCTCATATTTTTATAAATATTTTAATTAAAAGAACCAATCCACATCTTGATAAAGAGAGGAATCATTAACAGATTTTACAAGAAATAGCCTAATTATTTACAGGCTAACTTATGACACAGAGAATGGGTTGGGTAACAAGATTTATAGAATGATACAGATCTGAGATTATTTCTATTTAGATTTGCAATTTTTTACTTGTGAGAAATTTAGTTAATTATCTACAAAAAAGAAAAGATATGGCATCTTTTACACTGAATATAACTTTTCCATGTAAAATATTATTAAAATTAGGCTGGTCACAGTGGCTCATGTGTGTAATCCCAGAACTTTGGGAAGCTGAGGCAGGGGATCACATGAGGTCAAGAGTTCAAGACCAGCCTGGACAACATCATGAAACACTGTACTTACTAAAAAAATACAAAAGTAACCAGGTGTTGTGGTGGGCACCTGTAATTCCAGCTACTTGAAAGGCTGAGGCAGGAGAATTGCCTGAACCTGGGAGGTGAAGGTTGCACTGAACTGAGATCACACCATTATACTCCAGCCTGGGCTACAAGAGCAAAACTTCACCTCAAAGAAAGGAAAGTATTAAAATTAATTAACACTAAATTCATTTCTCAAAAGTCTTGTTTTCTACTTTGTTTTTAATTTTGATTCTTTCACGTTCTGCATTAAGTTATTCAAAGTCAATAATCAAGAAAGGCCAGAATGGAATGCTAAACTTCAGTAAGTAGCAATTTTTAATGTTATTTTGTAGATTGTCTTGCAGAGACTAGACACTGTAGTTCTTTTGTACTTCTGTCTAATTATTAGTTTCCTAATTAGGATTAAATAAAACAAATAGTAGCCAGAGATATTTTTTTCAGTGTTCACTTGACACAGATTTAAAGTTCCTTTAATCATACAATGACTTTGTTGGTTTTTTAAGGATTCATTACATAAAACTTAAGACAACTGAATCCTGCAGACAAAACAACTAATGAGTAACTTGAAAAAGATTTCCATTGGCTGGATTAATCTGTATTACTTAGAATCAAGTCAGTTCTTTGTTCATGTGGATATTGAAAATAATAAAGCAACATTCAAATTCATATTTTATTTAGTTTTAAGTAATGCCTAATTTTATCTTGACACTAACCCTCTGGCAAAATGAGCCATTTGAATATGCAAAACAAAATCAAACAACAAATAAATAAATAATAGATAAAGTTAAAAGTATGTTGAAACTTCCAGCTTTAGACTTCAAGCCATTTTAATTCATTTATGGATTAACAATAAAAGGGAAAACACTGAATAAGATTCTTCATCTTTTGTAGTAAGGCAAATATATTTTAAAAACATGTCACCCATGCATTAGCAACTGGAAAAGAGAATAGATTGTTTCTCCTATTTCATCCACCAAAATATTTTGGTATAAAATATATATTGAATTTCTAAAATAAAAATTTGAAAGTAGACTTAAAACATAATTTTACCTGGTTGAGGGTATGTGAACTCTTTCAAGATAACTTGGGAATAAAATTTTCAATACTTAATTATTTATCCAGATAAAACCAACCAGCATTTTAAACAATTTATTTCTGTACACTGAGTTTTTTTCCCTTGGCAGTGTGGGTAGTAACAGATGCTTATATTTACACATTTGAAAAAACACTTTTTAGCCTTACATCTTTAATAAGTAGATGAAGCAATACGAAGTGTTAATATCATGCCATGCACCAAACCAACTTCTGTGACATAACTCCACTCCAGCCCTCCATTTACAATGTATTTGAGGTTTTAAAATCTCAGTTTATTCACATGTAAGTGGATTTCTGTGAGAATGAAATGAAATAATAAGGGTGTAATATCAGTCAAACCAAATTGCACATACAAGCCTCATATAATAAGTTTTCAGTAAATGTTGCTTTTTTAAAAAAAAAATATTTCTCTATTGTAACTCATTTAGTCAACATATGAGAAAAATAAATATCACAACTTCATCCACCACTCCAAAAATGATTATATTCATAGTCAACTCTGTCTCTATTTTCTCTATTCTTAGGTAAGGTCATAACACCAAATAGCTATCTTTACTTCTAGAGTAATTGATCAAATAAGTAATGCCCATTGAAATCATAAAACATGAAAGGAACATAGATACAAATAAGGTAAACATGCTTTAGAATTTGTGTTATAATTTGTATTAGTGTTAGGTTAACACTAGCTCCTGTAACAGTTAACACCAAAATATCAAGAGATTAATATAATTTTATTTCTTTTTTACGAAATTCTAATGGGTGGTGGGAAGAGGTTTGTGCTCTGCTTGATGTGTCATTCTTTATGGATTCCTTGACTCATCAGATGAAGACTGTGCTTCTTCTTTAAGTTTGTTTTTCAGTTATCTCCCTGAGAGTCATCCTCAATTCACCAGCAAGGAAAAACTACAAAGACAGTATAAAGTATGAGATGTGTCAAGTTGTGTTATAATGGACCTGAAAAAGGCTTACATCACTTATCTCCATATGTCAGTGGCCAAGGCTTACTCTTTTGGTCATAACTAATTGCAAGGGATACTGGTGTAACCGAATTCTGGGGAGCAGGGGAAGCTCAGGTACCAATGTTCTTTTCCAGACCCTTGGTACCTCACTCACCCAAGAATGGGAGAGGGGACCACGCTGGGCACGGTGAGTGATTAGGTAAATATCAGACCCGAAAGAGTTTTGCAGAAGGTGAATTATTTAGGCAGATAAATAGAAAAAGGAGAAAGAGAAAGAGCTTCCACGAGGTCATGGAAGGGGATCCAGATATGGAGTCCAAAGAGGTGTTAAAGAAGGCGACGTTTAACCAGGGAGGAATTCCTGCCCTCTTTAAGTTTTCTGGGCCTATGAAGAAAGTTCCTTTAAACTTCACTGGAGTGATTGCTTTTTGATTTTTCCTGTGTATGCCAAAGTTTAAACAAATACTTTCAGTCCCCGGATGGAGACGTGGAGGCAATAATGGCACCGGGAAGTCATATGGAACCAAAAGAGAGCCTGCATAGCCAAGTCAATTCTAAGCAAAAAGAACAAAGCAGGAGGCATCACACTACCGGACTTCAAACTATACTACAAGGCTACAGTAATCAAAACAGCATGGTACTGGTACCAAAACAGAGATGTAGACCAATGGAACAGAACAGAAGCCTCGGAGGAAACACAACATATCTACAACCATCTGATATTTGACAACCTGAAAAAAAAAAAAAAAACAAGCAATGGGGAAAGGATTCCCTGTTTAATAAGTGGTGTTGGGAAAACTGGCTAGCCATGTGCAGAAAGCAGAAACTGGACCCCTTCCTGACACCCTACACTAAAATTAACTCCGGATGAATTAAAGACTTAAACATAAGACCTAACACCATAAAAACCCTAGAAGAAAATCTAGGCAAAACCATTCAGGACATAGGCGTAGGCAAGGACTTCATGACCAAAACACCAAAAGCAATGGCAACAAAAGCCAAAATGGACAAATAGGACCTAATCAAACTCCACAGCTTCTGCACGGCAAAAGAAACAGTCACTAGAGTGAATTGGCAACCAACAGATTGGGAAAAAATTTTTGCAGTCTACCCATCTGACAAGGGGCTGATATCCAGAATTTACAAAGAAATAAAACAGATCTACAAGAATAAAACAAGTCCATTCAAAAGTGGGTGAAGGACATGAACAGACACTTTACAAAAGAAGACATACGGGAGGCCAACAAATATATGAAAAAATGCTCATCATCACTGGTCATTAGAGAAATGCAAATCAAAACTACATTGAGATACCATCTCATGCCAGTTCGAATGGCGATCATTAAAAAATCTGGAGACAACAGATGCTGGAGAGGATGTGTAGAAACAGGAACACTTTTACACTGTTGGTGGGAGTGTAAATTAGATCAACCATTGTGGAAGACAGTGTGGTGATTCCTCAATTACCTAAAAATAGAAATCCCATTTGACTCTGAAATCCCATTACTGGGTATATATCCAAAGGATTATAAATCATTCTACTATAAGGGCACATGCACACGAATGTTCATTGCAGCACTGTTTACAATAGCAAAGACCTGGAACCAACCCAAATGCCCATTGATGATAGACTGGACAGGGAAAATGTGGTACATATACACCATGGAATATTATGCAGCCATCAAAAATTATGAGTTCATGTCCTTTGTAGGGACATGGATGAACCTGGAAACCATCATTCTCAGCAAACTGACACAAGAGCAGAAAATCAAACACCACATGTTCTCACTCATAGGTGGGTGTTGAACAGTGAGGACACATGGACACGGGGAGGGGAGCACTACACACTGGGGTCTGTTGGGGGGAAATGGGGGAGAGACGAGGGATGGGGAGGTGGAGAGAGATAGAAATTACAGATATAGGTGAGGGGGAGGAAGGCAGCAAATCACACTGCCATCTGTGTAGCTATGCAACAATCTTGCATGTTCTTCACATGTACCCCAAAACCTAAAATGCAATAAAAAAATTTAAAAAAAGAAAGAAAGAAACTACCCCCACATTTCAGCCCCAGGAAAAGAATACATTCCCTCACTAGGACCAAAAGGAAACTTGTTTCTGGACCTCCTAATTTACCTGTTCCTAAAAAAGTCATAATTGAATACATAGTCAACATATAGTCTTTTTATGTAGTTACATGTATAATATACTATTTAAACATTTTATATCCATATATTTGTTACAAAATAAAGAGCTTTTGTCAGTGCCTATTGAGCATCACAGTGAATATGCAGTATTAAATTATAGCTGGTATCATAGGCACACGCTATCATGCCCAGCTAAATTTTGTATTTTTAGTAGAAATGGAGTTTCACCGTGTTGGCCAAGATAGTCTTGATCTCCTGACCTCCTGATCTGCCCTCATCAGCCTCCTAAAGTGCTGGAATTACAGGCATGAGCCACTGTGCCCGGCCTGCAGTATTGAAGCTTAAACCAGTATTTTGTTTAAACAAATGCATGACCTAGATTGTGACATATGTATATAAAATGTTGGGAATCCAATTCATATCATTTATAATCTATGTTATATAAATGCAGTACTTCCCATTATTAATGATAGTTTCTGGTGTGAATGAGGGGAAATAAAAATATTATACATAAAATAGTAATTTTGCCAGGCCTTAATCCAACTGTAAGCACATTTAAAAATATTCTTAGGTTTGAGATATTTATTTAATAAACAAAAGGAATACTTATATGTTAATTAAGACAAAAGTTTAATAAAAAATGAAGCTTTACTTCATATACATTATCTGATATATTTAAATATTTTACTCATCCACTTAAAATTTATTGTGCAAAGGTTGCTACAATTTTTTCAGATAAAATATTTCTGAGTTCAAAAAGATGTGTTTGAACATACAAAATAAAATTTATGTTTGCTGTGTGCCAATATTCTCCATTAAATTTTGGATTAAACAATTGACTTGAGATCTTACATTAGTTAACATTACAATTCCCACAATTTGAGATTTAAGAAACTATAAGAAATTTATAAGGAGACAAAATATGATTTATGGGGCTTATAAAGAGTTAAGAAATTTGATAGAAATTTGCATAAAATAGAGAAAATATTATCTTATTCTATTAAACATTCTAGGTTCTTTGAGGAGTTTAGATGATATTTCATACATGCTCAATTTTTATAAAGTATATATTACCTGTCATTCAGATAATCTACAAATCAAGTGCAGATGAATACAAGAAATTTCTTTGCTATATATGATTCATTTTGAAGTTGTATATACAATTAATTCATAAAGTTTTAAATTTAAAATTCGAGACTAAACTAGATGCATCTGAAGTCCTACAGTCCATTCATTTAAAACACACTTCCATTGAAATTGGAAACCCAGAACTTCGTATTTAAATGAAAATCATAGCTTAGGGAAGAGATACACACACACACACACACACACACACACACACACACACACACACACACACAGAGTGGGGTGGAGAGAGAGAGAGAAAATATACTATTGGAGAAAATAGGCATCTCATCTCCACTGCCATCATAAAGATCTTCATAAAACTTGATGACAATAATCATTTTTTTTTCATTTCTTAACTTTCAAATATATCTGATAGTTGATAAGGAGTTCTAGTTTTGCATGCTAAAAATTATGTATTATTTTAAAATATAATATTTTTGGCATTCTTGAGAACAGAAGCTATTGTAAATAGATGTTCGTCTCAATACAGTCAACCTATGTAGTTATTCAGACTACAAACATTCATTTTACCATACAAGCAGGAATCTCCTCAGATGGAGAAATGAAAGAATTACAAAACTGTGTAAAAATAAGAGTCTGTGGTTTTATTACTACAAAGAAAAATATGTCAAGAACCATTGAATTGTGGGAATGTTCGTAATAAAATATCACTTACAAAATCATATTGCACTATCTTCCTTACCCATTGTATTCATTCTCTTTCCAACTCCCCCATCACCTTTTCACATCCTTGATGAAGTCATAATTTGTAGTTGGCAAAATGTTTTTTTAAAGTATCCATTTATTATATAGAGAATAAACCAGTGGTAAAACTTTAATGATATTTTCATTGTTGTTGCTGGAAAGGGTGGTTATATCTGAAATTACAGGAATTGTTTTGTTTTAAGTTTTCTTGAAGCTGATAAGAATTTATTAGTTATTTTAAGTTCTAAATATTATTTGTAATACCATAACACTGCTTAAAATTTATTAAGTAATATTTCAGACATCACATAAATTTTTCATAAAGATAAAATGTTGAATGGAAAATGATGAATATTTACCCCAAAGCCAGTTCAGGATTCAGGGATATCAGTTAATAACAAAAATGTAGTTTTATGAAAATTGAAATATTTCCCTGAGATTGGAACATCTTATCTCAATAATTAGCTTAATATGCTCAAAAAACAAGAATATTCTGATATACATAAAATAGTTGCTGGTTATGAGTGTTAATAAATAGCATTTTAAATAATTATAGATTTCACAGCTTTCCTAAGAGGTTAGTTTCCCTTATCCTTGAGTTATTAGTTTACCAAGTTTTCTCCACTAACAATATCTTAGTTTTCTTATTTAAAAAATTCATAAATTTTGTATAATTTATTATCATGATGAATAAAAATCATTTTATGGAATAATACTGTAGGCTAGAGATAGCATAAAGTATTATTTCCTTGTTTTTTGAGATCAATAAGAGATTATAATTAAATTTTATATCAAGTAAACAAGAATGCATTTCATGAATTCCTAAAAACATCAAACGTTTATGAAGAACACTTAGTAACTTATTTAAGAACCCAATCGAGTATAAGGATAACACAATAAAAATATGAATTAATTAAAACATATTTTCCCTATAATATTTGCCTTAATATCATATTAGTGACTGACTTCAATTCATAGAGGAACAATTATTGTACATACTCTTTATGAATTTCTGATGATTTGAAATTCATTTGTGTTAGCTTCCAGATAGAAGAAGGCTGTGTAAAATGTACACTTAAATAAGAAACAAAGAAAAAACAATGAACTCACTAATGTTTCTCTCATATGGAAAATATTTGTGATATTCCTCCTTTTGTTTTTATCTTAGAAATCAGCTTATTTTTCTCTCTTGCAACTTCTCTAACAATGAAACTGAATCATGGAGCTTTAGTTAATTACCTCACATATGTAGGCTCTCCCTTTCTAGACCTTGTTTGTACTTCCTAGATACAAGGGATGTGAGACACTAGAAGCCAAATAAAATGAGAAGAAAGCCAATATGAGGAGACTTGAGAGTATTTCCTGGTGAAATCATGGGAACCTACATCAACACAGTATAACTGTGGCATTATAAAAAGGCAAGCAGGGCACATTTAGGCAGACATTAATTAAGAGATTCTGGCTCCTCATCTTTTCTCAAGTCTTGTGTGAAACATAAGGAATCTAGTTCCTCAGAAGAAAGGCAGGACATAGCTGGGATATGGGAGAGAGAGAGTTGATCTTCATATGATAGTGAAGTTAGAAATGAGAAGACTTGGAGTCAGAATCTGTGGAGGGTACAACTTAATTAGGAACTATGTATTAATAGAAGACTTACCTAGAAAAATGGTATTTGCAGAACCAGGGAGAAGCAGAGGGGACAAATTGGAAGCTGTGCCCTGACTGCATCCAGATAAAAGGCCACAAATTACAATGGCTGCAAACAGTTTTTCTTTCTTTCTTTCTTTCTTTCTTTCTTTATTTTTTATTGCATTTTAGGTTTTGGGGTACATGTGACGAACATGCAAGATTGTTGCATAGGTACACACATGGCAGTGTGGTTTGCTGCCTTCCGTCCCCTCACCTGTATCTGTCATTTCTCCCCATGCTATCTCTTCCCATCTCCCCACCCCCCCACCCCTCCCCCATTTCCCCCCAACGGACCCCAGTGTGTAGTGCTCCCCTCCCTGTGTCCATGTGTTCTCATTGTTCAACACCCGCCTATGAGTGAGAATATACGGTGTTTGATTTTCTGCTCTTGTGTCAGTTTGCTGAGAATGATGGTTTCCAGGTTCATCCATGTCCCTACAAAGAACGTGAACTCATCGTTTTTGATGGCTGCGTAATATTCCATGGTGTATATGTACCACATTTTCCCTATCCAGTCTATCATCGTTGGGCACTTGGGTTGGTTCCAGGTCTTTGCTATTGTAAACAGTGCTACAATGAACATTTGTGTGCACGTGTCCTTGTAGTAGAATGATTTATAATCCTTTGGATATATACCCAGTAATGGGATTGCTGGGTCAAATGGGATTTCTATTTTTAGGTCCTTGAGTAATCGCCACACTGTCTTCCACAATGGTTGAATTAATTTACATTCCCACCAACAGTGTAAAACGATCCTAAATATATACACACCCAATACAGGAGCACCCAGATACATAAGGCAAGTTCTTAATGACTTACAAAGAGACTTAGGCTCCCACACAATAATAGTGGGAGACTTTAACACCCCATTGTCAATATTAGACAGATCAACCAGACAGAAAATCAACAAGGATATCCAGGACCTGAATACAGACCTGGAACAAGCAAACCTAATAGACATTTACAGAACTCTCCACCCCAAATCCACAGAATATACATTCTTCTCAGCACCACATCACACCTACTCTAAAACTGACCACATAATTGGCAATAAATCACTCCTCAGCAAATGCAAAAGAACAGAAATCATAACAAACAGTCTCTCAGACCACAGTGCAATCGAGTTAGAACTCAGAATGCAGAAACTAACCCAGAACCGCACAGCTTCATGGAAACTGAACAACTTGCTCTTGAATGTTGACTGGATAAACAATGAAATGAAGGCAGAAATAAAGATGTTCTTCGAAACCAACGAGAACGAAGACACAACATACCAGAATCTCTGGGACACATTTAAAGCAGTCTCTAGAGGAAAATATATAGCAATGAGTGCCCACATGAGAAGAAAGGAGAGATCTAAAATTGACACCCTATCATCAAAATTGAAAGAGCTAGAGGAGCGAGATCAAAAAAACTCAAAACCTAGCAGAAGACAGGAAATAACTAAGATCAGAGCAGAACTGAAGGAAATAGAGACACAAAAAACTCTTCAAAAAATCAATAAATCCAAGAGCTGGTCTTTTGCAAACAGTTTTATTGGAAGCAGCAATGATAGAAAGCATTGCCTAGAAGGCCAGGAATGTGGAGTGACCTCACAAAAGAGTAAAGAGAAAACAAAGGATAGTACAAATGACTAGTGAAGATATATATGTTTTCCTTTGTCCCTAGATTCCAGCTTTGCATAACTTCGATCTTTTGAATGCCTCTGGATTTTAAGATTAATACCTTTTTTAACAAAAATGAAAAAAAAAATTAACCATTATCTTTTTGAGCATTTATTTTTTCCCTTTCTTTCTGCATCCCTGTTTAAAGCTGATTTGAGACATGTTGAAAGATATCACAGGATCCTTAATATAGACTTCTTCCATATTTTCTGTTTTTCTGAACTGTATTCTATGTACTTTATTTTTTCTATCATAAAATGTATTATTTTTTAACTGTCTAATCTGCTAGCTAATCTATCACTGATTTTTAAACTTTGACTGCACCAGTATGTTTTTCAAACATTTCATTGAAAAAAAATCTTCTTGTTCTATGTGCAGAACTTTATATACTAATACTTCAGCTATACTAAACATGTTTATTTTATATTTATGTCTGATGATTGCAATATCTAAAGTCTACTGGATCTATTTCTACTATTTCAGGGAAATAGTTATCTTACAATGTTTAAGTGTAAGATTTGCTCTGAATTTGCTCAGTACATTGTAAATACAGTAGTAAGTGAAACATGAATCATATTGTTCATTTGTTTTTTACTGTTTCTCTCTTCACTATCAAAACCTATTTATTTTTCCTTAGTCCTTGCTCATTTTACCCCTTGCATTAATTTGTCTATTTTTCTTATCTTTTCTTTTCTTACCACTCGTTCCTTCTATTCTCACAATTTACCTGCCTCTTCTTCTGAACCATTACTGTCTTTCATATATCTGTAATTTAAAAACAAATTACAAATGTTCCAAGGGAATAGAGTAAACAACATGCAGCCCTGTAATTGTTAAAAGGGTACATGTCAGGCCAGGCGCGGTGGCTCAAGCCTGTAATCCCAGCACTTTGGGAGGCCGAGGCGGGTGGATCACGAGGTCGAGAGATCGAGACCATCCCGGTCAACATAGTGAAACCCCGTCTCTACTAAAAAAAAAAAAAAAAAAAAAAAAAAAAAAAAAAAAAAAAAATTAGCTGGGCATGGTGGCACGTGCCTGTAATCCCAGCTACTCAGGAGGCTGAGGCAGGAGAATTGCCTGAACCCAGGAGGCGGAGGTTGCGGTGAGCCGAGATCGTGCCATTGCACTCCAGCCTGGGTAACAAGAGCGAAACTCTGTCTCAAAAAAAATAAATAAATAAATAAAAGGGTACATGTCTCAGAGAAACCAAATAAATAAATTTGACATTTCTTTCTAATAGTCAGTGTGGTCTAACACTGAATTTTCCCCTATCTTAATATAAAGAGCTCAGCATTCTGGCTCCTCCACATACACACAAATTAACCAGTATTTATGAAAATAAAAGTTTTCCAGGCCTTGAGGTGTTCTATGTTCCTGCAACAGATCAGTAAGGAGTAACAGAAGTCATGTTCTTTATATATTTACATATCAATGTCATTTTCTCAACATGTATCTAATATTGTTAGAAGAAAATAAAAAAATACTAGTTGACGGTGATTTAAACTTTCTGGATGTATTAAGGATATACACTGTTCTTACATCACTCTTCCTTTACATAATGCTGAAGATGAAAAATACTGTTCAAAATTTCAATGATAGATTTCCTCCTAATAAACTGGTATTCATTATCTCTACAAAAAATGAAAACTAGATAACCTCTGAAGTTATCCTTTTGTGCCTTTTTTTCCCTGTGGAACATAGAGACACATTTGAAGCTCATGCATAAAAAAAGGCATTGAGATGTAAGTTGTGTGAGTGTGCTATTTTCTCCTTTGACTAATTTTCTATTTTTGTTTTATTATCTCATTTTCTATAACTTTATGAGAAACCAGCAGCCTTAAAACTTTTGCACAAAGAGAGTATGCATATAAATACATATCAGCTTGTAAATAGGTATTTGAAAATAAGTTAGAAGTTTCTAAAACTTAAAACCATCCCACATGCATTTGATATTTTCATGACAAAAATTATTGCTCTTCATGACTTTTTTGACCAGAAATAAACTGGAAAACCTAAATATACATTAACTTCTCTATTTATCCATACCATGAAAATAAATATTAGCATTTCAAGAATATTACAATCTATTATTTTTGTCATAGCATATTATTGGTCTCACATAAAATTATAGACTTATTTTCATTAGAATTAAAAATGGACACTAAAAAACATGAATATGAAACAATCCTAGAGACAAATTTGTATAAAGGTCCTGTTTTCTATCCATCTAAATCCTGTAATTTTTATTTTAATCAAAATGTGATTAATATTACAGAAAATAATCTCACATATAAAAATATTGTTAACTATATGGGGATGAGGTAGGGAGGTTTGATTTTATCTACTATTAATAATGAAAAATAGTTTTACATTTTACTTTATTTGAAGAAAGCACTATTTTTTTAATTTGTACATATCTGGTTTTCTACAGCCTATCAAATTTAGTTCTAGCTGTAAAATATGTAATTTAAAATTAAGCATTTTATGTATTTGAAAATAAATATTTATTTTATAATATATAAGGTATAGTTTTTTTTCTACTAACATCCAATAAGCCAGCAATAGTGTTATAGAATAAGGGAAAGAAATGAAATTCTCTAGGAGAAGTGGATCAACTGATGGCTCAGTTGAATCTAATTCATTCAAATTTGCTGATTCATTTGCTTTTTCTCTTTGGTTTCTTTATTCTTCACTTTATACTTTATAGGCTAACTTAAGAAACATTCAGTTTTGAAATGTTTAAATTATATTATAATGCTATGAGATATTTACATTATAATGATATCAATATAAATGGATTATGTTCATATCTTGAGGAATATTTCATGTTCCTGTTTTTTGATGTTCAATTTTAATTAGATTATATTCCTGATGTAGTAAAAAAAAGTCAAATGACCCATGTAACAATATGATTTTCTGTTAACTATAATATTTTAAATCTGTTTATATTATATTAAATACGTCATTCTATTATATTAACAAATCATATATTTATCAATTAATATTTATATGATTACAGAAAAAACAAATAGGTACTTCCTAACTCATGGGAACTTATGTTTTGCCAAAGAAAAAGAACATTGCAGACAAAAATTTCTCAGAAAACTTGGCATACAAAATATCAGTAGGCATTATGTTTCAACTCCTGAAGTACTCTTAATTTCTGCAAAGAAGTGATTAACTATTTCATGTACATTAGTTTCAATAAGTTAAACTTATGTTACTGGATGTTGTAGATAAATCACTATCAAAATACACTACAGAATTTGGGGTTTCTTTTTTTGTTTTGTTTTGTTTGTTTGTTTGTTTGTTTGTTTGTTTGAGGTGGAGTTTCGCTCTTGTTACCCAGGCTGGAGTAAAATGGCGCGATCTCAGCTCACCGCGACCTCCGCCTCCTGGGTTCAGGCAATTCTCCTGCCTCAGCCTCCTGAGTAGCTGGAATTACAGGCACGCGCCACCATGCCCAGCTAATTTTTTGTATTTTTAGTAGAGACGGGGTTTCACCATGTTGACCAGGATGGTCTTGATCTCTCGACCTCGTGATCCACCCGCCTCAGCCTCCCAAAGTGCTTTTTTTTTGTTTCTAAGATGGTGGATTAGAAACCATCAGCATGCCTCAGCCACTTAGAAATAGCTAAACAGTGCATCAAGTTCAACTCTGTGAGCTTTAAATTAAAAAAAAAAAGAAAGAAAAGAAAAGGAATTCACTGAAAGACTCAAGATCACATCAGATGCTCGGGAGGAGAAGATATGCAAGTAGCCCTCACGATGACATTTGGCTGATTATGTGGGTGAAGCCTCAATGTGTGAGAGGGGCAGCTAGTCTCTCTCTGTATATCACTTTTCAGCAGCAATCTTTGCAAATCCAGGCCAAGGGAGAGCATCTGTTTCTCTAAGCCCAGGAGATAGCTCCAGGAAAGACAAAGAGACACAGAGAAGAAAAGACCCTGGAAAAGTCTGCAGGCATTTTCTCAGACCCAAAACTGAGAGGAGGATGCAATTTTTAATCAGAGCTCAAAAAAGTCAGTCATTGTTTGATAACCTGACAACCACAGCCACTGCAGACGTTGGCCTGGCCAGTATAAGACCAGAGGTTGAAGTGCTTTCTCTGGAGTAGGGTAACAGCCCCCACAGTCAGAATTGAGCAATGAATGTGGAGAGCACCACAGCAGCAGATGCTGGAATTAAGCTCCCTCCCATTGCCAAACTTGAGCAGGAGTAAATTTGCTGAAACTTAGGTTTCTTCTGAGTGGAATGGCTTGTAACTAGTGACAGCTTAGCAACCTCGATCCAGTCCGTGTTTGTCATTGGTCAGTTTGGGGGCACGGTGCCATTAGCTCTAAGAAGTGAGTAAAAGGTGAACTCTACTCTCTCAGGTGTCTAATCTTTGGTGTGGGCTACCACTAAGAAGAGGGTAACACAGCCTGACGGCGCCAAAGGCGGTCAAAGGAAATGTGAATGTGGCGCCAGTCATGGACAGAGAAAACAACAAAGATACAATAATGACTTGCAGTGGGGGGTCTCTTGCCCCCTCCCCCCATCCTCAGTAACCGCTGAAGGCAGCAGCAGCTCTCCCATGGGGGCCCAGGGAGCATGGGTTGAAATAGGTGCTTCTCAGGCTTCTCCAGTGGTTCCATCCCTAACAAAGACCAATGTGGTGGGGGAAGAATATTTTTCCTCCTTTTCCAATTACTCCACCCCTACAGAAGGTGAAAAGAGTAAGAGCCTACCTGCTGGCTCTTACTCTGATGCGCCATCTACTGGAGGTCATACTGAATTACACCACTGCGACACCAAACAACTACTGGGAAAGCCATCTGAAACCGAGGAGCCTGTACAGAGCCCTGTACCTATGAAAGCACTCAGAAATGATGGCAATTGATCATTCACAAAATACACCGCAGCCATGCCCTTGAGAAAAGAGATAATAAACAATGAAAAAAATTAAAGGAAAAGCAAATTCAAAAAAAGTAAGCGCCAGTTCCCTTGATTGAGAAAGAACCAGTGCCAGAACTCCAACAATACAAAAAGCCACTGTTTCATTACCTCTAAAGGATCCCAATACCTCCTTAGCAAAAAATCCTAACCAGAATAAAATATCTAAATGGCATACATAAAACAGAATAAGGACGGCAATAAATAAATAAATGAGATCCAAGAGAAAGTTGTAATCCAACACAAAGGAAATGGAAAAAAGATCCAGGATTTGAAAGATGACACAACTATATGGAGACAGAATGAAACAGAACTTCTGGAAAAATTTATTACAAGAATTTCAAAATACAATTGGTATTCAAAACAAACCTATAAGTTCCAAAATTGAATCAGTAATAAAAAAGTTGCCAATAGACGAGACAAAACAGATGAAAAAATTTAAGAGCTCCTAAAATGGTTCTTAAAATCCAACAGTTAGATTTAAAAAAAATTAAAAAATAAACAAAGCCTTAGAGAAATATGGGATTGGGTAAAGCAATCAAATCTATGATTTATTGGAATTCCTGAGAGAGAAGAGAAAGTAATCGAATTGAAAAATATACATGAGGATAAAATTCAGAAAAATGTCTCTTCTCTTGGTAGAGATGTTGACAGAAAAATACAGAAATACAGAGAACTATTATGGAATAGTATATAAGACAACCATCCCCAAGAAATATAGTCATCAGACTATCCAAGGTCAATATGAAAGAAATAAATCTTAAATGCAGCTAGAGAGAAAGACCGAATTACCTATAAAGGAAAATTCATCAGACTAACAATGGGCTTCTCAGCAGAAACTTTACAAGTCATAATAGATTGGAGGCCCATTTTTAGCATTATGGAAGAAAATAAATAAAAGCCAAGAATGTCCTATCCTGCCAAACTAACCTTCTTAAGCAAAGAAGAAATAAAGTATTTCCCAGATAAACTGTCAGTAAGGGAATTTGTTACCACCAAACAGCCCATTGAAGAGTTGCTTAAGGGCATTCTCAACATGGAAATGAAGGAATATTTGTCAACACAAAAGCACAGGTAGAGCATGCAGCCCACGGACTCTATAAAGCTGCTGTGCAATCAAGACTAGAGAGCAATTAGCCAACAACATTAAGACAGGACTAAAACCACACATATCAATATTAATTTTGAAAGCAAATTGTCTAAAGTCTCCACTAAAATAACATAGGGTGGCAAAGGGGTTTGAGAAAAAATTGACCCATCCTTCTGCTCTCTTTGAGAGGCCCATCTCATATATAGTGACTTTCATAGGTGCAAGATAAAAAAAAATAAAGAAAGAAATATATATAGCTCAAATAGGAAAAGAAAGGAGCAGGATCACTATTCTTGCATCAGATAAAACATACTTTAAACCAATAATAGTTTTTTAAGTAGCCAAAAAGAGAATTAAATAAAGATAAATAATTCAATTCACCAAGAAGATTTAACTATTCTAAATATACTCATTCAATATCAGAACAATAAGATAAATAAAACAATTAAGTCAAGAAAAAGCCTTATACAGACACCCGATATTAGTGGAAAACTTAAACACCCCACTGACACTATTAGAAAGATCATGAAGGCAGAAAATCGACAAACAAATTCTGGACTCAAATTTGATGCTAGATCAATTGGACCTAATGGACATCTACAGAATAGGACACCCAACAATTACATAACGTACATTCTTCTCATCTGCACCCAGAGCACACTCTAAGACTTACCACACGCTCAGTTATAAATCAAGTTTCAATACATTTTAAAAAATCAAAATTATGCTAAACATCTTTTTGGGCCACTGTAGAATAAAAATAGGAATTAATACCCAGAGGAGCTCTCAAAAACAAACAATTACCTGAAAATTAAACAGCATGCTCCTGAATGACTTTTTTCGATAAGCAACAAAATAAAAGGAGGCATTCTAAAAATCCATGAAATAAATGAAAACAGAGACACAACATATGCAACCTCTTATATACAGCAAAAGCAGCATTAAGAAGAATATTTATGGCACTAAATACTTATGTCAAGAAGATACAGAGTTAACGTTATACCATCGTAACTAAGGGAACAAGACTAAAAAGAAAAAAATGAATTCCAAAGATAGGAAAAGAAAATGAATAATTAAATTAGAGCAGGATTAAATGAAACTGAGACCAAAATCCAAATAAGCACAATCAGAATGACAAAAATTACATTACAAATAATTTCACAGAAATACAAAATATCTTCCACAACTGTTATTAACACCTCTATGCACATGAACTAGAAAATCTAGAAGAAATAAATAAATTCCTGGAAAGACACAGCCTTCTAAGATTGAATCCTGAAGAAACTGAAACCCAGAACAAACCTAATAAGTTCCAAAATTGAATCAGTAATAAAAAAAGTTGCCAACAAAAAAAGCTATGGATCAGATGGATTCACAGCCAAATTCTAACAGACATACAAAGAAGAGCTGGTACCAACTCTACGAAACTATTCCAAAAAATGAGGGGAAGGATTCCTCTCTAACCCATTCTTTGAAACCACTATCATTCTGACACCAAAATCTGGCAAAACCACAAAGACAACAAAAAAATAAAGCTATAGGTCAATATCCGTAGTAAACACAGATGAAAAAAAAAAATTCAAGCAAATACTAGCAAACTAAATCCAGCAGCACATCAGAATGTTAATTCACCATAATAAAGTGGGCTTTATTTCTGGCACGCAAGATTGGTTGAACATATGCAAATCAATAAATGTGAGTCAAACACATAAACAGAATTAAAATAAACCATACAAGCAACTCAATAAATGCAGAAAAAAACACTTGATAAAATCCAAAATCTCTTCATGATAAAAAAACTCTCAACTAAGTGTAAGAGAGACATATCTCAAATAGTAAGAGCCATCTCTGAAAAACCCACATCCAACTAACTAAATGGGGGAAAGATATAGCATTCCCACTAAGAACTGGATTTAAAAAGGGTTTCCACTTTTAGCACTCCTATTCAGCATAATACCAGAAACAGAGCAAAATTAGGCAAGGGAAAGAAATAGACATTCAAATAGAAAAACAGGAAGTCGAATGATCTGTCTTCTCTGACGACGTAATTCTGTACCTAGAAAAACCTAAAAACTTTGTCAAAAAACCCCTAGACCTGATAAATAACTTCAGCAAAGTTTCAGGATACAAAATCAATGTACAAAAATCAATAACAGCATCTCTATACATCAGTAACATTCAAAATGAGAGCCAAATCAAGAACGTGATTGCATTACCATAACAAAAACAAACAAACAAAAAACTCCTAGAAATACATCTAACCAAAATCAAGAAGGTGAAAGATCTCTACAAAGAACTGCAAAACACTGCTGAAGGAAATGAAAAAACATTTTATGCTCATGGATTGAACAAAATCAATATTGCTAAAATGTCCATATTGTCCAAAGCAATGAATTCATTCACAAGTATTTCTGTTAAATTACGAATAGCATTTTCTTTTACAGAATTAGAAAAAAGTACTCTAAAATTTATATGAAACCAGAAAGAGCCCAAATAGCCAAAGCAATCTTAAGCGGAAAGAGCAAAAATGAAGGAATCATATTACCTGAGTTCAAGGTATACTATAAGTCTACAGTAATTAAAACATCGTGGTACTAGTACAAAAATAAACTCATAGACCATGGAATGGAATAGAGAACCCAGAAATAAAACCAAATACCTACAGCCAACTGATCTTGGACAAAGTTGACAAAAATAAATAATTGGGAAATAATCCTCTGTGCAATAAATGCTGCTGGAAAAACTGGCTAACTATATCCAGAAGAATATGCCTCCAAGAATATACCTATGACAATATACAACAATTAACACAAGATGACTTCGAACTATGAGAATCCTGGAAAAAAAGCCTTGGAAATACTCTTCTCAATAATAGTCTTGGCAAATAATTTATGGCTAAGTCTTAAAAGCAATTGCAACAATAACAAAAAAATTACGTGATTATTAATAACCTACAGGATCCAAGAAAATATTTGCAAAAAATAATCCAACAGTGGTCTAATAGTCACAATTCATAAGAAGTGTAAACAGATCAATGACAACAAGAAAAAGCAAACAACCCCAATAAAAAGTGGGTAAAGGATATGAACAGACATTTCTTAAAAGAAAACATACCATGTGGCCAGCAAACATGAAAACTGTTCATCATCACCAAACATCAGAGAAATGCAAATCAAAACCACAAGGAGACACCATCTCATACCAATCAGAATGGCTATTAAAAAGTAAAAAAAATAACACACGCTGTTGAGGTTGCATAGAAAAGGGAACACTTATACACTGTTGGAGTAAAGTAATTTGGTTCAGCCCCAGTGGAAAGCAGTTTGGTGATTTCTCAAAGAACTGAAAGTATGACTAGTTTTCAACCCAAAAATCCCACTACTGGATATATACTCAAAAGGTGATAAGCCATTACGTTTAAAACAAAAACACCTACATTTGTATATTTTTCACAGCACTACTCACAGTGGCAGAGACATGGGATCAGCCTAAGTTCCTGTTAATGGTGGATTTGATTTTTAAAAATGTGGTACGTATATACCATGAAATAATATGCAGTAATAGGAAAGAGATTAATACAAGTTCAGATGCATAGTATGCAGTCATTTATTAGGCAAATACACCTATTTTCATTTCATTCAGGAAAGAAGATCCAAACCATTTTATATCCACCCAGATACTACAGTAATATTAATTTACAGTTTTGCCCCAGGCCTATGTGAACGCTCCTGCCTTCTGTCATAATATAATTCAAAGTGCTTTAGACTCTCTGAAATACCCATGGAATATTATATTAATTCTTTACATCAATGACATCATGCTAATTAAGCCTGATAAACATGAGGTGGCTAGCTTGCCAGAGACTTTGGGCAAGCTACATGTACTCCATAAGGTAGCAGATAAACCTTTTAAGATGAAAGACTGCAACTTCTATATGTGTTTAGTGATCCATGAAGCAGAACATGCCAAGTCATTTCCTCCAGTGTAAAAAATACATTGCTGTACCTTGCATTACCTACTACAGAGGAACCATAAGGCCTATAAACCTCTCTGCATTTGGAGCGAATGCATTCTACAGCTAGGAATACTGCTACTGCCCATTTTCTCTGTGATATACGTCCCTGCCAGATTTAAGTAGGGCTGAAAATTCCAGTTTACTGTGTAATATATGATTTCTAAGGAACAGCCTCTGCTATATTACAGGTCTTTCACAGAGACAGATGATTCACTTTGTGTTATTAAATGCCTGGGCAATTAGGAATACTCCTTTAGGAGGTTAGTTATTTTTAACCTACAAAATAATAAAGATAGATCGGCAGAGCATTAGTCCATCATAATGTCAAAATGGTATATATAGTATTGAGTCCAAACCGGACCAGAATGTATGTATCTCAGTCCTCTCTAAAACTCACTATAGTACCAAAAAAGTGCTGTGAGGTGAGAATATATACAGATCTTTGGGCTGTGCTTGATGGCTTGGACTTCTTGTCAGGTTCTGAAATGAGAAGAATATCTAAGACAAAGAAGTCTAGACGTGAATCATGTAAATGAGCACAAAACATAGGATTAAGAATTGTGGGCCAGGCACGGTGGCTCAAGCCTGTAATCCCAGAACTTTGGAAGGCCGAGGTGGGTGGATCACGAGGTCAAGAGATCGAGACCATCCTGGTCAACATGGTGAAACCCCGTCTCTACTAAAAATACAAAAAATTAGCTGGGCATGGTGGTGCATGCCTGTAATCCCGGCTCAAATGATCCTCCTACCTTGGCCTCCCAAAGTGTTGGAATTATGGGTGTGATCACCCACACCTGGCCAGAAGCTTCTTGTTTACTTGGCAGATTTTGTTTTTATCTCTGTTTCTCTTCTGTGTTATATTCTGCTGCCTCTCAACCTCTTAATATAAATTTTCTCCTATGACAATTTAAAATTGTTTACTTACTTGTTTAATTATTTCCTCTGTTTCTCTGGGAAATTCTGCATTCTCTTTGATAGCATTTGCCTGGCAAGTGGTTTTTAAACCTGAGAGGGGAGATGCCAGCCTGTGTTTAGTAAGTATGCTATTGGCAAATGCCTCCAGCAGGCAAGTGACTGTGGCACACTCCTGCAGTGCATTGAAGCATCCCCATCTAGGGCTAGCAGTTCGTAAAAGCAGCTGTCATCCTTTACCCCTGTGTGGAGCTCCCTAACCCATTTTTCTTTTGGCCCTGAAATGAAGATTACCAACAAACTTATTGTTTGGTGGCATAGTTTCAAAAATATTATATTCAGAAATTTCTGTTTTGTATATTTTAATTAAAGGCTATATACAATGAATACATTTTATTTTTTGAGTAGATAATACAGTCATATGATTTGAACTTAAAAAGATATAGAAAGGAATATGGAAAATATTAATCTTCTCACTATGTCTTCCAGCCTAGTTCTCCTCTGAGACAGCTGATGCTACAAGTTAGTTTCTCGTGTATCCTTCAAGAGTATTTTTATGCATAGATCAACAAACAAATGACATATATTACATATTAAGATGAATGATAGGTGTGTTGTATTTGCCAAGCCCATTTAGTACAGTGGAAAGACTATAAGGATTTGAAAAGACTTGGATTCAGTCCTCAGAACATCAGCTCTGCCATTTATTGGTTGAGTAACCTTGGACAGTTTGCTTTGCCTCTGTGAGCCTTTAATTTCTTTATGCGGTTAATAATACTTAGCTTGTCAGTGTTGAGTATGATGTAGTACTGTTCCTTCTTTGGTATATTTTAAATGTGTCATGCACAGTTGCTACCATTGTAATTTTTTGCAGGACCATGCTCTTTGGTCTGTGTGAGCTGGAGGGGCAAAATCTTGCTCTAAAAAAAAGAAGGGATTGAATTGACTTCTTTACTGTAATAAGTAACTAATGCTGTCTTATGTGTGCAAAGGAACCATGAGCCAAGGGAGACAGAAATAGCATTTGAAAAGGAATAGAACATTTTCTGCTCATCAGGTATTGGATACAGACTGTTCCAGATCTGGGGCTGTCACACTTGGCTGGTGGAGCACTGATAAACCTTAGCCCTTCACTTGTGCAGGTAGGAAGTCATCAACACTGAGGAGCTTTTCCTGTTTAACAGCTCAGTTAACTCTGGCCCCTCAGTGTTGCCTGAAGCTTTGGACTCAGATGGGAAGCTTCACTTGGTCAGCCTTGGTTTCCTGTTGTTCTGTTCCCAATATGATACTAATCTTTTAATAGCAGTTAGCTTTTTTCTTCTTGGGTTTTTGCATAATGCTTGATGTGCTAGGTGGAAGAGTACCATGGTTTCAGAACCATCCCATTTGGTTTCATAAGGCAGATGAGTGTTAGGCTTTTTATTTTTTATTTTATTTTATTTTTTTTTGAGAAGGAGTCTCTGTCCCCCAGGCTGGAGTGCAGTAGCCCGGTCTCGGCTCACTGCAACCTCTGCCTCCCAGGTTTAAGCGATTCTTCTGCCTCAGCCTCCAGAGTAGCTGGGACTACAGCTACTGCTACACCATGCCCAGCCAATGATTTATCTTTAGTAAACAAATTACATTTACTATAGTCTCTCTGAAGGAACTTGGTATTTAGAAGAAAAGATTTAATTGGAAGACCACAGGCGTTGTGCCACCATGCCCAGCTAATTGTTGTAGATTTAGTAGAGATGGGGTTTCACCATGTTTTGTCAGGCTATTCTCAAACTCCTGACCTCGTGATCCACCTGACTTAGCATCCCAAAGTGCTGGGATTACAGGCGTGAGCCACCATGCCAGGCCAGGCTTTAGTTCATGGTTATTTGGCCTTACCCTTTCTGATGAGATTTGTAGGGCTTTGAGTTTGAAGTTCATATAGTCCCTTAATGGGTGAACCAGAAAGATGTTCTGTCTTGCAACAGGTAGATCTCAGAATAAAGAGATCTGATAGTATGGGTTATCATTTAAACTAAGAAAATTTTTGTAAACTCACTGTGAAAGATTCTGTGTCAGATGTTGTTTTAAGCAGTTGGTTCTGAGTTCCAAATATATGTTTATCCAGATTATTGGGAGTAGTCCTATTAATGATTTATCTTTTTTTTTTTTTTTTTTTTTTTGAGACGGAGTTTCACTCTTGTTACCCAGGCTGGAGTGCAATGGCACAATCTCAGCTCACCGCAACCTCTGCCTCCTGGATTCAGGCAATTCTCCTGCCTCAGCCTCCTGAGTAGCTAGGATTACAGGCACGAGCCACCGTGCCCAGCTGTTTTTTTTTGTATTTTTAGTAGAGACGGGGTTTCACCATGTTGACCAGGATGGTCTCGATCTCTTGACCTCATGATCCACCTGCCTCGGCCTCCCAAAGTGCTGGGATTACAGGCTTGAGCCACCGCGCCCAGCTTTTTTTTTTTTTTTTTTTTTTTTTTGAGACAGAGTTTTGCTCTGTCTCCGGGCTGGAGTACAGTGGCACAGTCTCCGCTCACTGCAACCTTTACATCCTGGGTTCAAGTGATTCTCCTGCCTTAGTCTCCTGAGTAGCTAGAACTACAGGCATGTGCCACCACTCCCAGCTAATTTTCGTATTTTTACTAGAAATGGGGTTTCACTATGTTGGTCAGGATGGTCTTGATCTCTTGATCTCATGATCCGCCTGCCTTGGCCTCCCAAAGTGCTGGGATTACAGATGTGAACCACCATGCCCAGCCAATGATTTATCTTTAGTAAACAAATTACATGTACTATCTTCTCTCTGAAGAAACTTGGTGTTTAGAAGAAAAGATTTAATTGGAAGACCACTGAAGGTAGAAATGTTCACTCATTTGAATGTGTGAACTCTTTTTTTTTTTTTTTTCTGAGACAGAATCTGTGTCGCCCAGGCTGGAGTACAGTGGTGTGATCTTGGCTCACTGCCTCTTGGGTTCAAGTGATTCTCCTGCCTCAGCCTCCCAAGTAGCTGGAATTACATGCGCACACCACTATGCCTGGCTAACTTTTGTATTTTTAGTGGAGACACAGTTTCACCATGTTGGCCAGGCTGGTCTCAAACCCCTGGCTTCAAGTAATCTGCCTCAAGTAACTCCCTTGGTTCCCAAATAGCTGTGATTATAGGCATGAGCCACCAGGCCCGGCCTGAATGTGTGAACTTCTAAATTGTATGTCAGATTTTATTTATTAGGAAGTGTGACATATAGAATTTCGTATGGCTAAGACATGCAGAAGGTATCATTAAAAAATTTAAAGACATAAGATACCCATAGTTTCTCTACCCTTTTGAAGGAAAGCATCAAAAATAAAGAACAAAAGTGAAACTGACTTTTACAACAGTTTAGTTCATAGAGATAGAGCAAATAAATAGGCACAATGAAAGAAAAGAGTAGAGTCAACTAAATTTGAATGCACTTTAAATACTTATTAAAAAATAATGTGTGGCTGGGGATGTTGGCTCATGCCTATAATCCCAGCACTTTGGGAAGCCAAGCAAGCAGATCTCAGGAGTTTGAGACCAGCCTGGCCAACATGGTGAAACGAAACTCTGTCTCTACTAAAAATACAAAAATTAGCTGGACTTGATGGCTCATGCCTATAGTTCCAGTCACACAGGAGGCTGAGGCAGGAGAATCTCTTGAACCCAGGAGGCAGAGGTTGCAGTGAGCTGAGATCACGCCACTGCACTCCAGTCTGGATGACAGAATGAGAGTCTGTCCCCCCCAAAAAAAAAAAAAACAAAAAAACAAAAAAAAAAAAGAAAGAAAGAAAAATGTGAATCAGGTCTGATTGGAATCACTACTTGTGCTGCCTTCCTGTTTGTATTGTTCAGCTGCTGTAAGAATGATCCAGGCTGCCGCTGGGTGAGGTGACTCAAATGCCTGTAATCCTAGCACTTTGGGAGGCTGAGGTGGGAGGATTCCTTGAGACCAGCGTGGGTAACATAGTGAGAGCCTGTCTTTATTTAAAAAAAAAAAAAAAAAAAAAAAAAAAAAAAAAAGGATGATCCAGGTGGCTCGGGATGACTCCTGTCTGTAATCCCGGCACATTGGGAAGCTGAGGTAGGAGGATCTCTTGAGCGCAGGAGTTTGAGACCAGCCTGGGCAACATAGGGAAACCTCATCGCTACAGAAAAATTTAAAAATTAGCCAGGTGTGATGGTGCACACTGCAGTCCTAGCTACTCGGGAGGCTGAGGTGGTAGGATTGCTTGAGCCTAGGAGGTCCAGGCTGCAGTGAGCTGTGATCACATCACTGCACTCCAGCCTGGGTAACCGTGAGACCCTGTCTCAAAAAAGAAAAAAGAAAGAGAGACAGGATGTTGCTCTTGCCCAGGCATAGCTCTTGCTATGATCATGCAGTGGCATCATAGCAAAGTGTAACCGTGACATCCTGGGCTCAAAGGATTCTCTTGCCTCAGCCTCCCTAGTAGCTGGTACTACAGGTGTGTGCCACCACGTCTGGCTACTTTTCAAAAGTTTTGTAGAGATAGGGTGGGATCACAGGCTTGAACCACACCTGGCCTCATTTTATTATTATTATTATTATTATTATTATTATTATTATTATTATTGAGTTGGAGTCTTGCTCTGTCACCCAGGCTGGAGTGCAGTGGTATGATCTCAGCTCATTGCAACCTCCACCTCCCAGGTTCAAGCAGTTCTCCTGCTTCAACCTTCAGAGTAGCTGGGATTATAGGCACTGTCACTACGCCTGGGTAATTTCTGTATTTTTAGTAGAGATGGGACTTTGCCATGTTGGCCAGGCTGGTCTAGAACTCCTGACTTCAGGTGATGTGCCCACCTTGGCCTCCCAAAATGCTGGGATTATAGGCATGAGCCACCATGTTCAGCCCTCATCTTTTTAAATATATACATTTTATTTATTTTTTTTTATTGCATTTTAGGTTTTGGGGTACATGTGATGAACATGCAAGATTGCTGCATAGGTACACACTTGGCAGTGTGGTTTGCTGCCTTCTGTCCCCTCAACTGTATCTGCCATTTCTCCCCATGCTATCTCTTCCCACCTTCCCACCCCCGCCCCTCCCCCATTTCCCCCCAACGGACCCCAGTGTGTAGTGCTCCCCTCCCTGTGTCCATGTGTTCTCATTGTTCAACACCCACCTATGAGTGAGAAAATCGGTGTTTGATTTTCTGTTCTTGTGTCAGTTTGCTGAGAATGATGGTTTCCAGGTTCATCCATGTCCCTACAAAGGACGTGAACTCATCGTTTTTGATGGCTGCGTAATATTCCATGGTGTGTATGTACCACATTTTTCCTATCCAGTCTATCATCGTTGGGCATTTGGGTTGGTTCCAGGTCTTTGCTATTGTAAACAGTGCTGCAATGAACATTCGTGTGCACATGTCCTTGTAGTAGAATGATTTATAATCCTTTGGATATATACCCAGTAATGGGATTGCTGGGTCAAATGGGATTTCTATTTTTAGGTCCTTGAGGAATCGCCACACTGTCTTCCACAATGGTTGAATTAATTTACATTCCCACCAACAGTGTAAAAGTGTTCCTATTTCTCCACATCCTCTCCAGCATCTGTTGTTTCCCGATTTTTTAATGATCGCCATTCTAATTGGTGTGAGATGGTATCTCAATGTGGTTTTGATTTGCATTTCTATGATGACCAGTGATGATGAGCATTTTTTCATATGTTTGTTGGCCTCCTGTATGTCTTCTTTTGTAAAGTATCTGTTCATATCCTTTGCCCATTTTTGAATAGGCTTGTTTGTTTTTTTCTTTTAGATCTGCTTTAGTTCTTTGTAAATTCTGGATATCAGCCCCTTGTCAGATGGGTAGGCTGCAAAAATTTTTTCCCATTCTGTTGGTTGCCGATTCACTCTACTGACGGTTTCTTTTGCCGGGCAGAAGCTGTGGAGTTTGATTAGGTCCCATTTGTCTATTTTGGCTTTTGTTGCCATTGCTTTTGGCGTTTTGGTCATGAAGTCCTTGCCTACACCAATGTCCTGAATGGTTTTACCTAGATTTTCTTCTAAGGTTTTTATGGTATTAGGTCTGATGTTTAAGTCTTTAATCCATCTGGAGTTAATTTTGGTGTAAGGTGTCAGGAAGGGGTCCTGTTTCTGCTTTCTGCACATGGCTAGCCAGTTTTCCCAACACCATTTATTAAACAGGGAGTCCTTTCCCCATTGCTTGTTTTTGTCAGGTTTGTCGAAGATCAGATGGTTGTGGGTATGTTGTATTTCCTCTAAGGCCTCTGTTCTGTTCCATTGGTCTATATCTCTGTTTTGGTACCAGTACCATGCTGTTTTGATTACTGTATCCTCGTAGTATAGTTTGAAGTCCGGTAGTGTGATGCCTCCTGCTTTGTTCTTTTTGCTTAGAATTGACTTGGCTATACGGGCTCTCTTTTGGTTCCATATGAAGTTTAAGGTGTTTTTTTCCAGTTCTGTGAAGAAGGTCATTGGTAGCTTGATGGGAATAGCGTTGAATCTGTAAATTACTTTGGGCAGTATGGCCATTTTACGATGTTGATTCTTCCTAACCATGAACATGGAATGTTTCTCCATCTGTTTGTATCCTCTCTTATTTCGTTGAGCAATGGCTTGTAGTTCTCCTTGAAGAGGTCCTTTACGTTCCTTGTTAGTTGTATTCCTAGGTACTTTATTCTCTTTGCAGCAATTGTGAATGGCAGTTCGTTCTTGATTTGGCTCTCTTGAAATCTATTACTGGTGTATAGGAATGCTTGTGATTTTTGCAGGTTGATTTTGTATCCTGAGACTTTGCTGAAGTTGTTTATCAGTTTCAGGAGATTTTGGGCTGAGATGATAGGGTCTTCCAGATATACAATCATGTCATCTGCAAATAGAGACAATTTGATTTCCTCCTTTCCAATTTGGATACCCTTTATTTCTTTTTCTTGCCTGATTGCTCTGGCTAGAACTTCCAGTACTATATTGAATAGGAGTGGTGAGAGAGGGCACCCTTGTCTAGTGCCAGATTTCAAAGGGAATGCTTCCAGTTTTTGCCCATTCAGTATGATACTGGCTGTTGGTTTGTCGTAAATAGCTTTTATTGTTTTGAGATACGTTCCATCAATACCTAGTTTATTGAGGGTTTTTAGCATAAAGCGTTGTTGAATTTTGTCAAAAGCCTTCTCTGCATCAATTGAGATAATCATGTGGTTTTTGTCTTTGGTTCTGTTTATGTGGTGAATTACGTTTATGGACTTGCGTATGTTGAACCAGCCTTGCATCCCCGGGATGAATCCTACTTGATCATGGTGGATGAGCTTTTTGATATGCTGTTGCAATCGGTTTGCCAGTATTTTATTGAAGATTTTTGCATCTATGTTCATCATGGATATTGGCCTGAAATTTTCTTTTCTTGTTGAGTCTCTGCCGGGTTTTGGTATCAGTATGATGTTTGTCTCGTAAAATGATTTGGGAAGAATTCCCTCTTTTTGGATTGTCTGGAATAGTTTCAGAAGGAATGGTATCAGCTCCTCTTTGTATGTCTGGTAGAATTCAGCTGTGAACCCATCTGGACCTGGGCTTTTTTTGGGTGGTAGGCTCTTTATTGGTGCCTCGACTTCAGACCATGTTATTGGTCTATTCAGGGTTTCGGCTTCTTCCAGGTTTAGGCTTGGGAGGATGCAGGTGTCCAGGAATTTATCCATTTCTTCCAGGTTTACTAGTTTATGTGCATAGAGTTGTTTGTAATAATCTCTGATGATGGTTTGGATTTCTGTGGAATCTGTGGTAATATCCCCTTTATCGTTTTTTATTGCATCAATTTGGTTATTCTCTCTTTTCTTTTTTATTAATCTGGCTAGTGGTCTGTCTATTTTGTTGATCTTTTCAAAAAACCAGCTCCTGGATTTATTGATTTTTTGAATAGTTTTTTGTGTCTCTATTTCCTTCAGTTCTGCTCTGATCTTAGTTATTTCCTGTCTTCTGCTAGGTTTTGAGTTTTTTTGATCTTGCTCCTCTAGCTCTTTCAATTTTGATGATAGGGTGTCAATTTTCGATCTCTCCTTTCTTCTCATGTGGGCACTCATTGCTATATATTTTCCTCTAGAGACTGCTTTAAATGTGTCCCAGAGATTCTGGTATGTTGTGTCTTCATTCTCGTTGGTTTCGAAGAACATCTTTATTTCTGCCTTCATTTCATTGTTTATCCAGTCAACATTCAAGAGCAAGTTGTTCAGTTTCCATGAAGTTGTGCGGTTCTGAGTTAGTTTCTGCATTCTGAGTTCGAACTCAATTGCACTGTGGTCTGAGAGACTGTTTGTTATGATTTCTGTTCTTTTGCATTTGCTGAGGAGTGATTTATTGCCAATTATGTGGTCAGTTTTAGAGTAGGTGTGATGTGGTGCTGAGAAGAATGTATATTCTGTGGATTTGGGGTGGAGAGTTCTGTAAATGTCTATTAGGTTTGCTTGTTCCAGGTCTGTATTCAGGTCCTGGATATCCTTGTTGATTTTCTGTCTGGATGATCTGTCTAATATTGACAATGGGGTGTTAAAGTCTCCCACTATTATTGTGTGGGAGTCTAAGTCTCTTTGTAAGTCATTAAGAACTTGCCTTATGTATCTGGATGCTCCTGTATTGGGTGCGTATATATTTAGGATCGTTAGCTCTTCTTGTTGCAGTGATCCTTTTACCATTATGTAATGTCCTTCTTTGTCTCTTTTGATCTTTGTTGCTTTAAAGTCTATTTTATCAGAGATGAGAATTGCAACTCCTGCCTTTTTTTGCTCTCCATTTGCTTGGTAGATCTTCCTCCATCCCTTTATTTTGAGCCTTTGTGTATCCTTGCATGTAAGATGGGTTTTCTGGATTCAGCACACTGATGGGTTTTGGCTTTCTATCCAATTTGCCAGTCTGTGTCTTTTGATTGGGGCATTTAGTCCATTGACATTTAGGGATAGTATTGTTATGTGTGAATTTGATGCTGTCATTTTGATGCTACCTGGCTGTTTTTTTGGTTAGTTGATGCAGATTCTTGATTGTGCTGATGGTCTTTTACCATTTGGTGTGTTTTTGGAGTGGCTGGTACTGGTTGTTCCTTTATATGTGTAGAGCCTCTTTCAGGAGTTCTTGTAGAGCAGGTTTGGTGGTGATGAAATCTCTGAGTGCTTGCTTGTTCACAAAGATTTTATTTTTCCTTCACTTATGAAGCTTAGTTTGGCTGGATAGGAGATTCTGGGTTGAAAGTTCTTTTCTTTAAGGATGTTGAATATTGGCCCCCAATCTCTTCTGGCTTGTAGGGTTTCTGCTGAGAGATCTGCTGTGAGTCTAATGGGCTTCCCTTTGTGGGTAACCCGACCTTTCTCTCTGGCTGCCCTTAGCATTTTCTCTTTCATTTCAACCCTGGTGAATCTGACGATTCTGTGCCTTGGGGTTGCTCTTCTTGAGGAATATCTTTGTGGAGTTCTCTGTATTTCCTGGATTTGAATATTGGCCTGCCTTGCTAGGTTGGGGAAGTTTTCCTTGATAATATCCTGAAGAGTATTTTCCAGCTTGGATTCATTCTCTTCATCACATTCAGGTACACCTATCAGACATAGATTGGGTCTTTTCACATAGTCCCACATTTCTTGAAGATTTTGTTCATTCCTTTTTGCGCTTTTTTCTCTGTTCTTGCCTTCTCTTTTTATTTCATTGAGTTGATCTTCGACCTCTGATATCCTTTCTTCTGCTTGGTCAATTCGGCTGTTGAAGCTTGTGCATGCTTCACGAAGTTCTCATGTTGCGTTTTTCAGCTCCATCAATTCACTTATACTCCTCTCTATGCTGTCCATTCTCGTCAGCATTTCATCCAATCTTTTTTCAAGGTTCCTATTTTCTTTGCGTTGGGTTAGAACATGTTCTTTTAGCTCACTGTAGTTTCTTACTATCCACCTTCTGAAATCTGATTCTGTCATTTCATCACACTCCTTCTCCATCTGGTCTGGTTCCCTTGCTGGTGAGGCGTTATGATCCCTTTTAGGAGGAGAGGTGTTCTGGTTTCGGGAGTTTTCATCCTTTTTGCGCTGGTTTCTTTCCATTTTTGTGGGTTTATCCACCTGTTGTCTGTCTCTGTCCCAGGGAGTTGGAGCTTTATGAGTTTCCGTTGCACTACTGCCTTTTTTGATTTTTCTTTCAGGTCTGACCCGCCCAGCTAGCAGCAGGCCTAGCCACTGCCTGCCCGCAGGGGCTTTGCTGAGCTGCTGTGGGCTCCGCCCAGCTGCCCTGAGCTCTTCCCTGCAGTCCTTTTTATATGGGCATAGTTAGAATTGTCTCGGCAATGGTGGCCCCACCTCTGTTATGGCGGACTCTCTCTGTTGTGGCAGGTTGCCTCGGCAACGGCGGGTTGCCTTGGCAACGGCAGCCGGCCTCCTTATCGGTGGAGAGTCTCAGTAATGGCGGAAGCCCCTCCCCCACGGAGCCGGACCGTCCCGGTTCTGCGGAGCTTGGTTTGAAGGGCTCAACCCAGAGGGTTTCCAATTACTGTTTTTGTTTTCGTTGTTGTTGGGGGTGGAGGGGTGGGACCAACCGAGCCTGATCACCTGGCTCCCTGACTCAGAGTCTTTTCTTTTAAATTGAAAGACACCGCGTTCCGGTCGCTTGTTGAAAAGGCACCGGGATCTCCCGTGCTGCGACTCACGGAGTCGGCACGAACTGCGGCGCCGGCTCCTGGCGGATTTTTTGCCTAGGAATCTCCTGGCCTGACTCGCTATTTCAGATGAATGGGCAACTCTGCCGTCTCAGGGCTCTGCTCGCCAGCTAAGAGGGCTCCCAGCCCAGTGGCTTTTATATGGAGAACCGCAGCAACAGGGAGTGGTCACAGCAGCCACGCGGGTGGAATCAGCCCCGCGGGGGCCAAAACAGCCGCACCGGCTGGGACTGCGATGCTGGCGACCCCTCTGCCTGGGTATCTCCTGGTCTGTGGGCAATAAGAGTTCGTCTGGAAATGCGGCGTCCACTCACCCTCTGCACTTTCACTGGGAGCTGAAGTCCTGAGCTGTTCTTAGGCGGCCATCTTCCCAGCATCACCTAGGGTTTTTCATTTTTAATTTGATAATCATAGGTCATTAGCATGCCTATCCACTTTGCCCTTAGGTGGTGGGAGTTCAAACACACAAAGACCCACTATTGGTACAAAACCATTCTCGCCAGTTTGGAATAGGCTGCCATGGTTTTCAACGTTATTGCAGCATGTATATTAATTATGGAATTCAGATACAATTTGCTTATGTTCTGCTATGGTATTTGATCGAATCCTAATTACAGTGACCTCTTAGTTAGCTCAGTATGTGCTTTGCCCTCACGTGCACACTGTTTATTACTTTGTAAGATGCCACTATGAGTACTGAGATTTAGAGCTGTCAAAAGGCCGAGAACTGGAAACAGCCTTTCTTCCATGTTCTATGCATTGCAAATGAGAGTAATAACATTTTGGGAGCTTTTAAAATCTGACAGAAGAGGAAAGTGGCCTTCTCTGGCAGGTCTGTGCAGAATAGAGTATTTCATTCATTCCCATGCTGAGAATGAGCACTGTGCAATGGCAGTTCTTTCAGGGTTTTTCTGTGCTCTGGGCTCATGAAGATAGTGCATCAT
The DNA here is from genome assembly GCF_048565385.1 of Saimiri boliviensis. Lineage (NCBI taxonomy): Eukaryota > Metazoa > Chordata > Mammalia > Primates > Cebidae > Saimiri > Saimiri boliviensis. The sequence continues at coordinate 1,503,792 of NW_027412505.1, forward strand.
GAGCTGTGGCAGCTGTACTCTTTTTTGATGACCTAAAAAAGGATGATTTCTGAGGAATAAAGGGCTCCCATCTTTGACAGTGGATGTGAAAAACCTTTCCTAGCCTAGAGCATTTATATCTATAACACATTGTAAAGTCAGAGTTCATGTTACCTGTTTTAACACATGACTCCAAGTCTCAGTACACAAAAGGGCACTGGTTGGCATTCTTCTTAATGTATTTAGTAAAGATCATAAGAAATCCTTTAAGATAAAGTTATATATATATATATATATATATATATATATATATATATATGAATGGAAATTTTTATCTTAGAATGGATAGGCTCTAAATATTGATGATTGAACAGTTAATGTTTTAGGACACTTGGTATAGTGCTTTGCACACAGAAAGAGATGACAGATGAGATTATTCTTTTGTGTCTTTTCACAGTTTTAAAAATTGCTATTGATTACAGTTCACATAGCAAGTTGCTGATAAAATGTCCATTTTTATAAAACATCTCCAACAACAACAAAAAAGAAATCCTTTAAAGTTTAAATGTCCAGAAAATAAAATTAAAATGTTAATAAAAATTTTTAGAAGTTTAAAGGTCCCTGGAACAGGCATACAGATTGTCAAGAATGAACTAGAGTGCAGGAAAGCCATGTGACACCTGGATTTCTGTGTCACATGGCTCCCTCTGTGTTCATGGAGCTTCTTGGAGGCTAGATTGATGTGACCATCCAGACTTCTCTGGCTAATACCTATTCTTCAACCACATTGGTTACTCTGACATGGGAATTGCCTTCTTTTTCTTGAATAGAAAGGACTTTAAACAATAATCACAAACAAAAAATAATCACAAACGTTATAAACGAATATATGTGACAATACTTGGCTGAAACCAAAAGGAGTTTCAGTAGACAGAATTGTACTATGTTTGAAAATCAAAGTTTATGCAGCTTAAACTGTGTATAGACTGCAGTGCCATCTACTGTTTGTGAATGTCGGCGTATTATCAGGAAAACCGTGTATACAGTCACAGTTGTATTTCCTCACCAAGTTCTTCACCAAGAGTGAAATATGTTTTTGTGCCTTTCGGTTTCAGTTAGAGGCATATTTTGTGCAAGATGTATGTTAATGTGCCTTTACATTATGAATGAATTCTTTCAGTCAGACATTGTCTAAATCATAACTTATGATGCTTGGGAAAAAAATCAACAGTTGAAATTTCATGAAATTCTAATGTTTGTATGCCAAAATACATCCCATTGTTAGGATGGAGGGAGATATGTATTTGTGCTCCCTGAAGTGGAGAATCCTAGTTACTGACCATCTCCATGTTTAGCATTTTTCATGATACTTTCATAAATATGACATCAACAGGAGAGCACTAATATGATTTTACAGATGGAATAACACATTTGTCTGCATTAACTGAAAGAGTGCAAATATTGGTTCGTGGTGACTTGAACTGACTCCTCCAAAAAGCAGGAATTTATCAACGTATCAGATAAACCCAGTTTCAGACTGATCAAGGAAAAACGTTTAGCTTTTTCTTAAACAGATGACAAAATACCTACATAGAGTGATACTTTAGTTAATGTAGTAAATGCATTTTCCAGACTGACATTCAGCTTAAATATGCCTGCATGTGATTTACTCCATAGGTAACTGATGAACGCATTCTTGTCAGATTGGGTACAGATGCTAAACACTATCTGAAGGTCATTCCTAGTCATTTATATTTCTTAGGGTAAAAGTAAAGTGATTTGAACTCTCAAAAGACCTTTGAAATAATTTATCAATGTATTAGATAAACTCAGTTTCAGAATTATCAAGAAAAAACGTTAGCCCAAATAATGCAGCTAATTAACAGTGGTACAATTTATAGCCGGGGGATTTAAAATGGACTTAAGTTCTGTCTTGTGTTTTATTTTTGAACTTGCCGCTTTTGCATTCTGTGAGTTCAGTTTAAAGACAGTTAGTCTAAGTCCATATTCAGCCCTCGGGCTATAAATCGTGCCTCTGTTAATCAGCCATATTATCTGGGCTAACGTTTTTTCTTGATCATTCTGAAACTGAGTTTATCTAGTACATTGATAAATTATTTCAAAGGTCTTTTGATAGTTCAAACCACTTCACTTTTACCCTAAGAAATATAAATGACTAGGAATGACCTTGACATAGTGTGTAGCATCTGTATCCAATCTGACAAGAATGTGTTCATCAGGTACCTATGGAGTAAATCACATACAGGCGTATTTAAGCTGAATGTCAGTCTGGAAAATACATTTACTATATTAACAGAAACATCACTCTGTGTAGGGGTATTTTGTCATCTATTTAAGAGAAAGCTAAAAAGAATGGAAATCATATGACAGTGACTTAAGTCTTTCTTCAAAGTGCGTGTGAGTCTTTTGCAGTACTTCATTCAGCCAAGTATCTGTTCTTTGCTTAGAAGGCAACATCAGAAGGTTAGCATTCATCAAAAACACCGAATTTTATTTTTTTCCTATTTGTGTCTGTTTATTTTAGATAACTAAAACTTCACAGACTTCCACAGCAAACAAAGTTTAAAAAATTCAGTTCTGTACTTTAGCTTCAACTATTTCTATTTTATAATCTATAAGGCTCATGCCATAGTTCAGCACCAACAGGATCCACACAAAACTGTTAAAGCATCTTCTTATTCATCCTGTGTGATAGTTTTTGTTTGTTGTTGTTGTTTTTTAAGGTAAAAGTCCTACTTTCAGACCTTGAAGTGGAATCCCTCTAGTCAGAGTATAAAACTTGGGTTGTACCTTCTTATTTTCATTGAACAGATACAAAAAAAAAAAAAAAAAAAAAAAAAAAAAGGAACTGTGTTCCACCATTGATTTAGGTTGTCAGTCTATATGTTGAATTTATAACACCGAAGGGTCAGAAGGAACATAACAATGCCCTGCCCTATTCTTCCCCTCTATTTTAAAGTTTTAGAAAGGTAACCAGAAAAATGTTTCATTTATTCTTTAAAATAAGGTGCAAAGAAGGATTACAACAACAAACGTCCTCATCCACACCTCCAGCAACATCTCACTATTTAGCATAATCTACCATGAACGGATTCAGGGACTCACTTAGAGCTATATTCACAGCTCCTGAATGGAGCATGTTTGCTATACCAGAGGCCTGCTCAATGGCAGCGTCTCTCTGTTCAGGGGTCATTACAAAATACATAGAATTTTCAAATGTGGGTTCGACTGAATAAATTTCAGGACAGAGGAAGGAGGCGGGGACAGGGTCGTGGCTCCCTGGTGATGCAACTCCTGTTTATTTTGCCTTTTATTTTGGAATAAATGGATTTAGCCACACTGCTCGGCCTGGTGTAGTCCCGTTTCCCTCACTGGGTCCTGGAGTTTGTGCCCCTGAACGAGGAGCCCCAGAGTGTCTGAGCGTGTCCAACCGGGCTGTTGGGGACCTTCCAGGCCTGTTACCTGTGTGCTGCCTGGTGACACCTGGGGGACTTCCCGGGGACTGCGGTGGCACGTCCAGCCCTGACAGCCAGCAGGCTCAGAAGCCTGATCAGCGGTGGCCGGGAAGGCAGGTACCGGCACCCAAGGGCGCTGACTCCCGCCCACCCCAGGCGTCTGTCTCCCACCCCCCGCCTCCCTCTCCTGTCTGCGCCTGGTGGCCTGAGCTGTCTGTCGCTCCAGAGCGCCAGCTGCCCCGCGGGCTCCCTCCAGGCTGAGTGCGTGGCCCTCCTGCCCCCTCGTGGCCAGAGCCGGCTGCACCGGACGAGACCAGCTGAGCTCCAGGGGCTTTCCGGGAACAGTGGCCCTTGGAAAGGGTGAGGCCTTTTCACTGCTCCCAACAGCACCCCAGAAATGGCTTGTCCTTTCCCTTCCCCTGAGCTCCAGAGAGAACACAGTCCACAGGGAACACATTCCCCATCGTCCAGAAATGGGTTTGACTCTCAGCCGAGGGACAGCAGGAGAGGTAGAGACTGTCAGGCAACAGGGCTGCCTGCGCAGCACCTCGGTGCTTGTCGGGGGACAGGAGGGATGGCGGGGCCCGGGTGACAGGGAGGCTCACTGGAGGTGGCGCACTTTGGAGGGGCAGTGTCAGGGGACAGCTTTCTCTTGTTGGGACACATGACTCCACCACAAGGACATCACAGTGACTGATTCCCAGTGCCAGAGGCGAGGCGGTCAGCCACGTGGAGGTGTGTGCATATATGTGAGTATTTATAGCTATTTCTTGAACAGGGCAGGAGCATGCCACAGAGAGGGACGGTCACACCTGGATGTGTCAGCTTACCACTACAACAGACTAAGTCACAGATGAAGGGGGCTGCCTTTGGGGCTGGGGATTCACAGAACAGCCGCCCAGGCCGGCATCGTACCACGTGGTAGAGCAGGAGCGGGGGATCATCTGGGCGCTGGAGCTGGCTCTGAGGCTCTGGCTGCTGAGCGGCTGCACAGACCCTGCCAGAGGCAGAAGAGACTGTCAGCCTTTGGGACCCAGGCCCAGGCCTGTGGCTGCAGAGAGGCAGCGTCACCCTGGCGTACGACCTTCAGCTCCTCCCGGGCTCCCAGCAGCCAGGAACACCCACAGTCAGCACAGGCACCTGGGCGGACGGTGAGGGTCCGGCTGACCTCCAGCGAAAGGAGCACATGCTTTTGGGCTGTCACTCGGAAGAAGTGTCCGGAGGAAGCGTGCCCGCCGTCAGGGAGGCCGAAGCAGAAGCCTCCGTTCAGGGCTCCTGGGGATGGGGGCATTGGGTCCACTGGCCTGAGCTGGCTCCCCACCCTGGGTATTCCCCGTGGGCAGCAGGAACCTGGGGCCTGCCCTCAGCACCCACCTCTGTGTGAGAACAGCACGAGCCTGCCGTCCAGCTGGGCCTGCGTGAAGCTGCACACCTCAGTGCCCGGCACCCCCCACAGCACTACGTGCCCGCTACTGGGCTGCCTGATGGTGTAGACCAGGTCCTCAGGCCCGGAGTCACCATCCGTGCTCCTCGGAGCCTCCGCAGGGATGGGCGCCGTGGCCCCCTCCCACATCTGGGGACACGGGCCTGTGACGGTTCTGCCCTGCCATGCTCACCCACCCCTTCATCCCCAGCCAGGGCAGCCACCAGGACTCCAACCCCACTGCAGGTCAGACCTCAGCTGGCATCCAGGCTGGCACTGCTCCAGCTCCCCTGCACAAGGGGACCTCCCCGACTTCACCTTCCCTGTCACCCCAGGGAAGGCCCCAGGGAAGGCCACCCTCCAGGCCCAGCCTCCCTGCTCTCCATCCGGCCTAGTCCGCATGTCCCTCAAGGCCAGCTTGTGTCCCCTGCCCAGGAAGGCCCCAGCTCTCACCCTCACCAAGTTCTCACCCCCCAGAAACCAACTCTGACCAACAGTGCTTCCTAATTTGCCTCTCTGATGGCGCCGGGGTCTCCTTTCAGGCCCTCCATGTGTGTCTGGCAGGGGCTGGGCATGGTGGGAATGGTGATTTTGGAAATGGGCCCTCCTTCCAGCTGAGGGAGGGGTGGGACGCGCCGAGAGTGGGACGTCTGGAGAGGTGGGACGCATGGGGGCTGATGGCTGGCAGTGTCCTCGGCACAGAAGCAGTGTTGGGATGGGCCGGGTGCTTCCAGAGCAGTTCCAGGCCCTGCTCATGCTGGGCGAAGGGGACCCCGCTTCAGGCCTCCCATGTGCAAGCAGAGCAGGCGCCCGTTCCTGAGCTCCTGAGGGCTGGTCTTGCTCAGCAGTGCCAGCATGGGGCTCACATGCCCGGAAAATGGAGCCCTTTGGCAGTCCTGGGCCCTCTCCCCTGGCCCCAGGGAGCCCTCAGGCCCAGCCCTGGCAGTAGGGGCCTTAATGTGGGGGGCAGGGCCCCAGCGCTGGGCTCCTGGAGCAAACACGGGTGGATGGCCCCACCTGGTGGCCGCGCTGGCACACAGCCGTCCCGGCCCGTGGTTCCTGAGCGCTGTGTCCCACTCACTCTTCAGCAGCCTCCCCACCACCAGGCCGCCCTCTACGGGCACATCCTAGACCACCAAAACCCCCCAGTGCCCCACATCGGAGACAGCCCAAGTCAGCCCTCTGCGGAACCTTCAGTGGCTCCTGACCACGGAGGATGCCCCCAAGAAGCTGGCGGTCAAAGCCCTGCCGTGTGGGCTTAGTAAACGCACGCCACTTCTGTTCCAGCAGAACTACATGTGCAGCCATGACAGGTTCCAGCCCATGTCCGGGCCTCTACTTCCACCCCTGCCGAATGGGGGCCCTGCTCTGCTGGGGCACAAGGGGCAGGAGTTTGGGGAGCCAGGCCATGCCTTCACTTGCTGGGGTGAAGGTGGGAAGCTTAACGACTCCCGCCCTGGCACCTGCCCTTAAGGGCTTGTAAGTGATTCTGGCAGGTGTTCTGGTCCTGAGCCACAGGAGAAGAAACAGCAGAGCCACGTGTGGCCGCTCAGAAGTCTGCCTGCCGTGCCTGTGAGTGTCCAACAGCAAAACCTCCCGCCTTGCTCTGCTTCAGCACAATCTCACATCTCTCCTTCCAGCCACCGTGTGAGGCACGCGGCAGCTCCCCATTTGCAGAGGAGGAAACTGAGGCTCAGAAAGGGGGAGCTCTGTGCCAGGAGGGAGGGGATGCTGGCCTCTTTCTCGAAGCAGACATGGGGGGTGGTCCCAGGGATGCTCTCACCTGCAGGCCAGTGTTTGTGGCGAGTACGGGGGGTTGGTTGTTGACAAGCAGGACGGTGACAGTGAAGGCCACAGGATGGCTCTTGTGGTCCATCTCAGAGGCATCCACCATCAGGACAAAACTGTCTGTCAGTGTCTCGCTCCCATCATGCACGTAGCGGATGAGCTGCTCTTCCACCTAGGGGCAGGCCCAGGGCTGGCGGTCAGGCCCCAGCAGCACCCTCCGTGTCCTGCCTTTGGGTGCAGGAGGAGACTGACTCTTTCAGGGCCTCTGTTTCCACTGTGGAAATGGAGAGAACAAGCTCCAGCTCCCGGAGGAGTTGTGAGGAAGAAAGCAGACGCAGTGTGGAAAGCAGAGGTGCTTCTGACACGCGACTCCCGACTCCTCTGTGTAAACCCCAGATGGGAGTCCCGGGGCTCCCTTCACTGGCGCCCGGAGCCGGCTGCAGCCCTGGGCCTCTCACAGCCACAGCTCTCTCCAGGAGAAGGCGCTGAGGGTCCTGGCTTGAGGTCCGTCCTCCTTCTGCAGGGCCCTGCAGGCTAAGGCCAGCAGTGCAGGTACAGGACCCTTTCAGGGATTTGCCTGAAAATCCCAGGTTGGCTCAGAGATCTCTAAACCCGTCTGGGGGCTGGGCTGTGAGCCTACCACATGGGGAGACCCCTGAGAACAACAGGTGGCATGTCTGCTCCTGGGGAGCTGTGGGTCCCGGGGGTGAAGCTTCCACCCAAACCAGGGACACAGCCCCACCCCCAACCTGCTGAACTTACTTTGTGACTCTGAACAAGCAGGCTCCTCTCTCTGAGCCCAGGGCTTTCCCCTGGATCCATGGGGGTCTGATGCAGCTCAGGGGTTTCTGCAGTAAGTTCCAGGAAGGGAGGCAGCCTCGCTGACAACCCAAACGGTTAGGCCATGGGAGATCCGCACGTGGGCCTGTCGAAGCAGGAGTAATGGCTGGAGGCCTGGCTAATGCCAGGGCTGGCACAGCGGCGGGCTCTTCCACAGGCTGGGAGCCGGCCTGGGCCTGGGGAGGAGCTGAGTGAGGGGCAGGAATGCTCAACAGGACAGGATCTGTCTCTGCGGAGCCCACCCCTGCCACCAGGCCACCTTGACACCTTGACGGCAGCCCTACAGCCATGACCCTACATCAGAGACAATCATGGCTTCATCGGCAATGCTGGCTTTTGGGGGGCGCTTTATTGAAGGGGGTTTGCTTAGGCTGTGAGAAAGTCGGGGGGGGGGGTTGGAGATGGAGAGAACAGTGGTGGGTGGGAGATCGGGAGACAGGAACAAACATCTGGTGTTCTCAGGGAGCTGTCTGTCCCTGCAGACTTCTCTCTCTCCCCTCCTGGGGTCAGAGCCACTGGTGGGTGACTGCCCCCTAGCCTGATGTGGGGAAGCTCGCTGCTGTTGGGGTGAGTGAGAACACCACGACCTCTGTGCCCAAAGAGTGACGTGAGACAGTCCCTGCTTTTCTCTGAGCCTCAATTTCCTCATCGGTAAGATGGGAATGTTGGACAGGTGTGGTGGCTCACACCTGTTATCCCAGCACTTTGGAAGGCCAAGGCAGGAGGACTGCTTGAGCCCAGGGGTTCGAGACCAGCCTGGACAACACAGTGAGACCTCGTCTCTAAAAAAAGTAATACTCCGGTGTGGTGGTGTGCACCTGAAGTCCCAGCTACTCAGGAGGCTGAGGTGGGAAGATCGCTTGATCCTCAGAGGTTGAGGCTGCAGTGAGCCGAAATTGCTCCAGCCCTGGGGGACATGGAAAGACCTCATCTCAATAATAAAAAATGAGTGGGTAGCGGGGACCGTTTCCTGACCTGCAGGGCTGCTGTGGGCTGCAGGACTGACAACATAGTTAGTGGCACGCTGGGATGTCCCTGGAGGAAAGAGCTGGCCTCTCCTGTTTGGAATTATGGACCCTCCTAAGAAGCAGAGAGAGCTGGGAACCCTTGCCCCATGGAGAGCTAAGGACAAAACTGTTCATACAAAGTCAGTTCATTCAAACACTTTTCCTACAAACTCAGTAGGAAGAGTAATACGGTAAATTCGAATCCCGGCCTATGCCCGCAGCTGGAGGAAGAGTCTTAGCTCTGGAAGCCTCTATAGAACTGACAGCTGGGGCAGAGGGCCTGTTGGAGGCAAGAGGAGAGCTGAATGGGGTGGGAGTCAGGGTGAGGCAGTGAAGGAGCAGAGAGACCAGGGAGGGACCAGGCTGCAGGCCAGACCCACAGCCTCTTGTTCATTTGCTCCTGGCCTTGAATAGAATACAGCTCAGTGTGGCACCCGTCCCCATCCTGTGCTCACTTCCTTTCCCACAAGTGCCACTGGCCCAGGTCTTCAAGGTAGGGGACTTGGAGACTGCGGCAGTAGCCATGCTGGGCTCCTGGTCTCCGCCACCTCGGCCAGGTCTGTGGGAGTGGCGTGTGCACGTGTGTGTGCCCTCATCTGTCTGTGCCAGTAAGTGTGGACTTCAGGGCTATTTCCAACTCCCTCAGCAGCCCAGGGAGAGCCCCAAGCCCTGCTTTGAGGGTGCTCCCAGCCTGAGTGGGGGGCTACGCTTGGGCTACTGTGAGCCTGATGACAGATGCGGTATCCAGCTCCTTCGGAGCTGTGTGGGAGGCCCCCACAGAGAGCCAAGCATGGGAGGAGACTGGATTTGAGCTGATGCTGGAAGGACAGGCAGAGAAGGAAGGAGGTGACCTTCCAGTCTGAGGGTCAGAGTGAGAGCAGGGCATACAGGGATGGTGACTCCCACACCTCTTCCCTGGCCTGGCATTTCTGACTTTGAAAGGCAGAATGTGAGGGGTTGAAGTGGGACCCAGGTGGGTGTACCTGGCAGGGAGGGTTTGTGTGTTACCGGTTTGGGGCGGGGGGGCTCAGAACTGATGGGCGTGTCTTAGTGAGCAGGGCCAAAGGGGCACCAGGTACAAGAAATTGAAGCAGGGTAGATCCTGCTGCCTCTGAGGATGGCTTGGGGGGACCGACCGTGATCAGGACAGGCGCTGAGCCTTGTGTGCACCTCTGTGCCGCCCCAGGCCTCTGGAGCAGGGCAGTGCCCCAGGGCCAGCACCCTTGGCCCAGCCCACCCAGACTCAGTCAATAAAACTGTTCCAGAGCCAAGTGGAACTGAGCCTCCCTCCCTACGCCCGCCTGCCCAGGCAGGACAAGAAGGGCCTTTTAGTGCTGCCCCCCTGGGGGCCCGGGGATGGGCTGCACCAGGTGGGCCTGGCGGCTAGCGATGACGGTGGGAGGGGAGTAGGGTGTGTGTGGCGCTCACGGAGGAAGTGTATAGACTGCGTCTGGGAACTGGGCGTGCTGCACATTGTCGGTTCTGAGAAGGGATTTGAGAATGGCTCTCAGTTGAAGCCCAAGGACGTGGGAGAGTTGGAATCCCTCCTTGGCTGGAGGCTGGGCCTGGATGAGCTGACCGCCCCGGTCACCCTGGATGCTCCCTTCCCATCTCCCTGGAGGCCCAGCCCTTCCCTCAGGCCCTGAAATCTTAGGGGATCTGGTCCCTGCAGACAGGAACAGGGAGCCTGAGGATCCAGCACTGATTCACCCCGGGGGGGTCCTCCATTGACTCACTTCCCTTCCAGAAACCCCGTGATGCCCTCTCTGAGAGCTGGCTGCTCCATCTGAAGGGGAGAAGGGTGTGGCCTGGGCCCTGGTGAAGGAGGCTCAGGCCCTTCCTTGCTCCACCTTGCTCTTGGGAATGGTCCCGAAGAGGTAGCTGAGGCACTGAATCACGCATGGGAGGTGATGATGGGTGTGCCCTGAGGCTGCAGTTCTCACGGCATACCTCTCCAAAAGCAAACTTCCATTCAGCCTCAGCTGGGTCAGGCATCCGTGCTGGGACGAGGAGGTGTGGCAGTGGTGGTCCAGGGCTATCTGTAGGACAAGCCCCCGCTGGGGGGACAGGGTATCTGAGGGGCACCAGCTCTGCCTCTAGGAGGCTGAGAGGGTGGTGAGTGGGTATCCCGCCTGTCACCAACAGGAGCAGGGAGAGAAGGGCAGAAAGAGAGCGGAGTGGCAGATAGACAGATCGGTCCACAGGGGAGCAAGTGGAGGGAGAAGGGGCAGAGCTGGGGAGCAGCTGGAGGGGTGTGTGGGGCTCCTCACGGGAAGGGTAGGGTGACACTTGCCTTGTTTCCTTCCTTGCAGCACTGCCCATTCCTGGCCCAGGGCATCTGAGGCTGCAGGACCCACTTCTCACTGGGTCCCTTTGGGCTCCAACATGGCCACCTCAAACTTGTCTGGCAAATGAAGTCTGGCCAGCATTGGGGTGGCCCCACTGGGTGTCTCAGACACTCCAAACGGGCAAAGCAACGCCCTAGGCCATCCATGCCTGGGTCGCCTGCCCTTGCTCCAACTGGAGAGCCTTGGCTAGCTAGAAATCCCATAACCTGAGATAGCGGGGTCCGTGTCCACCCCAGGGGAGATCCCTGGCAACCCCAGCCTGTGGTGGGAGAAGCGCAGGCTGCTTGACTCCTGATCTGGGGCCACTTCTGGCTCCTCCTGTCCCTTTTCCCTCCCTGAGGAACCCCTTTAGTTCCACCAGGCTGGATCAGGGTCTCAGGCCCCTCACTCACCTGCGGATGCAAGTCTGGCCATCATAGCCAGGGTCCAAGCCAGGGCCAGGTCAGGGGCTGGAGGTGGGGCACAGCCCAGACTGCACCCCGGCGGGCTGAGCGACAGGACTTTTGAGATGTGATGGGCGGGCTCCAGGTCCATGCGGGGTTATGGTTTCTCTTGAAACCATAGAGACCTGGGTTTGAATCCCAGCTCTCCTATTTGGCTGTCAAATCTTGAAGTCCCCTCACCTCTCTGTGGCAGTTTCCTCATTTGTGAAATTGAGTTGATGAGGATTAAATGCTTTAATGTACCTCAAGTGCCTAGCCCAGGGCCTGGCATACAGTAGGTGCTCAATAAATGCTTATTCTTTCTCCTCTGACTCTGTCATTCTGCACATCCCTATGATTTGTGGTTTACATACAGCTTTCCACATATCACCTCCCTTGTGGCAAAGCTTGAACCTTCCCCTCCAGAGGCTGCTGCATACAGTTGGTGCAATAAATGCCTGCTGTGGTTGACTAAGAAACCAGTTGCTGCTGTTCTGTGGGGATCTGGGCAAACCTAGTACTTCCATCCGGGTACCCTGGGAGGCCTGGGATGGAGACTGTGCCAGGCTGGCCTCAGTGGCGGTGAAGCTATTGATTCCACAACTTGTCCCTTGTTTTTCCTTCTCAAGTCAGCAGGACATTTGGTCCTCGTTAGGGGCTAACTACTGGACAGATATGGGCCTGGGGCTGAGGGGCTGTTGGAAGACTGTGTTTGGAGGAAAAGAGCTTTCTTTTCAGGAATGAGAAAAAGAAGAGAGAAGGCTTCTGCTCTATGAATCAAAAATTTGGGTGAATGTCTCCACTGGCCCCATCTCCCCACTCTTTCTCCTCCCCATCTTCCCTGTTCTCCACCTACACAGATGTCTGCAGAGCCTCCAGATAGGGCGCTCCTGCCCACAGCTGAGATTCAAGTCGGGATTAGCTGGGAGCCTCCCCCTGCCTTGTTGCTGGCTCCACAGAGAAATACAGGCCTGGAAGATAATGGCAACCAGCAGGGCGGCAATAATCTGGCTCCAGCATCTCTGCTGGGGCTTCCCAGTTTACCAAACGTTCACGTGGTCTCTTGACAACCTTGGGAAGTGTGCGTGTTGGGAGACAGCATCCCTGCTTCCAGATGAGGAAAAAGAAAAACAAGGGTGATTTAGATGATGTGCAATGATCCTGTTTCTGTTGCTGAGGCTGGAACGTGGTGACAGCCATGGCTGACTGCAGCCTTGACCTCCCAGGCTCAAGCGATTCTCCCACTAAAACCTCCTGAGCAGCTGGGACCACAGGCACTTGCCATGATGTCCAGCTTTTTTTTTTTTTTTCTCATAAATAGAGATAGGACCTCACTATATTGCCCAGACTGGTCTGCAATTCCTGAGCTCCAGCTATCCTTCCTCCTCAGCCTCCCAAAGTGCTGAGATTACAGGCATGAAGCACTCTACCCAGCCCGTATGTTTCTTGAACTCCTGACCTCAGGTGATCTGCCCACCTCAGCCTCTTAAAGTGCTGGGATTACAGGCGTGAGCCACTTCGCACCGCCCCATCTCTTTCTTTTATAGTGAAAATAACATTTTGTGAAAAGTACTGTGTGTTCTTTACACATTTAAGAGTACACTATTAAAAGCTGAGATCTCAGATTTTCATAGTATTGCAAATCTGCCCCTTTTTTTTTTTTTTTTTTTTATAGATGGAGTCTCCCTCTGTCTCCCAGGCTGGAGTGCAGTGGAGCAATTTCGGCTCACTGCAACCTCCACATCCTGGGTTCAAGCGATTCTCCTGCCTCAGCCTCCTGAGTAGCTGGGACTACAGGTGCATGCCACCATACTTGGCTAATGTTTTGTATTTTTAGTAGAGATAAGGTTTCACCATGTTAGCCAGGATGGTCTTGATCTTCTGACCTCGTGATCCGCCCACCTTAGCTTCCCAAAGTGTTGGGATTACAGGCATGAGCCACTACGACCAGCCTATGTATTTTTTTTTTCCGTATTTTCAGAAATCTCTTTGTTTCTCTCTCTATATAAAGCATCATTAGTTTATGTTCTCTCTGATAATTCCAGTGTCTGTGTCTGCAGAGTCTACCTGTTGTTTCTGCTGGGTCTCAGAGTGTATTGTTTCCTTGCGGTGTTTTTGAGTTTTTAAAACTGGAGATCTCATTTTCTTTTCTTTTCTTTCTTTCTTTTTTCTTTCTCTTTTTTTTAGAGATGGGGGTCTCTCCCTACATTACCCAGGCTGGTCTCGAACTCCTGGCCTCAAGTGCCGGGATTCCAGGCATGAGTTACCACGCCCAGTCGAGATGTTCCTTTTCCTTGGAACTTGAGCAACACAAAATCCTGAGGCCTGGTGGGTTGTGTTCCCCTGGGGCAGATTCTCAACCAGGCACACTTCTGCCCCCAAGGACACATTTCAACATCCCGAGACATTTCTGGGTGTCACAGCTGTGTGTGCACACACATGTATGTCCCTGCACATGATATGGGCACTTCAGGGATAGAGACCAGGGATGCTGCTCATATCCTGCAGGGAGATTGACCCACCAGCGTCACCAGGGCGGGCTCCAGGCAGGATCTGCCTGTGCCTCTGCCAGACACCTAGACCCTGCCACCCGGGGCCACTCTACCTTCTCCCCTCATGGTCTCCAAGGCCACACTGTAGCCTGATTTCAAGCTGTAACTTGGAGGACCAATTTTCCTTCACCTTGCATGGAACCCCAAGGCTGAGAGGCAGTTGTTCCAGAGGCTCAAAATATGTTTGCTGAGACATGGAATGAACTTCAATGCCCATCAGTAGCGGATTGTGTAGAGAAAATGTGGTACATATGCACCATGGAATACAACACAGCCATAAAAACGATCATATCTTTCACAGCAAGGATGGAGCTGGACACCATTATTCTAGGCGAACTAATGCGACAATAGAAAACTGAATGCCAGCCAGGCATGCTGGCTCACACCTGTAATCCCAGAATTTTGGAAGGCTGAGGCAGGTGGATTCTATAAGGTCAGGAGTTTGAGACCAGCCTGGCCAACATTGTGAATCCTGTCTCAACTAAAAATACCAAAATTAGCCAGGCATAGCGGCAGGTGCCTGTAATCCCAGCCACTTGGGAGGCTGAAGCAGGAGAATTGCTTGAACCTGGGAAGCAGATATTGCAGTGAGCCAAGATCATGCACCACTGAACTTCAGCCTGGGCAAAAGAAGAAAGAAGAAGAAGAAGAAAGAGAAGAAGAAGAAGAAGAAGAAGAAGAAGAAGAAGAGGAAGAGGAAGAGGAAGAAGAAGAAGAAGAAGAAGAAGAAGAAGAAGAAGAAGAAGAAGAAGAAGAAGAAGAAGAAGAAGAAGAAGAAGAAAGAAGGAGAAAGAAGAAGGAAGAAGAAGGAAGAAGAAGGAAGAAGAAGAAGAAAAAGAAGAAGAAGAAGAGGAGGAGGAGGAGAAGGAGAAGGAGAAGAAAGAGAAGAAGGAGAAGAAGGAGAAGGAGAAGAGGAGGTGGAGGAAATGCCCCACTTTATCACTTATAAGTGGGATCTAAACATTAAGTGCACATGGACACAAAGAAGTGAACAATAGACACCTGGCCCTACTTGAGTGTTGTGAGTGGGAGGAGGGTGAGCGTCAAAAAGCTGCCTATAGGGTACTGTGCTTATTACCTGGGTAACAAAATAATCTGTACACCAAAACCTGAGACACACACAATTTACCTACGTAAAAAACCTGCACACGTGCCGCTGAACCTAAGATAAAAGTTGGAAAGAAAAACAGAAAACAAGAAAACTAACATGTTTGCTGAAGAATGAGTGAAACTGTTAAAATATTTGTTCCTCACATAGTGTACAAAGCAGGTATTGCTTTGCTTAGGGGGATTATCTGTAAGATACAGGGATGCTATTCCGAGGTAGGGGAAACGCTGACACTCACTCTCCTGGTTAACTTCGGTGCTGTCTCCAGTGCACTTCATCTGCCAGGAACCACGTGTGTTTATGGACGACACACACACCCCGGAAATAGCTCTCCCTGGACACGTGTGGGTTCAACATTCCTGGTTTCAGCCATTCACAAGTTTCCCTGTAGAGGTGTGGCTACATTGTTCCCAGTTATTTATTGTCCCGAGGTATCACTGTTTAATGTACATTTCCATATGATGGAAATTATATGATTTAATGAGGTTAATGAAGTTGGGGGGTTCATATAAGCCTCTGGCTGTACCTCTCAGAATAGAAACTCTGCTGTTGCCCTTTATGAAAATCCATCTTGGCCAGACCCAGTGCCTCATGCCTGTAATCCCAGCACTGTGGGAGGCCAAGGTGGGAGGAACATTTGAGGCCAAGAGTTTGAGACCAACCTGGGCAACATAACAAGACCCCATCTCTACAGAAGTAAAAAAAAAAAATAAATTAGCCGGGCATGGTGGCATGTACCTGTTGTTCCAGCTGTTTGGGAGGCTGATGTGGGAAGATCGCTTGAGCCCAGGACTTTGAGACTGCAATGAGCTATGGTCATGCCACTGCACTCCAGCTGGAGCCATAGTCTTATATATGTGCAGTTTAATCTCTTAAGTACCACAGTGAGTATAATGGGAAAGTATATGAAATATCTGGGACAAAGCTTTTGAAATTGTTTTTCCATAGTACTTTCATTTTGCCTGGTTTTTTTTTTTTTTCTTTTCTGTTTTTAAGCTGGATTTTTTTTTTCAACTTGTGTCAATTATAAGAAAGTTGAGGTAGAAAACTTTCCAAAACAAGTTTATTTATTTATTTATTTATTTATTTATTGGAAATGGAGTTTTACTCTTGTTGCCAAGGCTGGAGCACAGTGCTGTAATCTCAACTTGCTGCAAATTCTGCCTCCTAGATTTAAGTGATTCTCCTGCCTCAGCCTCCCAAGTAGCTGGAATTATAGACATGAGCCCCCACACCAGGCTAATTTTAAAATTTTTAGTAGATAGAGGGTTTTACCATGTTGGCCAGGCTGGTCTCGAACTCCTGACCTCAGGTGATCCACGCACCTTGGCCTCCCAAAGTGCTAGAATTACAAGTGTGAGCCACCATGCCCAGCCCATTTCCTTAGTTGAAGGAAGGAAGCTTGGTAAGTTGAAATGAAGCTGGAAAATTACCTTGGAGGTAATTTTCAAAAAAATTAGAAGCAACTGTGAAAACTTGTGTTTTGAATGGAACTGTTAGAAGTGTTTGAAGCTGGAAAGTGGTCAGAACCTCTCACTGCTGTCGTGCTGCCCTTACAGTGCTACAAGTATTGGCAAAAGCCCACATCAAAAGTTGTGATAATAATAACGGCTCAGCACTACCTACTAGGATGGTTAGAACCAAAACTAAACAAAATGGACAGCAAATGCTGACGTTGCTGTTAGGAATGCAAAATGGTGCAGCCACTGTGGAAAGCAGTTTAGCAGTTTCTCAAAAGATCAAACATAGAACTACTGTATTGCCTGGAAATTTCACTTCTAGGTATATATTTAAAATAATTGAAACAGCACCTCAAAGAGATACTTGTACACTCATGTTCATAGCAGCACTATTCTGACTCTCTCTCTCTCTCTCTCTCTCTCTCTCTCTCTCTCTCTCTCTCTCGACAGAGTCCCACTCCGTTGCCCAGGCTGGAGTGCAATGGTGTGACCTCAGCTCACTGCAGCCTCTGCCTCCCGGGTTCAAGCAATTCTCCCGTCGCAGCCACTGAAGTAGTTGGGACTACAGGCACGCACTACCACAACTGGCTAACTTTCGTAATTTTATTACAGATGGGGTTTTACCATGTTGGCCAGGCTGGTCTCAAACTCCTGACCTCAGGTGATCTGCCCACCTTTACCCCCCAAAGTGCTAAGATTAGAGGTGTGAGCCACTGTGCCTGGTCAGCAGCAATCTCCTCAATAGCCAAAGGTGGAAGTAACTCGAGTGTCCATCAATAGATGAATAGATGAACAAAACGGTGCATATACATCTAATGGAATATTGTTCAGCCTTAAAAGGAAGGCAGTCTTGATATTTTCTCTACCATGACGGACCTTGGAAGCATTCTGCTTCATGAAATAAGCCAGACACAGGAGGGCAGCTGTTGTGTGATTCCACTTGCATGAGGTGCCTACTGGCTGTTGTATGATTTCACTCGCATGAGGTAAATTCATAGGGACAGAAAGTAGAATGCCAGAGGCTGGGGAAAGTTGGAAAGGGGAAGATATTGTTTAATGGGTACAGAATATTTGCTAGGTATGATAAAACAGTGTTGGGTTACAAATAGTGGTGCCAGTTACACAGCAATGTGAATTTATTTAATGCAACTGAATTACATATTTAGGAATAGTAAAAATGATAAATATTGTTATGTATATTGTACCACAATTTTTAAAAAGTGAGGCCAGGTGCTGTGGCTCACTCCTGAATCCCAGCACTTCGCGAGGCTGAAGCAGGTGGATCACTTGAGCTCAGGAGTTTGAGACCAGCCTGGGAAACATGGCAAAACCTTATCTCTACAAAAAATACAAAAACTAGCCAAGCGTGGTGGCACATGACTGTACTCCCAGCTACTCTGGAGGCTAAGGTGGGAGAATTACTTGAGCTCAGGAGGTGGAGGCTGTAGTGAGCCACAATCATGCCACTGCACTCCAGCCTGGGTGGCAGAATGAGATCTTGTCTCAAAAAAAAAAAAAAAAATTGTCAATCTAGAGTAGTGGCTTTTTCTTTTCTTTTCTTTTCTTTTCAGATAGGGTCTTACTTTGCTTGTCACCCAGGCTGGAAAGAAGTGGTGCAGTCATAGCTCACTGCCACCTCCATTTCCTGGGCTCAAGGGATCCTCCTGCCTTGGCTAGGAGTGCTAGGATTATAGGTGTGGGCTACTGCACCTGGCTGGAGCAGTGGTTCTTAGTGTGCTTCCCTGACCACCAACATCAGGATCATCTGGGAGCTTGTTAAAAATGCAGATTTTCACTGGCTGGGCATGATGGCTGGAATTAGAACTGGGCACTGCAGTGAGGACATCCAGATTTCAGGCAGCTGTTTAAGACTTCATACTTTGTAGGTTTGCAAATAACCTCTTAGGTATAATAAGCTCATCGTCTTGTGTCATTTTACAATATAGGTACCATTATACGATGTAAGTTTTTTTCCTGAGTTTATCGGAGGGCTTTTTTGGATTTTACAGTATTGATCTAGGCTGGCCATGGTGGCTCACACATGTAATCCCAGCACTTTCGGAGGTTGAGGCAAGAAGATCACTTGAACCTACAAGTTTCAGACCAGCCTGGGCAACAGGAGGAGACCCTGTCTCTACAAAAACATTATAAAGGCCAGGCATGGTGGCTCGTGCCTGTAATCCCAGCACTTTGGGAGGCTGAGGTAGGGGATCACCTGAGGTTGAGAGTTCAAGCCAGCCTGACCAACACGGAGAAACCCTGTGTCTACTAAAAATGCAAAATTAGCTGGGTGTGGTGGTGCATGCCTATAATCGCAGCTACTTGAGAGGCTGGGGCAGGAAAATCACTTGAACCCAGAAGGCGGAGGTTGCGGTGAGGTGAGATCGTGCCACTGCACTCCGGCCTGGGCAACAAGAGCAAAACTCCATTTCAAAAAATATATATATTTTTTAATTAGCCCGGCATGCTGGCATGCTCCTGTAGTCCCTGCTACTTGGGAGGCTGAGGTGGGAGGATCATTTGAACCTGGAAGGTCACGGCTGCAGTGAGCCATGATTGTCCAGGCTGGGCAACAGAGTGAGACTCTGTCTTAAAAAAATAAAAAATGAAGGAAGCATTGGCCTAGCAGATTTGAAATGGCTGACTGTAATCTTCCCTTTAGCCCTGTCTAGCTGTATCCCACAGGTTTTGGTACGTTATCTTTCAATTTTTATTTGTTTCAAGAAACTTTTTGATTTCCATCTGAATTTCTCTGTTGACTCAATGATTATTCATTGAATCAACATGTTCTTTAATGTTGTTTGATTTCCATGTATTTGTCTAGTTGTCAAAGTTTCTCTTGGTGTACATTTCCAGTTTTATTCCATTGTGTCCAGAGAAGATATCTGATATGATTTCAGTTTTTGAAAATTGATTGAAACTTGTTTTGTGGCTGAACACAGGCCCTCTGCCGGAAAACGTGAAAACATTCCTTGTGTTCATGAAAAGAGTGTACATTCTGTAGTGTTAGAATGCACTGTAAATATCTGTCAGCTTTATTTGGTCTAAAGTTCAGTTTAAATCCCGCTCTTTCTTGATTTTCTGTGTAGATGACCTGTCTAATCCTAAGGTTTGGATGTTGAAAGTCCCCACTATTATTGTATTGGAGTCTATCTCTCTGATTAAATGTAGTAATTTTACAGGCTGCTCTTTGTTAGAAAAGAAAATATTTGGGGGCTGCGTTTCATTAAAAGGAAAAACCTTACCCAGGACTTCCGCCGTCTCACTGTCTGCCTAAATAATGTTTTCTTAACTCCTGTATCACCGACAGGGTCTGAGCCGGAATGAGGCGGCACAGAGAACCCGGACTGTGCAGAACGCTTTGTAGTAAAGACGTCTGAGCGGCAGCAGTGATCTCCAGTTTCCAAATGCAGCAGTGACATTTGACCTCACCTCAGGATTCAGTGTCCAGCCCCAGGATGTCAGAGGTCTGAGCTGCGGTGTCTGTGCAGTAGGGGCAGGTGTCCCTAGGTGGAACCTGCTCTAGTGTGGGCTGCGGATTCTGTTCCTGGATGTGTAGTTTCCAGCCTGGTTCTGTGGCCTTCCCCCCAGTAAAATTAGCCCCCAACACCAGATATCCTGGTTTATGTGTAAATTACAGAAATTTGTTTTCCGTAGTTTGCTCCAAGAAGTAAGCGAGAAATCAGTCTGCAGACCAGTGTCAGAGAGCAACACTGAGAGGTGTTCTTTGTGTGAGAGCTGCATCCTAAATTGTCTACCTGGCCTCTGCTCCATAGTGGAGAGAACAACAGGGAATCTCACGTCTCATAATTGATGATATACGTCCTCCCTTTTCTTTCTACGAGAAGAATGCTCTTTTAAATGTGGTTTGAAAACCCACCCGGTCCACCCACCCTGGGCACTCTGATCTCTGATCTCTGTGGATCCCAATCTGGTTGAGCAACAGGATTGCTGGTGGGGATTAGAAAATACTCAGGCAGCTTCCTAGAACACCTGTCTCAGAGTCTTCTGCACAAGACCAAGGAATCACTTATATAACAAGTGCTACAAGTGAGGCTAATTCTCAGACACCTGGGATCCTGGTGTTCTAGATCTGGAGACCGGAAACATGAGCTCCAGCCTTGCCATAAATCCAGAATCTCTTGCTGGGCTCTGGATTTACTGGATCTCAGCACCATGTCCAGGTGATTCCTGTGCTCAAGGAAGTTCCTTGTCTAAGTGTCCTCTGGACATGGGGTCAGGACCGTGCAGTCTGCTCTGGGTAGAGTCTGATGAGATCCCTTAGAACTGGAGGTCCAGGGTTCCATCCTTGCGCTCATTCTTTTCCACAGCGGGTCACTCCTTTGGTGCCTTCATCCAGGCTTGAGGTTTTAAGTATCATTTATATGGTGTGACCTCCTAAATCGATTTCTCCAGCCCAGTATATTTTTCCTTTCCCCTAAACTCTGGAATTGTCTGTCCGACTGGCATGTGAGCTCCCTCACCTGCGTTCCTAGCAGAATTTTCTCCACTGAGTGCCTGGGATGTGCCCTCCTCCGTCTGCTTCTGCCAGAGCCTCCCCATGTCCACTGACAGCAGCTCCACCCTTCCGTCTACTCACTCCTTTTACAACGATGGGTGTCCTTGATTCATCTTCCTCACACCACTGATACAATCCATTGGCAAATGCTGTTGGTCCATCTTAAAATGCGTCCAGGATCCCCTCACATCCCACTATTTCCCCTGCTCACACCCCAGTCAAGGTAATGACATCTCCAGCCTGGAATACTGCACTCGCTTCCTGCTGTTTTCCCTTCTGCCTCTCTTGTTCCTCACCTCTTAGTTTTGTTCTTAGCATAGCAGTCAGAGATCTTTTAAAGGAGAAGTTGTACCATGTCCCTCTTCTGCTCAAAACTGTCCTCTACCACCCCAGCTGACTCAGAGAAAATGTCAGATGCCTCCCCACTCCCTGCAGGCCCACCTGCTCTGGCTGTCCCTCTGCCCTCACCTCAGTTTCTCTCTGTCCGGCCCTCCTGGGTTCCTTCCTCTTCTGGGAACACAGACACCCTCTTGCACTAGTGCATTTGAACTGGAGGTTCCCCTGTTGGGAAAGGACATCCCCAGACATCCTTGTGGCCAACTCTTTCCTAAAAGGTCACCTTTGCAATGTGGCACACGCTGTCCACCCAGCACAACAGCCGCCTTCCCTGTCCCCACTCCCCACACCCTGGCTCACCTGCCTCACAGCACTCACCACCTTCTAGCACTTTCTTTCTTTGCTCTGGCTACAGTGTATCCATCATCTGCCTCTTCCCACTGGAACACATGCTCCACAAGGTAAGAGATTTTTCTCATTTGACTTCAATTATGTTCACCAGATGCAGAACCATTCTGTCCTGTGTCTGACCCACAACCAAGGACAGTTGAATGAGTGATCACTGCAGGGGACCTCCCTGTTCTAAAGGCAATAGCTTTATTAACATAACCTCAGGCCAAATGCTGTTTTGTGGCAACTACAGCACAAGGTCCCCTCACACTGACATCGAGGCCACCTGTGCTTTTCTCAGCAGGGCTGTTTGTATGTCCCCCTCCCCCATGTCTCCTCCCACACCAACCCTCCCCCCAACACTGCAGCTCACCATCAGCCTTCTCTCTTCAGGGAAGAACAGTCCTTGAGGATGGGTCCAATTTCACAAACAAATCTACATCTAAATTAGACTCTGATTAGAGTCATGAGTTGGGTATTGGAGCCAGCAGCAAGAATACTGGAACCAGTGCAGGCAGAAGGCAGGAGAGCAGAGCAGAAGAGGAGCCCTGGAAGAAAGGCAGGAGCTGAAATGGTCTGAACATTTGTCTCAGAAAGTGCAGAGACTCCTGTGTGCAGGGCAGACCCTGGGTGATGTCTGACCCTCTGTGATCACAGCTCCAACTGGACAAGTTTCCACTGAAGGGACAAGGACAGTGGAGCCGTGAAGCTAACCCAGCTGAAGACCGACCACATGAAGCCCATGATGGACTGAACCGCAGCTGGGCACAGGCCCCATCCACACTCGGCTCCTCACAGCCCTCCCCACCCCCACCTGCAACAAACTCAGCACAGCAAACACACAGATTCTGGAAGATTCTCAGGTCTTTATTTCCTCTCTCAAATTTTAGGAATTGATTTATTTAATTAACTCCTTAACCTCTCATGGCAAATATTTGAGAAAACAAATTTATATTCAGGTTCTTATTTTCAGTAGGGAAGTAAGAGGCTGCAGCTCAGTGCACCATGAAGTTCAGACAGAGATGGAGATGCCCAGCCCTGAGTCTCTAGCACAGGAAAGACGACTGGGGAGGGACACAGGTCAGCGTGGAGACAGGGGTCACAGTGGGCACGGGGTGGGCTGTCTCTCCACCTCCTGACATCATGCTAGCAGTGACACAGACACATTCAGATGCCTTTGCAGAAAGAGATGCCAGAGGCTCTTGAAGTCACAGAGGGGGGGTGTGAAGAAATCCTGTATCTCCGTCCCACACAAGGCAGCTGTCTCAGGCTACAGAAAACAATGAAGCAATTCAAGTCAGTCATGGTAAGTGATGACACTCTGAACAGCCACACACTCGAAATGGCCCAATCAAAGAATCTCCCTTACCCAGTCCTTTCCCCTCTGCCCCACCCCCACCCACTTGAGACCCCCAGAATCTCACCTTTAGGAGTCATGAGAGACATGTCAGAGTCCTGGGCACTGCTGGTGCCTGGAGTGGAAGAAGCACAGGACCTGGCCAGAGGCTGCAGGACCCGTGGGACAGGAGGAATTGTGGTGTGGGTGGGCTCCTCCACATGCCTGCCCCCCGACTTATATACAACCTGAGATCAACGCCCTCTTTTTCCACTTGTGGGAAGAACATGTCCTGTGAGGGTATAGAGAGGAGGCTGGGCCGTGAGATCTTAGAGGAGCCTCCTAGTCTTGGACCCCAGAGAAGTTTCCAGAATTATGACTCAGAACCTAGGGCAGGATCAGAAAACATGAGGAAAGCAGGTGTGTGTCCTGCACCACCCACCCTCCTAAGGTCTGTCCTTAGCAGGGACCTTCCCCTGACTCATGAATGCTGAAATCAGGACCCCAACACCACAATCACCAAGGTGATGAATCTGTCCTTCATTGTCACATGTGCTTCACAGAAGACCAAGCGCTGGCACACAGGGCCCCAGGCAGGGTCGGCCCATGTGTGGATGGTGCTTCCCAGTAACCAGGCAGAGACCACTTCTACCTGGGGCTTGAAATTGCCATGGGACAAGAAAACCCAGACCCCACCCCTCAGCCCTTCCCTACCTAAGTTCCTCCTCCTCCACATCAAAGCAGCAACCACAGCTCCAGGGACCAGAGTTCCTGGGACAGCTAGGCCAGCGCCGATGCCCACAATGGGGGTGGTGGGCTGGGGAGATGGCCCTGGGAAAGGAGGGAAAGGTGAGGCTCCCTGACCCTAGGCCTCCGCCCTGACCCTGCTGGAAGGCTGCAGAAGGGCTTCTGCTTTCTCTGAGAAGAGATGTGACCCTCATCCCCCTCCTCACCCCACCTCAGGGTGAGGGGCTCTGGCAGCCCCTCATGCTGCACATGGCATGTGTATCTGCTTTTTTCCAGAAGGCACTACCACGGCCGCCCACTTCTGGAAGGTTCCATCCCCTGCTGGCCCGATCTCCACAAGCTGTGCCCTGAGTTTGGTCCTGCCCATCCCGCTGCCAGGTCAGGCACTTCACATCTCTCATGGGACACCCCAGCAGCGTCCTTGTGATCGTCCTGAGAATGGACACCTGGGGTGTGGAAGAAAGCACAGAATCCAGACACCAGCCTGGACGCAGGACCCTGGGATAATCTCTTATTCCTTGGAAAGTTCTAGTCTCTGAGGGAGGAACAGCGACTTCTGGTCCTGATCTGAGTGGAGGTCGAGGGACTCGCAAAAGCTGAAATCAGACCTTCAAACACACTGAGTGTGAGGCAGAGAACAAGGCCTGAGGAAAAAAGTCACAAAGCTCAAGATGGATGCAGGGTTCAAGGGGAGCCCCTGATCAGTATTCCAGGGACACTCTTCCCCTCCATTTCCTGAGAGACGCCATCCCTTAATTGTCCTAGAGAGCAGAGGGAGCCCGCAAAGGAATCTCAGGAAAACTCATGCCATGCTCCATGCAAGGGAGGGCGATGTTCTCTGTGATCCTATTTTCCCCCCCTCCTCCGGGAGACCATCCCGGGAGAGCTATAGGAAGTGGGGAAGGCTCCCCAGGGCCCCTGGGACCCCGCGCCACCGCGTCTCCTCCCCGTTCTCCAGTTATCTGTGGCGGCGCTCCAGGCGCTCAGTCCCGAGGTAGGGTCTCCCCCTCTTCGCCGAACGGCCCACCTCCCACTCGCGCTGGGTGATCTGAGGTCCAGGAGCGCGGGTCCTCGTTCGGGGCAGTGAAGTCCTCGGGGTCCTAGGCTTGCGGGTCACACCCGCGGAGGAGGCCCCCTCGGGCCCCACGCGGCAGCCAGTCACCGACCGGACGGCCTGAGACCCTGGCCCCCCGCCCAGGGCAGCCCCGCGCCCGCCCCACCCACCCCGCGAGGACTTCGGAGCCTCTTCGTCACACTGTGTGCCTGGGGCCTGGCCAGGCTTCTGTGTGTGGAAACCAGGGAGAGACCCCCAGGCTGCGCGCAGCCCCTTCCCCTTCCCTTCTCGTCCCGGAATCCCCTGAAAATGAACGGTGTAAAGGCGCTTGGGGCTCTCCCGGGTCGGAGGTCCGGGGGGTCCCGCGGCCTCGGGGTGGATCCCGGACCTGAGACTCGAGGGAACCCGGCGTCGCCGGGGAGGGGGAGGGGTCGTGACTTGCGCCCCGGCCGGGGTCACTCACGGGCCTCGCTCTGGTCGTAGCAGCGAAGCAGGGTCCAAAGGTTCCCTCGGAAAGTCCCCGCCTGGCCTTGACCCTCCGAGCCTCCGGCTCCCAATGTCCGACCCCGCCTGCTCCCCCCACGGTGCCCGCGGCTCCATCCTCGGGCTCGCGGGGCTGCTGTCCATCCGCACGCACTGCGTGTCGTCCACGTAGCCGATTTCGAGGTACTTGGACTCCCCGCGGCGGGGCCGGGACGCGGCGGTGCGGAAACACCTCAGGGAGCGGGAGCCTGGGGGCGAGGAGGGGCTGAGACCCGCCGGACCCTCCTCCCGCGCGGCTCCCGGGTCCTGCGCCCCCGCCGGCAGGCCCCTGGCTCCTGCCCGCAGAGGCCGTTTCCCTCCAGACCCCGCACTCACCCGCCCGTGTCTCGGTCCGGGTCCCGAGAGCAGCAGGAGGAGGGTTCGGGCGCCATGGACCCATCCTCGGCGTCTGGGAGAACCTGAGTCCGGGGTGACTGGGGACTTCAGAACCGGGACCGGAGACGCAGATTGCCCAATGGGAGTGGGAACTGGGGACGCGTCGAGAGTGTCCTGGAAGAAGGGGCAGACACGGGTGGGGAGAAGTGAGACTCAGGGGAGTGGGGATCGCCAACGCTGCGCCTCCCCAGTGCAGACGCGGCCTTCGGAGCCCGGACCCTGAGAGCCACACCCGGCACCTGGGACTCTGTTCCGATCCCTCTCCTCCTACACAGAGGCTCTTTGTCACACTGTCTGCCTGAGGCCTGGGCAAGGATCTGTCTGGGGAAACCAGGGAGCGACCCCCAGGCTGCGCGCAGCCCCTTCCCCTTCCCTTCTCGTCCCGGAATCCCCGTCCGGCCGGGGGCCTCCCACCCCGTGGCTCTCCCCTTCGACTCCTGTACAAAGAAACTCACCAGGATGACCTGATGCCGGAGAGTGAGCTCGCCCTGGGAGTGAAGGTGTAAAGAGGGGTTTTCTCTTCAAACCTGGTGAAGTTTTGTCTGAAGTCACCGGATAGAGATTCACATGGAGACGAGTTTCCTTTTAGTTTATTAACACAGCAGGTAGCACAATATTGGTAATCCCTGAATGATTAAGATTCCAATCAATAAAAGACCTGTGTGAAAACAGCATTGCAATTAAACTCTCAAAGCTTCTAAGTTTTACTTTCCCGGACTGGATCTGTGACTCTGGGTTGTTGCATGTAAAACAATCTTCATTCCCTAGCTGGCATTTCCCCCTGTGCGTCCAGAACATCTCCTGAATATAAAGAAGCAGGGTGCGTTCCCGTACATGGCAGGAGCCTGTAGTCACCACCTGAGCATTGCGAGTGCTCCGGGCAGTCCCAATGCTCTTCCCCGATGCTCCAGCGCTGCCTGCTTTCGTGAACGAGGCACATCTAAGCAGTGTGCATATTTTATTTGGACACTTGGTATCGTTGTAACTTTTTTTTTTTTTTAGTCATGGGGAGGCCATTAGTTTTTAGGCATTCCCACAAGATGTGTTCAATACCGAATGCAGAGAACCCCGGCCGGGCTCTTGCACCGCTTTAGAATTCTTTCCTCTCCCTCTCCTCCCCTCCTGCTTCTCCAGTCCTTCCCTCTGCCCCTCTCATCCCTCACATCCTCCTCTCCTGCAGTCCCTGCCACCCTGTCACTCCTGAATTGTGGCACTAACACCGTCCCTCACTTCCTGCCCGTGTCTCTTCTCCCCACGGTGCTCGCCAGTCCTGCTAATGTGACTCAGGTCGTGTCATTTCTTCGCTTACCACGGTTGGATTTCGGTCTGCCATTTTGCTGTTTGTTTCCAATTTGTCTCAAATATTTTTGTTTCGTTTCCTCCTTTGCTACTTTCATATTTGTCAAGTAAATATTTTTTAGTTGATGGTTTTAATTATCCTGATGGCTTTTAGCTACACTTCTTTCCACTAATTTTTTATTGTTGTAAGAGTGAAAACCCTATTCCTTGACTTTTCACAGTGAAGTTCAGGTCATATTAAACTACGTCCAAGGAAATAAAGGACATTGGTAACAGCGTAGTTTTATTGAACCTACCATTACGCTATTATTCTTGTATGTATTATATCAATATGCATTATAAACTCAATGATACAGTGTAATACTTTCTGTTTTAGACAAGCAGCCATATGTCCTCAGGAAATTGAGTGAGTGTGTATGTGATACGTATATGTGCCTCATTTCTGTTTTTAATTCTTCCTTTCTCTGTATCTGGGTCAACATCTAGTATCATTTCCCTTCAGCCTGTCAAATTTCCTTTAAAATAATATGTAGTGCAAGCCCCCAAGTAAATGAATTTTATGGTTTTGATGATCTTTATTTTTGCCTTCTTCCTCCCTCTTTTTTTTTTTTTTCTTATTAGGGCATTTACTTGTAACAAAATTCACCAGTTTTAGTTGTGCTGTTTGGTGAATATCAGTAATTATTTATAGTGGTGAACCTACCGCACTACCCAGTAGAGAAACACTGAATGCAAAGAACCCCCTGCTAGGCTCCTCCTCTGCTTTAGTGTCCTTCCCCTGCTCCTTTTCCTCAGGCCCTGCTTCCCCAGCCCTTCTCTCTGCCCTGTCACCCCTCAGACCCTCCTCTCCCCTCAATTCCCACCGCCCAGTCACCCCTGAACTGTGGCACTGTAGAGAACAGTTCCTTTCCCTAAAAACTTCTTTCATCCCCTTTCTATTTAGTCCTTGCCTCCCACCCTCACCCCTTCCCCTCACTCAGCCACCACTCTGCGTTCTGTCACTGCAATAGTGTAATTTATTATTTATTCAACATGTATTTTGATTTTATTTTCCTGGCAGCACAATAAGCCAGGACATGCTGAAACTAGAAATCACATCCACTTTCCAGTGATAGAAAGCCCAGTCCAGGGAGGTGAGAAGGAGACAGTCCTCATTAGCGCTGAGGATTCAGGGAGAACAAGATGGGTTGGGCAGGGAGGTTTCTACTTGGAACCTGGAGGTTGAGCAATGACATCCCCCTCCCCACCTGAAAGCCCATCCTGGGCGTCCACCTCCTGGGAGCAGGAGCAGCGCAGCAGCACCACCTGGTGGTCCACGCACTTCCTTTTGCAGATCATGCACAGCCCTCTCCTTCCTAGGCACCTGGGACTTCTTCAGTGGACACCAGCCTGTGTCAACTTTCCTGTAAAGCAAAAGAAGCGTGAGGTTGCTGGGGGAGGAATGGTGTCATCTCCACCTTTGGGGTGATCCATGTCACCGTGTTCAGGAGAAGAGCCCGGGCTTCCACCCCATGCAGAGAGGGGGCTCTGGCCATAAAGGCACCTGTGGAGAGGTGAGGACCCATTTTATCTACACTGATAGCCAAGAGCCTGCAGACCGCGGGGAAGGCTTCCCCTCAGCCCTGTCCTCGCAGGTTTTTCCAGGAGTCAAGGAGTAGACCTGTGCATGGCCCCTGGTGATGTGCACTGCATGCACACTTAGAAGTGAGGTCACCCTGGCTGGGGGTCCCTGGGCTGCTGGTTGTTCTGGGTGCTCAGTGTCCAGAGAGCAGGATGAGGAAGAGGCTTTGTTCCAAACAGTAACTATACTCTCTGAATTATTTTTTTCAGTAGGCTTTGTGTCATAAAATGTAGGACTCCAGAGGGGAAAAAAACTGTCTAAAATTTGTGTACTTTAATAACAAGTAAATGCCCATTAGCCACCAGGGATAGATGTTTGCAGGGCAAACCAAAAGCTCCATCATTTGCCCCAGCTCAGCAATAAACTCTTTCCTCCCCCAAATGAAAACACATCCTGACTTTTAGGGTCATCCTTTCTTGTTGTATTTTATATTTTTATAATCCCAAATTATAATTTAGTTTTGCCTTTAGAACTATGCTTTGGTTCTCCTTTATTCTGTAGATTCTTTCTCAAAATACGTATTCTGTGGTAGAGTTTCCCACAGTGTGTGTTTTGCTGACTGCTCCTCAAGGTGTAGTTGGATATGTATTTCTATGGTTTGTATTGCCTCGAAGTCGGTGACTGGCTATGGAGGGTAGCTTAGTTCAGGCTTGATTTCCTTTTCACTTGCTCTTGTCTGCTGGTACTCTACTGCGTTCTTCCATCAAGAGGAAGAACCTAACATTAGCTTTTTTTTTCTTTATTGTGTTGTTAATTGCCATTGCTGTTCAATGGCTAAATCTGTTAATTCCTTATGGGTTGCAAAACAGTTTTTATAGTCTCAGTATCTCATTCCTTCCTCATTTATTATCTGAATAATTTCTAAAGTAAGAGATTTACCCTCCTCTACTGTTTGTTTATGACTAGAAACTTGTTCATTGAGAGACTAAGCCAAGCATCTACTCCCTTATGACCCAGCAATTGCACTCTTGGTTATAAACCAATAGAAATGCATGTATGTGTGTGCTAAAATATATGAAAGTATTCACAGCAGCACGATTTGTAAAATCTGGATATAACACAATCGTCTATCAACAGTGAAGTGACAGGAAGTGTAAGCTATTTATAAAGTGCAGCATTTGACAGCCTTGAGAATGACTAGCCTATGACCACAGACAGAGATGATGAGCCCCAGGGGCGTGATGGTGACTGTGTAATGCCATTCAGCCAGAACCTGAAGAACAAATTTGTGTTAGAAATCAACAGTGGCTCCTCTGGGGTGGGGGAGGGTGGTTTATGGCTGAGTAGGACCCAAAAGTGTTTCCCTGGGGCTGTGATTGCTGTGCTTGGATGTGGGTGTTGTTTGCCGGAGGGTTCACTTTGTGAAAATCCACTGCCCGCTTGAGGATTGTTCTCTTTTCTCCATGCATGTTGTCCTTCACTCAAATATACATTTCTGGTGTTTTGAAGCAATTCTATCTACGATAAGAAGAATTGCTCCTACTGCATATCCTTGCAAATGCTGCATTGAAAAAATCAGTGCAATTTTTCCAGGAAATAAGTACATATAAAGAGGATAATTGACGACAAGAGCAGTCGGCTTGGGAGCTGACACCACAAAAGCTTTGGGAATGGATGTTGAGCTAGGAACCAGGAATCAAAATACAGAGAAGCCTATGGGAGGTGAAGGATGTGAAGTGATGCCCCAGGAGTGCATGAATGAATGAGTCATGGGCAGTGGCTCTGGGCTTGGCTGGCAAGTCATGAACTTGGGGAAAATAGAGTTAAAAAATTGGTATTTAGAGGAGAGAGGTACTCATAGACCTCTTACTACACAGAGAATGTGTGAAGATAGTGGTTGTGTGTGGATGCTTACTAGAGGGTCTTTTGGGGATGGGGCTCCCTGCGATCAGGTCGGTGAGATGGCTTGACGGGTGATGCCACTCAGCCACACAGGGCTTGCTCATGGAGTCCCTGCACAAAGTGGCCGTGGTGGCTGGGATGGACGCTGCATGGGCACAGCAATCGCATCACCACCTTGGTGACAAGGCTGACCTGGCAGCTGCCACCGTTGAGGGCCCAGCCTGCCAAAAGCAGCTGTTACTTTGGATGGAGACAAAACAGGAAATGGTAATTCTGAATAAAATAGCATTATGACAGATAAATATGCCACTAATGATATAGTAGAGGTTTAAATAATTTTGAAATGATGAACAAGATTATACCAACGGGAAGAACTTACTATCAGTAAAGAAGTTAAAATGGTTTTAAAACTTTTTTTCCCTTCAGGCATATCCAGGCTGTTTTGAAAATAAGTTTGACCAAATCTTCAATGAAGTTTACTGAACTTATACATAATATCCAAGAGAATAAGGAAACATAGAGAGAGCTAGAAAACTCATTATTGTTTAGGCACCAATAACACTGATCCTAAAGCCAGCTAGAGAATAGATAAGAGAAAAGTATCATAGGATAGGCACTTCTAAGCAATTAGACATAAAGATACTGAGAAAAGCAGCAGTAGACGGTGTCCACCAATGAGCTATAAACAATTTAAAAATCCTGCCCAGGTTATGTATTCCAGGAATACAAGAATACTTTAACTTATCTGGAATGCATTTTACCACTTCATTAAAGAATAAAAGACAGAGATGGTCCCATTTCACCAGATGCAGATGAAATCCAACACTCCCTCTCACCTACATTTCTTCAGTTATCTCCACTTTTAAGAGCTTGTGATCATTTCTCATGTTGGCAGCATGCAGAATAAAACTGGAATGATACACAGAAGATCAGCATGGTCCCTACACAAGGGTGACATGAAAGTTCGTGAAGCAGTCCATATTTTTAAACTCTCAACAAACTAGGTATTGAAGGAACATACCACAAAATAATAGTAGCCACCTATGACAAACCCACAACCGATATCATACTGAATGGGCAAAAGCTGGAAGCATTTCCCTTTAACATCAGCATAAGACAAGGATGGCCTCTCTCACTGTTCCCCTTCAACATAGTGTTGGAAGTTCTGGCAGGAGCAATCAGGTCAGAGAAAGGAAGGATATTCAGATAAAAAGAGAGGAAGTCAAATTGTCTTTGCAAATGACATGATTTTGTGTCTAGAAATCCTGATTGTCTCAGCAGAAAGGCTTCTTAAGCTGATAAGCAACTTCAATAAAGTCTCAGGATACAAAAATCAATGTGCAAAAGTCACAAGCATTTATATACAACAACAATACAAAAGCGGTGAGTCAAATAATAAATAAACTCCTATTCACAATTGCTACAAACAGAATAAGAGGGCTGGGTGTGGTGGCTCATGCCAGTAATTCCAGCACTTTGGGATGCTGAAGCCGGCAGATCACCTGAGATCTCATTTGAGACCAGCTTGGCTAACTTGGTGAAATCCAGTTTCTCCTAAAAATACAAAAATTAGCTGGGCATGGTGGCATGCACCTGTAATCCTGGGTACTCAGGAGGCTGAGGCAGGTTAATCAATTGAACCTGGGAGGTTGCAGTGAGCTGAGATGGTGCCATTGCACTCCAGCTTGCGGAACAAGAGCAAAACGCCATGTCAAAACAAACAAACAGACAGACAGAATAAGATGCCTGGGAATACAGCTAACGACGGAATTGAAGGACCTCTTCAAGGAGAATGACAAATCGCTGCTCGAGGAAATGGGAGAGGACACGAACAGATGGAAAAACACTCCATGCTCATGGATAGGAAGAATCAATATCGTGAAAATGGCCACACTACCCAAAGTAATTTATAGAGTCAATGCTGTTTTCATGAAACTGACATCTCTCACAGGATTAGAAGAAACTACTTTAAAATTCATATGGAACTAAAAAGAGAGCTTGTATAGCCAAGATGATCCTAAGCAAAGAGAACAAAGCTGGAGGCATCATGCTACTTGACTTCACATTGTGCTACAAGGCCAGTAACCAAAACAGCAGGGTGCTGGTACAAAAACAGACACATGGACAAATGGAACAGAACAGAGAACTCAGAAATAAGACCACACATCTACAACTATGTGATCTTTGACCAACTTACCAAAACAAGCAACCGGGAAAAGGTTTCTTATTTAATAAATGGTGCTGGGAGAACTGGCTAGCCATATGCAAAAAATTGAAACTGGACCCCTTCCTTACACCTTAGACAAAAATTAACTACGATGGATTAAAGACATAATTGTAAAACACAAAACTATAAAAACTCTAGAAGAAAATCTAGGCAATAGCATTCAGGACATAGGAAAAGTCAACAATTTCATGAAGGAAATGTCAAAAGCCATTGCAACAAAAGCCAAAATTAGCAAATGAGATCTAATTAAATAAAAGTGCTCCTGCACAGCAAAAGAAACTATTATCGGAGTGAACAGACAAGCTACAAAGTGAGAGAAAGGTTTTGCAATCTATCCATCTGACCATGTCTAACGTCCAGAATTTTCAAGGAACACACAAGGACATGGTCCCTACACAAGGGTGACATGCAAGTTCGTGAAGCAGTCCATAGTTTTAAACTTCAAATTTTCAAGGAGGACACAAGGTTCTGTGTCCTCCAGGAAACCCAGGCTTCTGCTGGAGCTGCGAGGTGCAGGGACATCCTGAGAGAGAATGTGGAGGTTTTGCTGATCATGGACTGAGAATTCCAGGGGGTGCAGTGGGAAGATTTGTGGAGTTGGGGAGGGAGGATGATGTGGACAGAAGACGAGTGTGCAGAGCCTCGTGGATTCAAGTGCAGAGTATGTGGGGGACCCAGCGTGACTGACACAAACAGGGAGAGGGCGTGATAAGCTCAGTCGTGGTGGGCTTGAGGAAGACGATGGTGCTGAGGCTGTGGGAGACAGGGGAGGAGGAGAAGGGGTGGCTCTCACCTGGGCTCTGTCCATGGAAGTGAGGATGGTGGAGTGGTTGGGTCTCCGTGCTGTGTGGACCTTTCTTGACCACCTGATGACAGTTTGGAGTTCCTGACACAGCGGGCTTCTTAGAGGATTGATTCTTGACCCCAAGGAAAGGAAGTGAGCTCATTCTAGGTCTCAGGTCTACCCTGATGCCTTCTTCAGGGGGTGCCACTTCTGGGTCCCCCGTGGATCCCAGCACAGGAGCCCTCTTCTGCCCTGCTGAGGGGACCAAGGCCCAGGGGAGCTGTGCTCAGATTTCATAATGCCAATATATAGCTCCGCACCTTGGAATATTATGTGGACGTGGAGGTGTTTTTCCCAAATAAAAGAAAACTAAGTAAATGGGACCCTAAAAAATAAAATACAACTGAGCAATGGAGAGTAGAAGAAAATTTTCCTACTTTTCAGTTTCCCTGAATGTTGGTCTCAAGGGGCTGGAGAGAGAAGTTGCAGGGAGAACAGAAACTCAGAGAGGGCTGGAGCTCCCAAGCGCTACTCACCTCCACAAGAAAGACATGCGGGAAACGGTTAAGGCAATTTCACATCACTTTGAAATTCTGTAATATTAGGGAATTGTAGTAACTCTCTTCAGTGTAATAATAATATTGTTGTCGGAAACAGGTTATTTTTTAAGAGATGACCACCAAAGTATTTAGAAATGAAGGTCATGCTGTTGGCAAGTGATTGCCTAATGTTTCAGCAAAAATTGTGGAAATATAATTTATTACATACACAAAGGAAATAATTAGATCTATGGTGACGATTGTATTCTTTCCAACTTTTGGACTCTGAAATTTTTTAAATAACTTGGAGAAAAAAATTAAAGCTAATACTACATAAACACATGAGAAATGTTCACAACGTCATGTTGAATGAAAATTAAACTTCAAGACTAGCTGAGGTGACTCATATCCAATCCCAGAGCTTTTAGAGGCTGAGCTGGGAGGACTGCTTTAGGCCAGGTATTTGAAAGCAGCCTGGGCAACATGGCGAGACCCCATCTCTACAACACACTAAAAAATTAATGAGCCTGGTGGCAGGTGCCTGTGGTTCTGGCTACTTGGGAAGCTGAGTGGGGGGATTGCTTCAGCCTGGGAGTTCAAGGTTGCAGTGAACTGTGATCATACCACTGCAATTTAGCCTCAGTGACACAGCAAGACCATGTTTCAAAAAAAAAAAAAAAAAAAGAGTGAGAGAGAGAAGAAAAAAAATATATCAGGCCTTTCAAAGCATTCAAGAGCATGTGCATGAGAATGTCAGTTGTGTGTGGATGTGTCATTGTGTCGAGAGTGTCTGAGTAAGAATGTGTGTCAATATGTGTGACAACATCTTTTTGTCTGTGTGCAATGGTGTATGAGTCTATGTGCGCATTCATTCATTCATTTATTCACTCAAGAAGCATATTTAAAGTAACAGTCACTGTTCGAGGCAGCTGTGAACAATCAAAATCACTGTCCTTGTCCTCATAAAGCATGTATGCTAGAGGACAGAAAGAGTATAAGCAATTAAAATAAATACAATCATAGCTGGGCACAAATGTATGTAATCCCAGCACTTTGGGAGGCTGAAGCAGGAGGACCACTTGAGGCCAGAAGTTTGAGAACAGTTTGGGAAACATATCAAGACTCCGTTTGTACCAAAAGTAAATACAAAACTAGCCGAGTGTGATGGCACACACCTGTAGTCCCAGCTACTTGGGAGGCTGAGGTGGGAGGATCACTTGAGCCCAGGAGTTTGAGGCTATGGTGAGCCAAGATTGCACCACCGCATTCCGGCCTGGGTAACAGCACAACCGTGTCTCTCAAAACAAATAAGTAAAGAATTCTTAAATGTTAGTAAAAGGGTTGCGAACAAAAACAAAGCAGGGTGGGGTGAGGGGGATGGGAGGTGCCAAGTGGGCAGTGCAGAGACAGGCTCCGGTGGGCATGAGGAGAACGTGGGGCGGGGGGCGGGGAAGGGAGCCCTGGAGATTAGTTCCAGGCAGGGGAGTGGCTGTGCAGAGGCTCTGAAGTATGGACACCTGGGGTGCTGGATAAACCGTGATGCCTGGGCGGGCCTCGGTCTGGCCCCACCGCACAGCCACACCTGGGTAAACTGGGCGGTCACTGGAGAGGGCCTTGCCCACGAGAGGGACTTTTCACCATGTTCTCCGCCCTCCCCATACCCCAGTTCCTCTGCCAGAAATGAGCGCGTGATCACGCCTCGGGCGCCCTTCCCGGGAAGAAGTTGCGCACGTGTCACTGCTGTCACAGGAAGCAGGGGCGCTGAAAAGGAAGAAGGAGCAGAAGAAAACGTTTCTTCTTTCCGGGTTTCTGGAGGGTGGGCCCGGAGGGCTGGAGAGGGGATGAGGAGACAGAAACCTCAGGGGCGGCTCCAGAGCTTCCCGCTCCTCCCGCGGGTGGGGTCCCCGGCTGCCAGAGGCCGCTTCACCCCGCCGATGCCCAGCCCGGCTCCGGGTCTCTGCCTGACCCACCCCCGCTCCTCCCTCCGCTGCTCCGCAGAATCCGAGCGCGGCCCGCGGCCGTGCGGATGGGGGAGCTGCCGGGCAGAAACGGGGCGACACGGAGAGGAGCCGCTCGGTGCCAGGCGCGGCTGGGGGCGCCCAGGGGAAGGACCCGGCTTTGTGGCCGAGGCCAAGGCCGTGGCTGCCGGCTGGATGCTCTGTTTTCTCAGCCGCTCCGAGGACTCTCGCCCACGGCAGCACCGAGGCTGTTCTTCACGGACCACCCAGTCCAACCGCTTATCCATTGAGAACTGCGCACATAGGTCAGTTTTTGATACGAATTGCAGCAGCAAAAAACCTGGATGCACAGTTTGAAAATGATGAACGAATGACACCCTTGGAACAGCCCTGATGATCTGGGGTTCAGTGGAAAAGGAACAGGACAAACTTCACGACGAAATAGAGAATTTAATCGAAATTCAGGCTATCGCTGTTTGTATGGAAAATGGCAACTTTAAAGAAGCAGAAGTCTTTGAAAGAATATTTGGTGGGCTGGGCGCGGTGGCTCACGCCTGTAATCCTAGCACTTTGGGCGGCCGAGGCGGGTGGATCACGAGGTCAAGAGATCGAGACCATCCTGGTCAACATGGTGAAACCCCGTCTCTACTAAAAATACAAAAATACAAAAAAAAAAAAAAAATTAGCTGGGCATGGTGGCACGTGCCTGTAATCCCAGCTACTCAGGAGGCTGAGGCAGGAGAATTGCCTGAACCCAGGAGGCGGAGGTTGCGGTGAGCCGAGATCGCGCCATTGCACTCCAGCCTGGGTAACAAGAGCGAAACTCCGTCTCAAAAAAAAAAAAAAAATTCGGTGATCCAAATTCTTATATGTCTTTAAAAAGGAAATTGCTTATGATAATCTCTCAGAAAGATACATTTCATTCCATGGAGTAAATGAAGAGTTATGTGAATTATGTGCTAAGTGAAAAATCATCCACCTTTCTAATGAAGGCAGCCGCAAAAGCATAGAAAGTAAAAGAGCGAGAACAATAACTTCTCAAGAGAAACCCAATGGTAATGATGCTGAAATGGAAACCGAAGCTAATTTGGATACAAGAAAAAGGTCTCACAAGAATCTTTGCTTATCTAAGTTGAAACATGGAACCCAACAACAAGACCTTAATAAGAAAGAAAGAAGAGTAGGAACTCTTCAAAGTGCAAGAAAGAAACAAGAAAGCAGAAGAGCCAGTGAAAGTACGATACCTGTTTCAAAGGGTCAGCTGGTGACTCCTGAAAAGCACTGAGCTAGAAAAAGACAGATGTGGCTTTGGGAAGAAGACAAGAATTTGAGCTCTGGAGTGAGGAAATTTCGAGAGGGTAACATCTAAAGTACTGTTGCAGTATAAATTCAACAACCTGACAAATGTCATGTTAAAAGGCACAATGAAGAAACTAAAATGGATTTGCTCAGACAGTGAAGACTGATTGTGTTTGTAAAAGCTTGGTGAAAGGACAATTAAGTATTTTGGTTGCTACGTTTTGTTTGAAACTTGCATCATTGATGTATTTTAAAACTTTACATTGTTACAGTATTTTTCTGTGACCATCAATTAATATGAGGGTTTGTACTATAAGAGTTAAAGTATATGCTATCGTATTCTTTAAGAACTTTATTTTGATAAACTGTAAATTTGTTGAAGCCTGCTACATTAGCATTCCCACGCACAAATCATGTTCCAATGAAAAAATTAAAAGCTGATATAAAAAAATTTAATTAACCTATTTTGTATCTGTAGGCTGACCTCAACCCTGTAACGTAACCCATTAAAATGAATTTGCTAGATGATTGAATAACAATAGTCCTTTGGTATGAGATAATGACTTGGTTTATGGCCTTAATATGCTACTTAATTAATTAAGACATGTATTAATAGAATGATAAATGTACAAAGTAACCTATAAGCATGACAGTCTTTTGCTTTCAATGGTTTCATGTAAAGAAAAAAAAACTTGAACACAGTAATACCCAAGGACACAAGTGAACAATAGACACTGGGAAGGGAGGGTGGGAGTGAGAGCTGAAAACTGCCTACCGGGTGCTCTGCTCACTACCTGGGCAATGGATCATCTGTGCCCCACACCTCAGCAGTGCAGTGTACCCAGCTAACAAGCCTGCCATGTGCTCCCTGGATCTAAAATAAAAATAAATTTTATTATTACCCATGGAACAAAATCTGTACTATTAGCAAGAGTCATTTTGCGTCTCACTTGGAAACAATTTGACTTTTGTTCCAGTGTTTAAACTTTGACAAAAATGGTTTTGAATAGATCTGTATAGCCTGATGCCATAAACATAATATAACCTGTTGCCATAAATATAAGATTCTCTGATACATTCATTTAACATATCAATATCGGGCCAAAAATAATATTGTGTAAAGTTTAAATAGCTATTGACTATGAGCACCTTGACGTCTATGATAGGTAATAAACAAGGCCATACATACCTTGCTAAGCAGTTTTGGTTTTTCACTAACATTGCATTTTTTAAAGATTTAAACTCACAGAATTATTGAGCATATTGACTTGTGTGCTTTATTTAGCAAGTGAGTAAAAATATTGGAATAATAAAGCATTTGCATAAAAATCAAATGGTAGTGTGTTGTAATCTGTATTTTACTTCCTATTAAGGTTTTATACGTGATTTCCCATGGTTCCTGCATTTGTTATCTTATTATATACTATATATAATCAGAAACATGGATAATTTTTTAAAAGAAGAATCTGACAGCTGCGCGGCGACGCCCCCCTGTGGCCACAGGGCTGAGAACGGTGGCCCTTAGCTCCATCCTCACCTGCTCAGCCGAGACCTCCCCTGGGTCTCCCTGGGCTCCCGGCAGCAGGAAAGGCGTCTGAACACAAGAGGGCGCCCCTACCCCATGTCACGGTTGGGATCGGCCGCGTCTGTGTGGGTCTGTTCATGGGCTTTTTATTCTATTCCATTGATTTAAGCCTATTTTATAACAATGTCGCACTGCTTTTTATTACTAGAGGTTTATAGTAAATCTTGAAATTACTCAATATGCATCCTCCAAATTCCTTCTTTTTAAAGTTATTTCAGCTATTCGAACTTATTTATATTTTCATAGAAATGGTAGCTTCAGCTTGCCAATTTCTTTTAACATTTCCTTTAAAGCTCACTGGTGTCTTAATTGAAAATGCACTTAATTTAACAGCTCAGTCTTGGAGAAGTAATAACACTGGATATTCCACTTCTTGAATACGCAATTTCTCTGTTAATTTTGATCTTCTTTACTTTCTGTCGGTAGTGCTTGTAGACT
This sequence comes from Saimiri boliviensis, assembly GCF_048565385.1. Classification (NCBI taxonomy): domain Eukaryota; kingdom Metazoa; phylum Chordata; class Mammalia; order Primates; family Cebidae; genus Saimiri; species Saimiri boliviensis. The sequence continues at coordinate 1,543,087 of NW_027412505.1, forward strand.
TTAGTGTAGAAATTATACACACTATTAAAAAATTGATGCCTGAACATGGTATTACTTTGCTAATTTTTATTTTGAGACAGAGCTTTGCTCTGGTTGCCCAGGTAGAATGCAATGATGTGATGTTGGCTCACTGCAACCTCTGCCTCCTGGGTTCAAAAGATCTCCTGCCTCAACCTCCTGAGTACATGGGATTGCAGGCTTCCACCACCATGCCCGACTAATTTTGTATTTTTAGTAGAGAGAGGATTTCGCCATGCTGGCCAGGCTGGTCTGGAACTCCTGACCTCAAGTGACCCACCCACCTTGGCCTCCCAAAATGCTGGGATTACAGGAGTGAGCCTCTGCACCCGGCCTGTTTTTTATTGTATTAATTGAGTTGTGTTATTTAATTTGCAGTTTATTTGAATCAAACACTTCCCCATAAACCAATCTGGAGTGACATATTTTTTAAAATGTGTATTTGAATTTATTAACTTCTTGCACTGAATTTTTGGTCTTTGTTCGAGAGAAATCATTGTTCTTGGTTCTTTTTTCTTCTAATTTTGTTGTCTGCATTTTCTTTTTTTAATCTGAGTAATGTTGGCCTCATAAATCCAGTTGAAAAGAGTTGCCTCCTTTAATTTCTAAAAAGGTGTGTGTAAAATTGATGCTATTTTCAACTGTGTGTTTCATATAATTCATCAGCAAAGCCTTCTGGACCTTTTGTATTCTCTATGGGAAGGATTTCAATTACAAATTCAATTTCTACAATTTATATATGGCTGGTCACATTTTCTATTTCTTCTTAGATCAGTTTTCATGAATTTTCTCTCTCAAGGAAATTGTTCATTTGGATGTCAAGCTTATTGGCATAAAATTATTAATATTCCTTTTCTTGACCTGAAGGTCACAGTGGTCTGATGTTCTTTTATTCCTGTTATTGTTAATTTGTATCTTTTTGTCTTGATCAATCTAGTTAGGGTTTTATAAAATTTACTGATTATTTTCCCGTACAAGCAAGTTTAGGATTTGTTAATTTTATTTATCTTTCTAAGTAATTGACTTCAGTTTCATTATCATTTCCTTCCTCTGCATGTTCCTTTTCATTTCTTATGGCAGAAGCTAAGTTACTAATTTGACATCTTCTTCTTTTCTAATAGAGGTACTTAAAAATGTCATTTTTTCTCTATTATTTCAGCTGCACACCATAGATTGTGATTTATTTTACTTTAATATCCTTCAGTTTAGAGGATTTCCTAATTTCTCTTGTGATTTCTACTTTGACAAAATTGTCATTTAGAGTTTTGATGTTTAATTTCTAAATACTTGGTATTTTTACAATCATGTATCTTAGTCCATTTTGGCTGTTGTAACAGAATACTATAGTCTGTGTGGATTATAAACAAAAGAAATCTATTTCTCACAATTCCAGAGCCTGGGAAGTCCAAGGTCAAGACAATAGCAGAATGAGTGTGTGATTCAGGTGTTTCCAGATTCACAAATGGTGTCTTTTCTCAGTGTTCTTACATGGTGGAAGGGGCAAAGGACCTGAATGAAGTCCCTTTTATAAGAACAGTAACCTAATTAATAAGGGATCTGCCCTCATGACTTAATCACCTCTTAAAGGCTCCACCTCCAAACACCATCACATTAGGGATTAGGTTTCAATATATGAACTTAGGGAATGACCAAAACATTCAGTCCACAGGATCACCTTATTGCTACCAATTTCTAATGCGTTTTCATATGGTCTGAAACTACGTCTTGTATGGTTTCAATATTTTCAAATGTATTGTTTGATGGCCTGAGATATAGTTTCTCTTGGTAAATGTATAATTCACACTTGAGACAATAAAAATTTTTTACTGATGTTCATATGTATTTATATACATAAAGTCTGTGTGGTTAATGTTTTTGTTTTTCTAGTTCTTTGTTGGAATTTTCTATAGTTTTTAAATTTATTGCTAAAGTTTTAACATATCTAATCATGCTCATAGAATTCTCCATTTCTCTCTGTAATTTTATCCATTTCTTTGTGAACTCTGAAGTTAAGCTATTGGGCGGATTTCTGATTGCATGTCTTTTTGTTGGATTGATGCTTTTGTTATTGTGAAATGTCTCTCTCTCTGTTTTTTTAATCTCTGGTAATACATTTCATTTGAAAATCTCTTCTTTACTGGTAGTAATATAACCGGTAGCAATATAATGCTTTCAACCCCCTTAGGCTTACTGTTCACGTGACATTGCTTCTTCCGTCAATTTTCATTTAACTTAGACCTACGTGTGCAGGCGTTAGTCTGTTTTCACACTACTAATGTTGTAACCAAGCGAGTTGTAAGGAAAGTGCCACACTCTGAGATAGAATCAGGAGTTCTTTGTTGCCAGTGACCAAGAGACAGCTAACGCTCAAAATTCTCTTGGCCCGGAAGAAGGGGCTTGATTCCTTTTTACACTTTGCTTAGAGAAAGGGGGTAATCACCCCCTTGCATTTTGTAAGTCCAGGAATATTCAAGTTGGATTTAGAATTGGAATGATAGAAGATCCAGTCACAGACGCCATCGATTCTTTGATTTTTGTCTTTTGGATTCCTCGTTTTTCCTGATTATCCACTCACAAGTTGACTCAGCTGGGAACCTGACCATGAATGTAGTGCTTTCTGGCTGGGCTCCGCCCCTCATCGGGAAGACCAGGTGAAAAGGTAAAGAAACAAACAAAAACCTGAATTCTCCCTTGGCAGTGTGGGTCATATCCACTGTCTGGGATTTAAAATGCCTCATCATGTGCAAGGCGAGGTGGTCTGACCTGGAAAATGCTCGGTGGCGTTTCTGGCACCGGAACGGGCGTTGCCCAGTGTGTTTACCGTAGTGCCTGGTCAGTTCATCTGAGCAGACGAATTTCCATCCACAGCCCTGGCAGTCACCGTGGTAAGGTTTCTCAGCTGTGTGGGTTCGCAGGTGTGCCTTGGGATGGGAACTCTTTGTGTGGGTGGCCGTGCTTTTCTGGGACACGATCGTCTTCCCCTGTTTGGCCTGGGCTCCTCGGCAGGCAGGAACCCGGCGGCTTGAGCTCTTGGTCATGGAGCGGCGGACTTGCGGCTGAGTCTGGTCAGGCAGGAAGGATGGGTAATCGGGCCCTGGGTGGGGATGGAAGCCGGGGAAGTGGCAGGGCAGGGTGACAGTCCCTGCTGCTCAGCAGTTCCTCAGGTCCCAGGGGTTGGGGGCTGCCGCCCCAGGGGGACGTCGTGTGCAGCCCGCCGTGGCCATGGCTGGGAGGGGTCCAGCGCCTGAGTGGGTGCACGAGGAGACTCCTCCTGCTTGATCTTGGGGTAAGGGCGCTGCGGGCCGCCGTTGTGGGGGCCGCCACCACCACCACCAGGTGGCTGCTGTCAGGGCCGTCTTCGCTGCCGCTGATGACAACTGGCTGTGTACTCGCTGCCCGGGGGCGCTCAGTGACGCCTTCAGCACGAACTTGCCAGTCACCCCAACAGCTGGCAGCTGCAGCTGCAGCGGTGGAGTGGACCCCGGCTCCAACTGCGGCTGCAGCAGGTCCGCCGCAGAGCCGCCAGAGGGGCTCATGTTGTGCATGTCCTCCAGGTCGAAGGAAGCCGTCGGAGGGGGAGCGGACTTTCTGCCACAGAGGAGGCCTCCGCCCGTGGGGTCCCCACGCCTGGGTCGCCCCGCCGGCATCTGACAGCCGAAGCTGCAGGTGGAGGGTGCGCTGGCAGGGCCGCTGCTCGACGGGAACGACGAGGAAGACGCGGATGCTGACAAGGGTACAGTGGCGGCCACTGACTGCTGATGGACAGCGGACCGGAGAGGACAAGGCCCAGGTCCAGGAGGCCGCCGAGCTCCTCGGTCTCTCTCCGGGGCAGGGGGCCAGGTTGCTACCGCCGCAAGCTGCAGGGGCTCCGGCAGGTCTGTGGCCACGGTCGCCACCACTAGGTCCTGGCGTGGCCAGGAAGCATTGGGAGAAGTCCTTCATGTGGGAGAGCTCCTCCTGCCAGCGGCTAATCGGGTTATTTGGAGCACCTGCTTAACACAGTGTCCTCTCCCTTCCCGCCCGGCCAGACGCCAACGTGGAGAAAGGTGGGAGCAGCGCCTCGCTGACAGCCCTGTCAGACCCCCCAGGTGGCTGCCTCATGAATGTGAGGGCCCAGAAGGTCCTCAGGAGCCCGAAGCATCTGGGGCACCTGAGCCCCAAAGTCAACGAAGAGAAGACTTAGAAACGAAGCCAAAACCCAAACCCCCAAGTTGCCTGACGTCCTTCTTCTTTAGATTAAATATAAATTAGTCATCCTTTTTAAAAAGTTTCTTTGTTTACAAAGCTCTTAGAAAAGTAGACAATCTTATAAAAATAGACAATCAGCAAGGCAAGAAAGTAGGCCCGGTGGCCGGGCTGCCCTGTCTTCCACTCACCAGCGTCCTCCACCACTATCATGGTCACCTGGGTTGCTGCCGTGGGCGCAGGGGCTGTGGCCAGGGCAGTGGGCAGGAGTTGCCACTCGGTGAGGCTGCCACGGTGGAGAACTGGTGGGTGCTGCAGGGCACGGAGTCTGGGGAGCTGGAGTCTGGATGCACGGAGTCTGGGTGCGCAGAGGCCACAGGCGCGGGTCATGGGCCTGTGGGTGGGGAGGGGACCGGAGGGGCGGCGAGGTCACTCGGCGGCTCCTGGTGCCTCCGCTGCCTGCCACGGCCTCTGCTCCCCACGCGCCCGCTCCTTCTCTCTGGGAAACTTGGAAAAACTCTTAATATGTGCAGATTCCTTAGGCTTTCTTGATTCTTTCCGGGCCTTAAGGTAGATTTAGAGAATTATAAATTCTTGCAACAGAAAATCTGCCTTAAAAAAGTCTTCCCCGGTGATCTTTAGGCAGCTCATCTACAGACAGGTTCTTAGACACCCTGGCAAGTTTCAATGTTGAAAATTGTTTCCTCTTCCCTCAAAGCAATGACAGGGCAGGTGGCCAATGGACGGGGACCGGAAACCGAGGCTGCCCCCGAGGGCGCGTCTAAGGCAGAAGACAAGGACCGCATCCGAAAGCACGTCCCGTCCCGTGGAGCTGCAGCATTTCAGATCAATACTGCAAATACCCCCGAACTGCCAAGGAACACGGCCCAGGCACCCTCTGAGGAGGGATTCTCACTTTTAATTCCTCTGTTCTTCATCTTCTGCTCTGTTGGAACCCAAAACCTTCGAGTGGATCTCTCCCGTTCTGGGAGCGCAGCTGTTCCTGGGACTCGGCTCCAGCTGCCGCCCACTCTGGCCTAACCGGGCTGTGCGGTGGAGGTGGCGGCCCCTTTAAGGCCCCGCTGCGCCTGCGCCTGGGGCTCTCGGAGGCGGGGCCGGAGCGGAGGACCAAGCGGCCGCAGGGGGGCGGTGGGCGGTGGCTGAGACAGCGGCGGTGCCGGAGGGGAGGGGAGGGGAAGGGCGTGGTGGGGCGGGGCGGGGCGGGGATGGGAGGGGCGGGGCGGGGATGGGAGGGGCGGGGTGGGGCCGGTGGCGGGGGAGGGGAAGGGCAGGGGAGGGGCGGGGAGGGGAGGGGAGGAGCGCGGTGGGGGCGGTAGCGGGGGAGGGGCTGGGGCGGGGAAGGGCAGGGGAGGGGAGGGATCGGGAGGGCTGGGGAGGGGAGGGCAGGGGAGGGTTGGGGAGGGGAGGGGAGGGTTGGGGAGGGGAGGGGAAGGGGAGGGTTGGGGAGGAGAGGGGAAGGGAAGGGAGGGGAGGGGAGGGCTGGGGAGGGGAGGGGAGGGGAGGGCTGGGGAGGGGAGGGGAGGGCAGGGTGGCGCCGCCGCTGGGAGCCGCTCAGTGAGTGCGGCGCTTCTGGAAACGCAGGACAGGCGGGCGGGCTGCGGAGGGCGGAGGCGCGGGGCGTGGCGGCCGCCATGCTTGTGGGAAGTGAAGGTTTGCCGGGAAGTCCACCAGCGTTTGTGAGGTGAGGGCGCCGCGCCAGGCCGCGGGCGGGGAGTTCGGGACCCCGGCGCGCAGCTGGGTTGACGCGCGCGGGGGCCTCCGCAGCGTTTGCTGGGCGAGCCGGCCGGGGCGGCCGCCGGGCTGGAGTCCCTGCGCCGGGTTCCTCTCCCCGCGGCCGCCGCAGCCCTCCTCTCGGGGCGCCGGGAAGAATCCCGCTGGCGGGAGCGGGTCTTTGGGGCTTCTCAGATGATCTCACCGGGCGTCCTTTCACGGAAGCGCAGCAAGACTTTTGGAGTGGTGTCCTCGCTTTCCTTTTTTTTTTTTTTTTTTTTTGCTGGTAAAGCTGCTTTCCACAGGAAGTCTTTTCTTGAAGTGCTGTCATTTATTTCTTTGGGGTACAGTGTTGTTCACCCGAAGGAATGACTCCCAGTGCTCGAGGACGTTAAAGTGATCTGCTGGTCGTTTCAAAGCTTTGTTCTGAGCTGATACGCGTTAGTAGCTTTCTTTTGTTGTTAAATTTTATTGGTAAAATTTCACCTGTGAACCAGCAGCTCGGTTTTCTATTCTAAAATGCTAGCTTTAAGATTTCTGAGAACTTTGTGTCAAAGAAGTCTTTGAAAAGTTACAGAAGTCTGTGGAAGAAGTTGACAATTTGAAATGTGCAGGTGGTCGGGGGACAGTGGATCACACGTGTAATCCCAGCGCTTTGGAAGGCCAAGGTGGGCAGACCACTGGAGCCCAGGAGTTCCAGACCGGCCTGGGCAACATGGCAAAACCCCATCTCTACTGAAAATACAAAAATTAGCTGTCTGTGGTGGTGTGTCCCTAGCTACCTGGGAGGCTGAGATGGGAGGATCTATCAGAGCCTGGGAGGCTGAGATTACAGTGAGCAGTGATCTTGCCAGTGCACGCAGGCCTGGATGGCAGAGGGAGAACCTAAAAAAAAAAAAAAAAAAAAAAAAAGTACAGGTAATAAATTTATACTAAGTAAAATTCACCACAGATGAAGAAATAGAACATTGCTAGATTGGGGTATATATGTAAGAGTCACATTGTTGGGTTTAGAGGTATCAGATATTGTTGAACATTTTCCCAAAGTGGTTGTAAAACTTATCAGGGACTATTCTGCTTATCCCACATCCTTGCTGATGCTTGTCAGTTCAAAGTTATTTTGCCATTGGAGTAGAGGTGCAGTAATGTATCAGTGTGGTTTCATTTTGCCTTTTCCTGGTATTGAGGTTGAGTATTTTTTAGTACCATTTATATGTCCTCTTTTGTGAAGTGCCTGTTAAATCTCTGTATCCTGTTTTCAGGATATGCTTGTTTTTCTGTTGATTTGTAACACTTTATTCTGGTTATGTGTCCTTTCTAGGATATATACATATTGCATTTCTCTTTTTTCAAACTGTAGCTTGCCTTTTCACTCTTTTAATGGTGTTTTTAAATGAATGGAGATTCTCTATTTTTTTTTTTTCTTTTTTAGACAGGATCTCACTCTGTTGTCCAGGCTGGAGTGCAATGGCACAATTACAGCTCATTGCAATCTCGACCTCCCAAGGCTCTGGTGATCCTCCTGCCTGAGCCCCCAAGTAGCTGGGATCTGCAGGGGAGCACCATTATGCTCAGCTCTTTTTGTATTTTTAGTAGAGATGGGGTTTTAACATGTTACATAGGCTGGTCTGGAATTCCTGGGATCAAGTGATACACCTGCCTTGGCCTCCCAAAGTGTAGGGATTACAGGCATGAGCCAGTGTACCCAGCCTGAGTTTCTTAATTTTAATGAAATTATACTTGATCAATCTTTTCCTTTATGGTGACTGCTTTTTGTGTCCTGTTAATCAATGCCTAACCTAAGAATATGAACACATTTTTTTCTGTGTTAACCTCATAGCAATTTTATTTTAGTTTATGCTTTTTTTTTTTTTTTTTTTTTTTTCAGACAGACTTTCACTCTATTTCCCAGGCTAGAGTGTGGTGGCATAATCTCAGCTCACTGCAACTTTCATCTCCTGGATCAAGGGATCCTCCCACCTTAGCCTCTTGAGTACCTGAGACCATAGGCATGTGCTACCATGCCTGGCTAATTTTTTTTTTTTTTTTTTTTTTTTTTTTTTTTTTTTTTTTTGTAGAGATGGGCATTGAACATTTTCCCAGGTTAGTCTCAAACTCTTGGGCTCAAGTAGTCTGCCCACTTCAGCCTCCCACAGTGCTGGGATTACAGGTGTGAGCCACCCCACCCAGCCATGATTCACTTTTTACTCTACTAAAAAATAGCCATCTCTACTAAAAATACATGGATGTGACTGTTTAATGTAGCACCATATATTGACCGGAACATCCTTGTCCTTCTGGACTGTGTGGCACTTTTTTTCATAAATCAGGTGGCTGTATGATCATCTGATTTATGAAATCAGTGTGGGTCTGTTTCTGGACCAACCTGAGCAACATAGTGAGATCCCATCGCTACAAAAAATCATAAATAAAGATGTAAAATGTTTTTAAGTGGGTAGAGAAGATGGAGTCATAGGTGATAATTTATAAATGATTGTCAGTTTTTGGCTACATATAGGTGTTGGTAAGTCAGATCTGTTGGGAGTTTAGGCAACATGTATTAAGAGAATTATGTGTTCAGAATGATTGCTAGATGTTCACTGACTTCAATTAGATATTATTTGAGACTCACAGAGCTACAGGTTTTATTATTTTATTTATTTATTTGTCTTTTAAAAAATTTTACCATCTTCCTGTCAAGGCAGTAACTCTATACTTAATTGTTCTTAAGTATACCTAATTACCAGGAAAATTTTATGGATCATATCTAATTGTTAAGCCATTAAAGGACTGACGTGATGTAATATAGACAATAGTATTCTACATAATAGTTTCAGGACTACATCAATGAAATTGTTTCTTTTTCTTCTTCTTCTTCTTCCCCTTCCCCTTCCCCTTCCCCTTCCCCTTCCCCTTCCCCTTCCCCTTCCCCTTCCTCTTTTCTTCTTTCTTCCTTCTTTTTTCTCCTGCATATAGTTTGAACATATCTTCTTCTCTTTGCTTTCTTGAGACAAGGTTTCGCTCTGTCACCCATGCTGGAGTGCAGTGGTGCAGTGGTATGATCATGGCTCATTGCCGTTTTGACCTCTCAGGCTCTAGCAGTCCTCCTACCTCAGCCTTCTTAGTAGCTGCTGGCATGCACCACCATGCCAGGCTCAGTTTTTATTTTTTGTATACAGGGTCTTCCTATGGTGCCCAGACTGTTTTCAAACTCCTGGGCTCAAATGATCCTCCCACCTTGGCATCCCAAAGTGTTGGTATTACAGGTGTGAGCCATCACTCCTGGCCATTTTAGTTTTAATAATTTTATATTTTTCTAATTTAAAATATTTATTATTTATGAATGTAATATTGTTATGATTATTTTGTAAGTGTTTAATCTCATTTTCAAAATAAGCTTGTGGAAATTAGAGATCTTGTTTCTTATTTACTACTGTATTCTCAGTGCCTGACCTTGCCTGGTATGAAACAGATATTCAATAAATAGTTGTTAAATGAATGAATGAACCACATTCAACAATTCTCTAAGTATCACAGCTTTCACTGTCTAACAAATAAAATAGCTTGTATAGAATAGAGTCACAGTTAACCTGCCATAAAAGGAAATGTCAATGAAAATAGACCTTTGTATGTGTAGCTGCTAAGATTTTGGGGCTTTTGTTACTGCAACATAAACTAGCAAAGCTCAGTGAGACTGCAGATAGAATATACATATATAAATAGACCAGATAGACCAGTGGATGAGATTCCAAAGATAGTTCAATCATCATTAGCTAACCACACCCACACTCTCTTAATTTCCTAACGGAAAGAATGGAATTCCTGTTCACTAAGATCTGCCCCAAATATTACTTATTTTGTGAAAACTTCTCTGGCTACTCAGGAATCTCCCTGCTTCAGCCTCCCGAGTAGCTGAGATTGCACGTGTGCACCACCATGCTTGGCTAACTTTTTATTTTCAGAGACAGGGTCTTACTATGTTGCCCAGGCTGGTCAGGACTGTTGATTGCATATGACAAAAACCCAGCCAATTCTAGTTCCTCACCGCCTTTCAATCTGCTCCTTTCTCAGTCTTCCCAGTCTCAACAAATGGCAGTTCCATCCTTCAAGTTCCCCAAGCCCCAAATCTTAATGTTAACCTTGCTTTCTCTCTTTTATGTCATAGCTCGTATGAAGGCCAATCATGTTCAGACACAGGCGGAGGTTCCTGCTGACCCAGGCTCTCACCAGCACATTGTCCTTTACTGTCCTCCTGAGGGTGTCTGGAGCTTCACTGCTGTGTGCTCTCGGCCTCCATGCTGGGGCACCACTGACTCCTGCTGTCCAGGGCTTCCAGTGGACTCTCCGAGGCACTGATGTAGAATCTTCCCCATTCGGTTCATCAAGAGCAGCCTCATGCGGTGTGGGCTGACATGAAGAGCTGCCAGATCTAACAGGTAAAAATCACGAGGCACTGCCAGCTGGATGGGGTCAGAGAGTCCTCTCTCCATTACGATTCAGATGAGAAGGGAAGATTCCATAGGCCCTAAACATTGCAGCATGACCCGCATGTGCCACCCACGAGCTGCAGTGCGTGGTCAGGTGGAAGTTATTTGACTTCAGTAGAGGACAGTGTTCTCTTCAGGCCTTTTCCTCAGTGGCTGGATCTGCGTCCCTCTCCTCTCTCTTCCCCTCTCATCCCCCAGTCTCCATCCCCATCTCTCTCTCTGTTTCCACCTTGCTGTTCCCTTTCACCTGCTTTCACCTCTTCAACTTTCGTGATTCCCCCCTCCCTGTCCACCACATTTCCCAGGCTAAGGCTCCTGAACTGTCCTGTGTGGGGAGATGTGTCTGGATTTAGGTGGTGCCCTCTAGATGTGTCCAGGATGGGGAAACAGGGCTCAGCTGCCAGTATAATGGTTTCAGAGAGTGGCCACTTTTGAAGGCCTTTCACATTTCCCATTCTAGAATTGTGTAGGACTTAAAATTGATGGGCCACAGTAGAATTCTTGGTTCCTCATGACCTTGTGGTGGTCACCTTCTTTCACTGAGCATTCACATGGTGGCTATTAGGTGCCAGGCCCTGCTCTGGGCTAGGGACACCATAATGAGTAAATGTCAGATCACTACCCCATGGAACCCACCACTGCAGGCATTGAGAGGAGAAAGAAAGGGGCGTGGCCTGTTTGTGTTCTTTTCACGTGGTCACCTGCCAGTTCCTGGGGGAGTGGGAGCCAGTGCAAGGAGAGAAGCCCAGTGAGAAAGGCAAAGGGATGATGTCAGACCCAGGAGCTGAGGCTCACATTCCCCTGCAGCTGGGCAGCTTCTGGAGTGGACAAGGAGCAGCAGGGAACATTGTGGCCTGGTGTTCTGGGGTTCACTGTCTCATCTCATTCCTGTGGGTGCCAGAACTTGTCCAAAGGGAAGACTCAGTGTCTCTAACAACAGCAAGGCGGAGACAGAAAGTGTTTCAGAGAAGCAAGAATGATTGTCTGCCATGGAAACAGTATATGGATTTATAGTAGTGTGTCTCTCTAATAACTAGTTAGCGTGTTCCTGTTAATTGAACATATCGGTGGTGTAAGTTTCCTTGGATCTCCTCATCTTCATGTAAGTTTATCTGTTCCCCTATCCCTCCCTTCTTTCCTTCTTTTCCTTCCTTCCTGGGTTTTCTGATCAGGGTCATGTGAGGCTAAAATCCAGAAATGGGCTAGCTATGCTTTTTCTCTAGAGCTCAAGCTTTTATTCCAAGTTCACTGCAGATATTGGAAAATGTTTCTATTCTTGTTTGTGGGGGACTGAGGGCCCTTTTTCTGTGCTGGCTGTCAGCCAGGAGATACTTTGACTTCAGATGCCACCTGCTTTCCTCTTTACCTGTCTTTTCTATCTTTCAACCAATCACAACTCATGGAGTCCTTCTCAAGCTCCTTCCTTCTCTGACTTCATCTTCTCCAACCAGCCACAGAAAGCTCTGTCATGTATGGAGTGATGTGATTCAATCCACTTCATGCAGGTAACCTCATCATCTTCAGGTCATGTAACTGTCACATAAAAACATAATCACAGGAGTGGTGTCTCATCACCTTAACAGGCTTCAGAGACAAGGGTATGGCATGTTTGGGGACCATGTCAGAAATTCCATCTACCACAGTTGGACACTCACATTCCCCCATCTGCAAAATACATTCATCCTCTCCTCTAAAGTTTCCAAATTTCATGTCATTAAAGCATTAGTTCAACATGAAAAATGTCACATAGGCCACATCAGATCCAAAGTTTAAAATCTTATCTAAAACATCCACACCAGGTGTCAATGAGGCTTCTGAGGGTGTCCATTAAGTACAGATTATTGACATAATTGCCTTACCTCTGTCTACCTGTGAAACTGAACAAACTGCTTATCTGCTCCTAATGTGGAATGGCGGGACAGGCACAGAATAACAATTACAGTGATTCTAGTTCAAAAAGAAGGAACATGGAAGGGAGAAAAAAGTCACCAATCCAAAATAGTTTGGAAATGGAGCTGGGCAAAATCCAGCAGGAGGTACTTAAGTAGGATCCACAGCCTGAGACTGACCCTCCATCCTGTGGGACTTTGCTTCTGGGATCTTTGCTCTGCATTTCTTGAAACCATTATTGTCTATCTTATTTCCCCCTACTCCTTTGGTTCTTCCCCTTTCTCCTCATGGCAGCATCCTCTGCTTAATCCTTGGTCCATCGCCCCCAGCAGAATTGGTCAGATAGTGCCTGTGTCACGGTCCTGACTGTCTCCACGAGGGGCTGTCCTTGTGAGCCTGTGCTCCTCTGAGATCATCTTCACTGTCCTAACCTCGCTCAGTCATGATTGCTTTCAGCTGCCCTGGCTGGCTTAGGAGAAAACCTAAGACTATGGAGTCCCAGAGCCATTCTCTGCCCTCTCTATCTCCAGGAGAGGAAGAAAATACCAGGGATCTTCATGGAGAAATGACCCACATGAGGGCCTGGACTCTCCAGCAGTTACAGCAGAGGAAACTCCCTGAGGAAGCATGGAGTAGCTGAACGCCCAGACTGGGAAAGCAGGGTTGTGTTAACCACTGTTTAATCCTCACATGCTCCCTGCCCCAAACTGCTAGCCAGTGAATGACAACGGACTGGGAGTAAGTAATAGGCCTACAGAACCATGATAAAGAATTGTCCAAGGAAAGACCCTTTTACTCTGTTTGCAAGGTGAAATTGCTGTATTTGATCTAAAGTTTTCTGAAAGGCAGCAGCGAGTTTCTGGAGGATGAGTTACCTGCTTTGCACAGGGAGGGTGAGGCCAAGGCTTTCGTGGTATATCTGCTGCCACTGGGTGATGAGGGAACCTGGGAGAGTCTTAGTCTTTCTGGACTTGAGTTTTCTCATCAGTAAAGTAGGTGCTAATTGTACCTCTCTGAGGTCCCTTCCTGCTTAGTTTTCTCTGAGACCTTGAGGGACTGAGATGGTCTTTAACACTGCCTGGACCTCTAACCTGCCTCTGACCTCTCTGGGTCTGACTCCTGACTCTGGCCCCTGTGTTTCTCCTTCAGAGCCTGAGCTGAGTTCACACCTGGGAAGCTGAGAACTGAGGGAACAGATGGAAGAAAGTCAGCAGGTTTTGGAAAAGAGAAGAACCTGTAAAGGACAAGTCAGCGCTAGAACAGGTGAGAAACAAAGCAGGGGAGAATAAGGACAAACTGGGCCAGAAGCCTCAGGGGAATGGGCAATGGGCCTGTGATCATTCAGCCACCTGCATCCTCCCAAGCCTAAACCTGGAAGAAGTCAAAACCCTGAATAGACCAATAACATGGTCTGAAGTCGAGGCAGCAATAAAGAGACTACCACCCAAAAAAAGCCCAGGTCCAGATAGGTTCACAGCTGAATTCTACCAGACATACAAAGAGGAGCTGATACCATTCCTTCTGAAACTATTCCAGACAATCCAAAAAGAGGGAATCCTTCCCAAATCATTTTACGAGACACCAAAACCCGGCAGAGACTCAACGAGAAAAGAAAATTTCAGGCCAATATCCATGATGAACATAGATGCAAAAATCTTCAATAAAATACTGGCAAACCGATTGCAACAGCATATCAAAAAAGCTCATCCACCATGATCAAGTAGGATTCATCCCGGGGATGCAAGGCTGGTTCAACATACGCAAGTCCATAAACGTAATTCACCACATAAACAGAACAAAAGACAAAAACCACATGATTATCTCGATTGATGCAGAGAAGGCTTTTGACAAAATTCAACAACCCTTTATGCTAAAAACCCTCAATAAACTAGGTATTGACAGAATGTATCTCAAAACAATAAAAGCTATTTACGACAAACCAACAGCCAGTATCATACTGAATGGGAAAAAACTGGAAGCATTCCCTTTGAAATCTGGCACTAGACAAGGATGCCCTCTCTCACCACTCCTATTCAATATAGTACTGGAAGTTCTAGCCAGAGCAATCAGGCAAGAAAAAGAAATAAAGGGTATCCAAATTGGAAAGGAGGAAATCAAATTGTCTCTATTTGCAGATGACATGATTGTATATCTGGAAGACCCCATCATCTCAGCCCAAAATCTCCTGAAACTGATAAACAACTTCAGCAAAGTCTCAGGATACAAAATCAACGTGCAAAAATCACAAGCATTCCTATACACCAGTAACAGACTTCAAGAGAGCCAAATCAAGAACGAACTGCCATTCACAATTGTTACAAAGAGAATAAAATACCTAGGAATACAACTAACGAGGAACGTAAAGGACCTCTTCAAGGAGAACTACAAGCCATTGCTCAACGAAATAAGAGAGGATACAAGAAGATGGAGAAACATTCCATGTTCATGGTTAGGAAGAATCAACATCGTGAAAATGGCCATACTGCCCAAAGTAATTTACAGATTCAACGTTATTCCCACCAAGCTACCAATGACCTTCTTCACAGAACTGGAAAAAAACACCTTAAACTTCATATGGAACCAAAAGAGAGCCCGCATAGCCAAGTCAATTCTAAGAAAAAAGAACAAAGCAGGAGGCACCACACTACCGGACTTCAAACTATACTACAACGTTACAGTAATCAAAACAGCATGGTACTGGTACAAAAACAGAGATATAGACCAATGGAACAGAACAGAGGCCTCAGAGGAAATACAACATACCCACAACCATCTGATCTTCGACAAACCTGACAAAAACAAGCAATGGGGAAAGGACTCCCTGTTTAATAAATGGTGTTGGGAAAACTGGCTAGCCATGTGCAGAAAGCAGAAACAGGACCCCTTCCTGACACCTTACACAAACATTAACTCCAGATGGATTAAAGACTTAAACATCAGACCTAACACCATAAAAACCCTAGAAGAATATCTAGGCAAAACCATTCAGGACATAGGTGTAGGCAAGGACTTCATGACCAAAACGCCAAAAGCAATGGCAACAAAAGCCAAAATAGACAAATGGGACCTAATCAAACTCCACAGCTTCTGCACGGCAGAAGAAACAGTCAGTAGAGTGAATCGGCAACCAACAGCATGGGAAAAAGTTTTTGCAGTCTACCCCTCTGACAAGGGGCTGATATCCAGAATTTACAAAGAACTAAAGCAGATCTACAAGAAAAAAACAAACAAGCCCATTCAAAAATGGGCAAAGGATATGAACAGATACTTTACAAAAGAAGACATACAGGAGGCCAACAAACATAAGAAAAAATGCTCATCATCACTGGTCATCAGAGAAATGCAAATCAAAACCACATTGAGATACCATCTCACACCAGTTAGAATGGCGATCATTAAAAAATCTGGAAACAACAGATGCTGGAGAGGATGTGGAGAAATAGGAACACTTTTACACTGTTGGTGGGAATGTAAATTAATTCAACCACTGTGGAAGACAGTGTGGTGATTCCTCAAGGACCTAAAAATAGAAATCCCATTTGACCCAGCAATCCCATTACTGGGTATATATCCAAAGGATTATAAATCATTCTACTACAAGGACACGTGCACACGAATGTTCATTGCAGCACTGTTTACAATAGCAAAGACCTGGAACCAACCCAAATGCCCAATGATGTTAGACTGGATAGGGAAAATGTGGTACATATACACCATGGAATATTACGCAGCCATCAAAAACGATGAGTTCACGTCCTTTGTAGGGACATGGATGAACCAGGAAACCATTATTCTCAGCAAAGTGATACAAGAGCAGAAAATCAAACACCATATATTCTCACTCACAGGCGGGTGATGAACAATGAGAACACATGGACACAGGGAGGGTAGCACTACACACTGGGGTCCGTTGGGGGGAAATGGGGGAGGGATGGGGGGTGGGGAGGTGGGAGGTGGGAAGATACAAAAGGAATACTCCCTTTTTTTAAATTGCATTTTAGGTTTTGGGGTACATGTGAAGAACATGCAAGATTGTTGCATAGGTACAACATGGCAGTGTGATTTGCTGCCTTCCTCCCCTTCACCTGTATCTGGCATTTCTCCCCATGCTATCTCTCCCCAACTACCCACCCCCTGCTGTCCCTCCCCTGTTTCTCCCCGACAGACCCCAGTGCGTAGTGCTCCCCTCCCTGTGTCCATGTGTTCTCACTGTTCAACACCAGCCTATGCGTGAGAACATGCGGTGTTTTTAACGACCCACAAAGAGACTTAGACTCTCAAACACTAATAGTGGGAGACTAACATTCCACTGTCACTATTTGACAGATCAACAAGACAGAAAATCAACAAGGATATCTGGGACTTGAACGCAGATCTGGACCAAGTGGACCTAACAGACATCTACAGAAATCTCCACCCCAAATCCACAGAATATATATTCCTCTCAGCACTGCATGATACCTAGTCTAAAACTGACCACATAATTGGAAGTAAGTTGCTCCTCAGCAAATGCAAAAGAACGAAAATCCTAACAACCTCTCAGAACACTGTGAAATCAAATTAGAACTCAGGATTAAGAAAGTCACTCAAAACCACACAAGTACATGGAACCGGCACAATTTGCTCCAGAACAGCAACAGGATAAACAATGAAATGAAGGCGGAAATAAAGATGTTCTTCGAAACCAATGAGAACGAAGACACGACATACCAAAATTTCTGAGACACATTTAAAGCAGTGACTACAAGAAAAATTATAGCAATAAATGCCCACATTGGAAGTGAGGAAAGATCTAAAATCGTCACCCTATCATCAAAATGGAAAGAGCTAGAGGAGCAAGATCAAAAAAATTCAAAACCTAGCAGAAGACAAGAAGTAACTAAGATCAGAGCAGAAGTGGAGATAGAGACAAAGAAAAACTCTTCAAGAAATCGGTAAATCAAGCAGCTGGTTTTTTGAAAAGATCAACAAAATAGACAAGATAGCCATACTAATGACATAGAAAAGAGAGAAGACTCAAATGGATGCAATACAAAATGATAAAAAGGGTATCACCACCAATTCCAAAGAAATACAAACTACCATCAGAGATTACTACAAACAACTCTATGCATATAAACCAGTAAATCTGGAAGAAATGGATAAACTCCTGGACACTTACACCCTCCCAAGACTAAATCAAGAAGGAGTTAATCCCTTAATAGACCAACAATAAGGACTGAAGTTGAGGCAGTAATTAATAGCCTACCAACCAAGAAAGTCCAGGCCCAGATGGATTTACAGCAGAATTCTACCAGATGTACAAAGAGGAGTTCATATCACTCCTTCTAAAACGCTTCGAAACAATACAAAAAGAAGGAATACTCCCTAACATATTTTACGAGACCATCATCATCCTCAGACAAAACCTGGCAGACATACAACTAAAAGAAAAAAATTCAGGCCAATATCCATGATGAACATTGATGCAAAAATCTTCAATAAAATACTGGCAAACTGAATCCAACAGCACATCAAGAAGCTTATCCATCACAATCAAGTAGGCTTCACCGCGGGGATGCAAGCCTGGTTCAGCATACGTAAATCTATAAATGTAATCCATCACATAAACAAAGAAAAAAAAACACATCATCTCAAAGGATGCAGAGAAGGCCTTCAACAAACTTCTACAGCCCTTTATGCTAAAAAAAAAAAAAAAAAAAAAAAAAAAAAAAATCTCTCAATAAACTAGTATCAATGGAACACATTTCAAAATAAAAAAAAGCTATTTATGACAAACCCACAGCCAACATCTAACTTAACGAGCAAAAACTGGAAGCATTCCCTTTGAAAACTGGCACTAGACAAAGGTGCTCTATCTCACCCTTTCTATTCAACATAGTATTGGAAGTTCTAGCTAGAGCAATCAGGCAAGAAAACGACATAAAGGGTATTCGATTAGGAAAAAAAGAAGTTAAATTGTCTCTATTTGCAGATGACATGATTGTATATTTAGAAGATCCCATTGTCTCGGCCCAAAATCTCCTTAAGCTGCTAAGCAACTTCAGCAAAGTCTCACAATACAAAATTGATGTGCAAAAATCACAAGCATTCCTATACACCAGTAAAAGACAGAGAGCCAAATAATGAGTAAATTCCCATTTACGATTGCCACAAAGAAAATAAAATGCCTAGGAATACAACTAGCAAAGGCTGTGAAGGACCTCTTCAAGGAGGATTACAAACCACTACTCAAGGAAATAAGGGAGGACACAAACAGATGGAAAAACATTCCATGCTTATGGTCAGGAAAAATCGGTATGGTTAAAATGGCCCTACTTTCCAAAGTAATTTATAGATTCAGTGCTATCCCCATCAATCTACCACTGACCTTCTTCACAGAACTAGAAAAAAAAAAAAAAAAAAAAAAAAAAAAAAAAAAAAAAAAAAAAAACCACTTTAAACTTCATATATAACCAAAAAAAAGAGCCCATAAAACGACAATCATAAGCAAAATAAACAAAGCTGGAAGCATCACGCTACCTGACTTCAAACCATTCTCAAAGCTACAGTAATCAAAACAGCATGGTACTGGTACCAAAAATGAGATATAGAGCAATGGAACAGAACCAAGACCTCAGAAGTAATGCCACACATCTACAACCATCTAATCTTTGACAAACTTAACAAA
The DNA here is from genome assembly GCF_048565385.1 of Saimiri boliviensis. Classification (NCBI taxonomy): domain Eukaryota; kingdom Metazoa; phylum Chordata; class Mammalia; order Primates; family Cebidae; genus Saimiri; species Saimiri boliviensis. Next base: position 1,562,068 of record NW_027412505.1, read on the forward strand.
AACAAGCAATGGGGAAAGGATTCTATGTTTAATGAATGGTGTTGGGAAAACTGGCTAGCCATGTGCAGAAAACTGAAACTGGACCCCTTCCTTACACCTAATACAAAAATTAACTCCAGTTAGATTAAAGATTTAAACATAAGACCTAACACCATAAAAACCCTAGAAGAAAGCCTAAGCAAAGCCATTCAGGACATAGGCACAGGCAAGGACTTCATGAATAAGACACCAGAAGTACTGGCAACAAAAGCCAAAATAGACAAATGGGATCTAATTAAACTGAAGAGTTTCTGCATAGCAAAAGAAACAATCACTAGGGTGAACTGGCAACCAACAGAATGGGAAAGGAATTTTGCAACCTACCCATCTGACAAAGGACTGCTATCCAGAATCTACAAAGAACTAAAACAGGTTTACAAGAAAAAATGAACCTATTCAAAAGTGGACAAAGGATATAAACAGACACCTTTCAAAAGAAGACATAGATGAGACTAACAAATACATGAAAAAATGCTCATCATCTCTGGTCATTAGAGAAATGCAAATCAAAACTACACTGAGATACCATTTCAGGCCAGTTAGAATGGTGATCATTAAAAAATCTGGAGACAACAGATCCTGGAGAGGATGTGGAGAAATAGGAACACTTTTACACTGTTGGTGGGAGTGTAAATTCGTTCAACCATTGTGG